>NC_034599.1:114706817-114736445 GCF_900095145.1 Mus pahari | reverse complement strand
GCTTCTGGCTATTATAAATAAGGCTGCTATGAACATAGTGGAGCATGTGTCCTTATTACCAGATGGAACATCTTCTGGGTATATGCCCAGGAGAGGTATTGCTGGATCTTCTGCCATTTAGACCTTAAGAATGAGTTGTTTACACCTCAGTGTAAGTCTGCAGGTGGTGACTGCGACCCTGCAGGGAAAGTTTCGGAGGGTGCAGAGACTCACTTAGGGGCTTCCAGTGAGAGATCAAGTTCAGTTGGTCAAGGTCCAACACCAGCTGTCAAGATCAACTCCAACTAAGCTTCCCTGTCATAAAGCTTGGGGCATTAAGAGCAATGGGGGCCTAGGGAGCCCTCCTGACTCTCTTGAATACCATCAATAAAATTTGCTGCACCCAAGAAAGTAAAATAAAAAAAATAATAAAGCTAGGGGTACAGAGGCAGATGCCATCTCTGTAGGACAATAATGGTGCTTCATTTACGCTGGGGATGTAGCGGAGCTGGTAGTGCTCTCCTAGCATGAGGGTTTGACCCTCAGCACTGTATGGGTATGGTGGCATACATCTTCAGCCACTCAGGAGGTTTAACAGGAGGATCCAAAGTTCAGCCATACAGCCGGTGTAAGGCGAGACTGAGACGCACTCACCCCTAGCTCAAATAAAACAATAAAATAAAATAAAACCTCCAGAAACAAAATCAAACCAGCAAACAATACTTCCATCCTTGAAGCACGTGGCCTCGTGGGCCGTGCCATACACTCTGAGAATGCTGGAACTTTGTCACGGGGTGCTCAAAGTCTATCATAGTGACTTCCAAGTTCCAGAGGGTGAAACAGGCATGGTGAGGTAACACCCAATTCTCGAAGCCTCAAATGAGCTGGGTGGACTGGAAAACCAAAGGGGGAAATGCCATCGCTTAGCCTGAGGCCCCCTTCCAACAGACTAAGCTTAAATTTGAGGAACATGAAGCTGGGCGTGGTGGCACATGCCTTCAATCCCAGCACTTGGGAGGCAGAGGCAGGCAGATTTCTGAGTTCAAGGCCAGCCTGGTCTACAGAGTGAGTTTCAGGACAGCCAGAGCTTCACAGAGAAACCCTGTCTCGAAAAACCAAAAAAAAAAAAAAAAAATTGAGGGAGGGAATCGAGCGGTTGAAATACAAAAAAACCGTTTTGAAAAAAAAAAAAAAAAAAATTGAGGGACATGGGCCTCCACAGTGGAGTTCTACCCTGAACAACTTAGGCCAGAGACAACTCAGGAGACTGAGGCAGACCCTGCAGGTGTGCAATTGGCATGTGGAACTGGCTGGCAGTCTATGAGCTCTCACACAGCAACCAACAGTCGGGGACAGGAGACACCAGAAGTGTGGCAGATGCCACAGGGAGGTCTCCCTATGCTTGCACACCTCTGTGTGGCAGATGCCACGGGGAGGTTTCCCTATGCTTGCACACCTCCACACTCAACTCAAGTTGCCTGTTGAACCTTTACTGAGTCACAGATTCAAGCCCAGAGTTAATGCCGGCAGACCTCTTCTGCCCACTACCACCAGACACCAGCTGAGAGCCAAGTAGATGGGTCCCCCAAAGGGCTGATCTCAATCCATCCCAGTAGAAAGTGCTGTGGGTTATGCAACCCATGACGTGTACAAATTGTTCAAACAAACAAGATGAGCTTCTGGAATGTAAAAGTAGCTTATCTGATCAATTCTAATAGACAGTGACTCTGGCCTGCCCAGGACCGGGAAACCAAGCTATGATTTAAGGACCCCACAGAGCCACCCCTCCCTGCACACCCCGCCCGGTCCCCAGCACACAGGGTACTCCTGGCCAGCTTTCTGTCACCCTCTGGACACAGAGCTGGCTCCTCCTAAATCTGGGGGCTGCAAGTGTGACAGCTGTGTCTCCAAGACTCCTCAGAACAGGACTGGAGAGAATGACATCAGCCAATTGGCGGGATTTAAATGGGGTGGCCACCTCCTCTCCTCCCTCTCCACTCATCTTTTCCTTTCTGATCTTATTTCCTTCCAGGCACAGCTGGGCCACCTCTGCCCGCAGCAGCCTCAGGAGCCTTTGACCCAGAGCATGACCATCCCAGGACCTCCACCTACTCAGCCCTCCCCCAGGAGGCTCCCCAAGCCCAAAGGCCACTCTTGCTCAGCTTCAGACAGCCCTTCTAGCTCTCAGCCCACTGCTATGCATTCTTGACATCATTCCGGGCTCAGCGGTAGCTAGAGACATTCAGACAGCCCCAGGAACTAACTGCAGAGCATCCTTTGACCTCAAAACAGCTACACACAGACAGGCTGTGCCAGGCCCAGAAGCCTGTCTCTAGGGTCCTGGGGGCAGTATTGGGCTCTCTCCTTCCTCCATCCATCAAGAGCGTGGACAACCATCAGCCACTAAATTCTACCAGCACTTGTAACATCACCCAACAATTACGCAGGCTCACTACAGGCCAGGGTCTGCTCTCACAACTTTACTCCTGCGGTCATTCGCTAGGGTAAGTGCAGTTTTATCTCTATGAGGGGACCAGACACTGAGAGGCCAAGGGAGTTGCCAAAGTCACTCAGCCAAACCAAGCTGAGCTGGGAGTCCATGGAAAAACAGTGTGGGGCGTCGGGTGGAAGTAAGAAGGAACTGACTGGGTATTAAACTGCGCCTGCTTAAGCTGCCTCACTGGGAGATGCTTCAAGGGCTGATGGCTCCCGGATGGGAAAACAAGCCCAACACCCACGGGGCACAGCAAAGGCAACCACTGCTCTGACCTGAGGAGTCAGGAAGGGGGCATAGAATGACCCATGCAGGGACAGGGTTTAGGGGGGTGTTGGGGATGCTTTGGAAACTTCAGGCCCAGCCAGCCTGCAGGGAAAACCAGGACCCCACCAGTCAGCTTCACTGTCGGCACAGTTGGCTTACCGGTTCAGCTTGCCATAATCCTTGCAGTCAATCCTGGGTCCTAACAAGAGTGTCCCAGAAAGGGATTTTAATGCATTAAAATCTTTAGTTATTGCCTCTTTGTGTGGCTTCCAGAGGCCTCTGTCAAAACCTCTGACTCAAACCTGAGGCACTCGGACCTGATGGGACTGCCCTCTGTGGGCTTAGGGATGCCCCCAAAACAATCAGGGCGCCTCCTGGGGAAGGGCTGAACAGAGATGGAAAGTGACATCTCCAAGGACACACAGCAAGCAAGGGCTTTGTAAGACACAATGTCAGAACCCAGCTTCTGCCAGGCCCCAGCCCTTCTTCTTTCCCCTCACAGACAGCACAGGCTCCTACTGAGACGCTGCCTGTCAGCCCTAGCCAAAGGACTCACAGGTGCCAGGATCTCTCCCTCAACCCAAGGAGGTGAGACGACACCACAGGGGCACTGGTAGCCACACATCTGAGAGCCCTGGCTGCAGGCGTGTGTTATCAAACCACTCTCATCCGCAGAACCAGACAGGAAGAGACTCCACCTCTGCGACGGGGGTTCTGGTTTCTTCACAGCCATGCTGTTGTCTGTCTGTCTGTCCACTGAGTTAATGACTCTTCCAATAACCTCCTTACCCACCCCACCACCACCACACCCTCAATGTCCCCTTAAGCCCACACAGAAGAGCTTCACGGTAAGCCTGGAGGTGCAAGGTCTACTCATACAGATTTAGACGAAGTCTATCTGATAACAGTAACCCTTCTTGGTGAGACTCCACGGGGCTAGGTACTCCCCAGGGCAGTGAGGCAACAGGCGGTGTTCCAGTTTCACAGGGCATGCAGGACCATGGTGCATTTCAGACGGAGCCACTTGGAGCTCTGACCTCCATGCCGGGCTACCCTCTTAACTTTGTTGGTTGAAGCAAAGTCTCCCTCACAGTGCGAGCTGGCCACAAACTTACCGTCCTCCCATTTCTGTATCCCAGCACTGGCATTACAGGTGTGCACCACACCAAGCCATGATCCCAACACAGCCCTTGGCCTCTTCCCTGTTTCGTTTTGTTCTTTTAAACCTCCCCATTGCCATTTTCCTGAGTTTAAGACGAGTCACCTTTATCGTCCCTAGAGATAGAAAACAACTGAAGCACTTTCCCAGATGGCTACCCACTCCTCTGAGCCATAGGCTTCTCACCTGGAAAAGACCTTACCTGGGACTGCTGAGCCATACAAGCCTCTCACCTTCTGTTCAAACCTAAGCTTCATGTCAGGACCCCAAAGATGAACTGGGGAGTCACTGGACCCCTTTACTCTCCCCCTTCCAGTGTAGCCACATTTGAATAAATCTATCTGCTTTTTAGTCCTGCCTTCCTAGCTGCCATACTGGGGAATGGAGGCTTAGTAGGACCTGTCAAGACCCGGGCTCTGTCTCTAACTCCAGCAAGAAGACAGAGTGAATCGCAGCAGCCCTGGGTGAGAGGCCCTGGACCCCATCTGACCCTTGGAATTCACAAGGCAGGGTCCCAAAGAAGGGGCGGTGCTCTCCCGGAGAGGAAATCTCTCCATGTCTCCCTCTCGCAGTACCCAGGTCCAGGGTACCGGGGCCACTGTAGCCACCAACCAGCCCCACCCTCCCCAGGGGCCGGCAGACCTACCAGAGCCAGACGTGTTTGCCCCGGGGACATCCACCGGAGTCTGAGAGGGCCCAGTGGCTGTCATCTCTTCTTCAGGGACGTGCAGAGTGAGCAGAGTCTCAGGACGCACATCCTGGTTTCCAGGGGCTGGGGGAGTAGCGCTTCCCTGGTAAGTCCTCCCATCCGCTGCACTGAGCCAAGCTCTAATGACTCCCACCCCAGGAAGGAGTGCCCCAAGAACAGTCCAATAGCTCTGTTATTGGAAAGCACAGTCCTCAACTTCCCAGCAGTGAGCCAAGCACGCCAACTCAACCTTGCAGCTTCCTGGACACCTAGCTGGTCTCCTACACTCTACCCAGCATTCACCGTTGTCCACCCAGCCCCCTCGGCGGGATTCCCCACTGTGCTGTGTCTGTGCTTTGCAGCAAAGTGGCAGCCTCATCTCCCAGGCTCCCCGCACCATCCTTCCTCTCCCTTCTTCCACCACCTCAAGGTGGCTCTGCCAGCTGTTTTCTTGTCTGCTCCCTCAACCAGCTGGGGAACTCTCCTGAAATGAATGGATGCATGGATGGATGGATGGATGGATGGATGGACGAGTGTGGGTGGGTATGCAATGTGCTGCTGGCTGTACACTCAGCAGTCTGCAGCTGACTCCTCTCTCCTGTGGTCCAGGCCACCAAGCCATGTGTCAGTGCTGTTTGGCAAATGCTTTGCCTCCAAAGCAGCCATAATACCTGGTAGTGCCAGAATGACTGCCCTGCAGATCACTCGGAGCTAGCCATGCACCAGGTCCACACTCCACACAGCTATCACCTTAGAGGTGACTGATGTCTTGGTTGGTTGGGTGGGTGGGTAGGTGGGTGGTTAGTCGTCCATAGCCAAAGCTGGCCTCCTGCGTCCAACTCGCTAATACTGGGCATGTGTGTGTGCCACCACACCATATTTATGTTGTTTTAGAGAAAGAGTATCACTTTGTAGTCCAGTGAGCTCAGACTTGGTATGTAGCTCAGGCTGTCATTTGAATTTACCATCTACCTGTCCCTGAGGTTACAGGCCCATGTCAGCACTGGGCTTAGGGTGGCTTTGGTCCTTCAAACAAGAGAAGTGAACATGAACTTAGGTATTTGTCCTTCTCTTGAGTCCACAGACTATCACATAAGACCTGATGGGTTTTCTCTCAGACAGAGGAGGACCAGACCTTACATGAGGCTAAACACCACTTATCAGGGAATACGGCTCAGGGAGTGTTTCACAAGAGCCCAGAGCCTGCTTCCCTCCCAGAGATCAGCTAAAGTTCTAGGGCCTCCCTTTGCTTATTTTAAACTTATTTTTAGAAGCAGCATTCATGTATAGAAGTCAGCTAGCTTTCCCCTATGTTGGTGTCACATAAACACAGCGAGAGAGCTAAAGACTGTAAATGAACACTGACCCAGACTATCACCTATCATCTAGGTGCCACACTTTGGATATGGTTTGCACATGTCCCAGATATTATATTCTGCAGGGCGGCTGTGCGAAGGAGAAGGAGGATCCTTAAGAAATAGGCCTCAAGGGAGGCAGTGACCTTAGAGGGCGTTGGTGCTAGGAGGTCTCAAGCATGGGCTGTTACTAAATCAGTTCAGTTGTCGGGGCTGTTGCTCCTGCTTCCTGCCTGGCCATCTGATAAGTTCTCAGTACTTTCATGCCATCTTCCTTGAGGCCTCTCACCAGAGTGGGTCAGATGCTGGCCTCACACACTTGAACCTCCAGAATACTAAGCTAAGTCAACTTATTTCCTTTAAAAAATAATGTGTGTGTGTTTGTGTGTTTATGTGTATATGTATGTATGTGTGTGCGTGTGTGTATGTGTGTGTTTGTGTATGTACATATGTGTGTATTATGTGAATATATGTGTATGTGTGTATATGTATGTGTGTGTATGGGTATGCATGTGTGTATATGTGTGTATGTGTGTGTGCGCGCGCACATATGTGTGTATGTGTGAATATGTGTGTTTGTGTGTATATGTGTGTGTATGTATATGTGTGTGTTTGTGTATATGTATGTGTGTATATATGTGTCTGTATGTGTGTGTCTGTGTGTGTGTGTGTGTGTGTGTGTGTGTGTGTGTATGCATGTGCATATGACGGGCTTGGCGTCAAGCACCCTTACCCGCTGGGCTTTCCCACCGGCTATCAGCCTCTTTCTTGATAAAGTATTAGCCACTGGTATTTTGTTAGCACAACATGAAATGGACTAATGAACGTATTTGTTTCCAGTTTCACCAACTGTCTATTGATGGCTGAGGATCTAAGCCAGGATCCCACGTGGCCTTTCTTGAGTTTTCTTAGTCCCTCCATCCTAGAACACTACCATGGTCTTGCTTTGTCTTGTCTGGCCTTGGTGGTTTTAAAGACTACTGTTCAGGCCATCTGTAGAAGTTAATGTTCCCACAACAACTTAGAAGCGGGGTAGGCTCTCCTCTTTTTGTGCAGATCATTATAGACTGGGTCATTCCTTTGCTTCTGTGACTGCCATAATTCATCTTGTTGGCTCAGCTGTCTCCACCCCTGTTTAAATATCTCAACACATCTGTATCCTGTCCAGCTGCGTGGTGGCCAGAGGCTGTCATCTGAACTGTGTGTCCCTCCCCAGCTGTGGGACCTCAAAAGATACACTCTCTGGAGTGTAGCAAAGGTGGCTGGGGACGTTCACAGCTCTGCATGGGCAGCCAAGTTTCCACGGAACCCACCAAAGCATCTTCCCATCAAGGCTGGTCTTTCCCTGAAATGGGTGGGCTGTGGAGAGCGTCATCGATCCAGAGACAGGGAGGAGAAGTCAGGCCAGCACAGGGGGCAGACACTGGCAGCACCAGAAGCCCATAAGGAACTGGAGGGAACTAGCTAAGGGACTCTGGCCCCAGGAGATACCTAACATTACAGCTGGAAGGGTCAGCGACCTGGCTAGGAGGCTCGGGAAGAAGGGGTGGCCTCTTGGAAGGCAGCTGTACCTTAACCAACACTACAAAGATGGGAGGATAATTAGTCCTTTAATGAGACACCAGACCTCACCTTTGCCGGAATCCCCACCTTTCTAACGTCTGTCCGTCTGTCTGACGTCGTCTGTCCTTACTGGCTGAAACATCATGAGGCTTCCCCCTTGATGAGGTGCCAGTTTTCTGATGTCTTTGTAATGTCCTGTTCTCACTGGCTCTGTGCTGAAACCTATGTAGGCTTTCTCCATACTCTTCTCTAAAGTTCCTTCCTGCCGGTGTCTGACCCCTGTGCTGGCCTGAGGAGGAGAGAGGGAACAGCCTGACTTTTTCTCTTCCTGCTTCCTCCCCTTCAGGCAGCTGCTGAAATCCGCAGCTTACCTGCCCTGGGAAGTTCATTTTAAATACTAATAGAATCGTCCTTGAGTGTCCCTGTGACTCCCTCTAAAATTCTTTTATTAATGAAACTAAGAACCACAGAAAGTCCCGAATTTCCCCATATCAGCCTCATGGCCCAGCCCTTCCTCTACCCTCAAGCCCTGTGTCCCCTCCCAGTGCCACCAGCCTCATGCCCTGAGTCCTTTGCTTCCATCCTCCTTTGCCAAGTCCCTGGAGTGATGACCAGGAAGTCGACATGGACAGCTGGCAGCACTTGCCCAAATTCCTACAACAGTGAGAGGAAGTGTTCTCCACCCCAGAGATGGTTACCAGCTGTTCTACGCCAGTCATAATAAGGCCAGCCAGTGAGTCCAAAATGGAGCTCAGAGCGAAGCTGTGTGGGCGTGGGCTTCGTTCTAGAGGCGTGAGGCGTTCTGGAGACCCCCTGCTTCTCTCTTCTGCAGAGCCCAGAGTGTTAACACAGGAACCTTTGGCTGTAGCCAATCTTCATGTCTCCTACCACACAGCTCCATCTCCCACTTCCTGCCTCTTAAACTCTTCAGGTCTTCCTGAACCCCAGTTCAGATTCCTCTCAAGGTCTAACAAGGGCAGCCGAACTACTACTATTCAGGTGTAGCTTCTAGTCAGGTGCCTTGTTCTCTGCACAGCCTGGCAATGTCCCCACATGGGGCAATCTACAATCTGCAACAGCTTGCCTGTGCCCAGTGAGCGAGTGTTTGGCCTCATCCTCTGCCTCTCTCTCCTTTTCCCTTCTTCCTGGGGTGAATTCAGTCTATCCTCACTAAGCAGATGAGAATCATCTAGTCTTCCTCCACTCTGGGCTCCTAACCCCACAACTGCCCAGCAAGAAGAGACAGTGAGTGAACACCCACCTTTCTGCACACTGGTAAGATGTCTGCTGGCTACACAGTGGCCCTCTCTGGCCTTCTGACGTCTCTCTTCAGCACATCCCGTCACAACTGGAGCTCTGGACTGTAGGGAAGAAGGAGGTGCTTCTTCTGAGGGAAGGTTATATAACCCTTCCCTCAGTTCTCAGCCTCTTGTCTTGGTTCAATTTTTTTCCCTTTGTGTATCAAAATATCTCCCAGGACTAGGGTGATGGCTCAGTAGGTAAAGGAGGGCTTGCCTTGCAGGCAGAGGGCCTGAGTTTGATACCTGAAACCCAGGTTTAAAAGGCAAATATGGCGACACATGCTCACGGGAACCGGCTGCCAACCCATGTGCAGTCCTAGACACAGCGGCGGCCTCTCCTGGGGTTGGCCAGCCAGCCTAACCTGATGGAGGAGTCTTGGGCAAATAGGAGACCCTGTCTCAAAATACATCAGATGGCGTTCCCAGTGTACACACGTGCGTGCACAGGCTTACAAATGCCGATGGGAGCCCTTGGTGGGCACTCTCTGCAAGTGCTCTTGGGATAGGTCCGTGCTGCTCTGGAGAGTGTGTTCCCAGGGACCAAGGAGAGGAAGTCACACCCAGCCACTGCACCTTCCACTCTCCCTCTCTGTGTGACTGTTCTGTTTGGCTCTTTGCTCCTCCCTCTTCCCAGACCTCCCAGCTCAGATCTGGTCACTCCTCCAAGACAGAACATCCCACTCATACTCTTGAAGATCCAGCTGCATAGCCCAGCCAGATGTGCGCACACTTGTAACCCTGAGGGGTAATCCGATTAGGAGTTTGCAGTCATCCTCAGCAACATAGCAAGTTTGAGGCTAGCCTGGGCCCTGTCTCATGGAAAACAAAAACATGGGGCAGGAGGTAGGAGGGGGGGAGAAGAAGCTGGAAAGATGATAACAGTGCTTGTTGCTCTTCCAGAGGACCTGAGTTCAGTTCCCAGTGCCCACAGCTGGTGGCTCACAAACTCCAGGTGCGGAGGATCCAAAGCCCTCTTCTGGGTTCCTTGGGCATGGACACTCTTTTATACAGACACTCACATGCACACATTGTTAAGAACAAAATTACAGTGGGCTGGAGAGATGGCTCAGCGGTTAAGAGCACTGACTGCTTTTCCGGAGGTCCTGAGTTCAAATCCCAGCAACCACATGGAGGCTCACAACCATCTGTAATGGGATCCGATGCCCTCTTCTGGTGTGTCTGAAGACAGCTACAGTGTACTTATATATAATAAAAAAATGAATATTTTTTTAAAAAAGAGTAAAATTACAAATATTTAAGAACAAACAAACAAACAACAAGTGGTAGGCATTCCAACATGTGCTACGGTGTCCACACTGCGGGGCAGGTGCTTTAGATGCCGTTGCATCTGGTATGCAGGGCTCCTCCGGGCACCTCTTTGTCAGTGCACCAGGGGAACAGAGGTGGATGTGCCATGATGGCATCTGTCCCTGGCAGCAGTCACATCCTGGCTTGGGCCCTGAGAACCTGTCTTTGGCAGCTGTCTGGTCTCCTGTATAGTGAGACCCCTATACAGCCTGATTGCAGGGGTGGCAACCAGTGGCTGTCAGCTCTCAGCTGCAAGTTTCTTTACTCAGAATTGTTTTCAATGCTCCCAAGGCCAATTCCCAGAGGAACTGAAGACACTGGTTGCTAATGAATCATGGGGAACAAGATAAGGTTTCACCTTCTCACCCACTGTCCACACAANCCACAGCTCCCTCCTCAAGGAGCCAACTGTGAGTAACTGTGGCTCGGGACCATGGATTCCTGTTGCTCAGGATACAGTTTTATGAACTGTTACAAGCAGTTACAGAACAAAGGAAGTCATAAAACAAGGCACGTTTCAAACANCTTGGTAGAAACGTCAGGCCGACCTACTCCTGCGGAGGAGGGAGTCTCTGCTGTGGGTCTCATATTCTAGCTGCTAGACGTTCTTAGCTATTCGCTATTATGTCATTTCAAAAGGATTAACCTGACAGTCACAAAGATCATAGGTCAGACGCAGGGGTGGGCAATGAATGGCTGCTAGGAGGCCAAGAATAGCCCAAGATAAGTTGGCTCTGGATCTGCAACATCCCAACTCCCCATTAAGTTCTGATCCCCAAAGGCCTGTCATGAGCCAGAGCCCAGATGAAAAGGAGGAACGGACTTTAGCCCAGTACTTGGGCTGGAAGCACACAGCGTTAAGGATGTAGGCCCCTTGCCTGCTCTTCTCTCAGCTCCATTTCAGAAGGAAGAAAATTACAGAGACATGAGATCATTCAGATTACAGCACTTGGATCTGGACCTGACTACTCTGTCCTCACCCTTAGCCTCCACCCAGCTGGTGGTCTGCACCCTGCTCTGAATCCAAACATGTACCCTCTCCCTGTGTCTCTGCGTGCTGTGGGTGCACGTCGGCACGTTTTGTTCACATGCTGGAGCTCCAGGCTGACATTGGAGATCCCCCTCCACCATTCTCACCCCTGTCCATTGATGCAGGTCTCCCACTTGAGCCCAAGCTCTCCAGTGCAGGAAAGCCAGCTACCCAGTTTGCTCCTGGGAGCCTGTCTCTGCTTTCGGAGTGGAAACGTTTCCTGCTGTAACCATTTACCTGAAAAGAAGTGACTTAAAAGGAGTCTGGGCTCAGGGAGGCACAGTGGCAGGAGCCAGAAGTCCCAGTGTGGTGGCAATCCTGAAGGAGAGAGTGGACAAGAAATGGGACCTAGCTGTCAAACCTCGGGGCCAAAACCAGGCCTCCAGCTGGAGTCGGAGCATGAGCCTGTGGAGACATTTCACGTTCAAACCACCCCTGAAGTTCAGGATGTACCCCCATCAAACCCGTTCCTCAGGTTGCCACCAAAGTACCCCTAAAGGAGTCAGTCGAGAAAACATCCTGTCCCTTCCCACGCAAAGCGGTGGGTTGCAGGAGCCACTCTAGCTGCGCTACCCAGATCACGTGATCCACGGGAAATGGAGAGCAGAGCAAGGAAATGGTCTGTGATAGGGAAGGCTGTGCCTGGACAGGCTGCTGGGAGCGGGGGTGGGGGGNGGGGGGTGGGGGTGGGGGGGCTGGGTGTGGGCTCGGAGTCTAGCAAAGGGGAGAGGACATGACAGCCCTGAGGCCGCGCGTGGGTTTAGCCTGACTCATCTTTCTAGAAAAATACAACCTCCGGGGTTGAAGGGTTCTTGACATTTCAAAAGGCTCTGAAGCGCTTGTCCAATCAAAGCCCCCAGCAAGAACCTCACTGAACCACCCAGCTGACTTCATCTGCCCATGCTTCAGAGGTCAGAGAGTCTGGCACAAAGACTACAGACACTACAACACTAAGTGAGGGGAGGTGGCCTGCTTCACCCACGGGGGGAAGGGGGGGAGGGAGGAATGCTTTTGATGCCTCCTCCCCCACCCCTCCCCCTTGTCCCAGCATACCTGGATAAAGAGATGTTTCCCAAGGCACGGTTCCTCTGTGTTCCAGAACACACACCACTGTTCACATTTGCATTGCTGGCTGCAACTCTTCCCCTACTTTCATAAGCCTCTTCTGTGCGGTGGCCTAAGTTTTGAAATGCTGCCCAAGGACATATCCAGGAATGAGCGACTGTTGAGATGATCCCTCGTTTTTTTTTTTTTTTTTTTGTTCTGTTTGGTTTTTTGTTTTTTCAAGATTCTACGTGCTTGCTGCTGGCCTGTGTCTGGTCAGGCTTACAGGGAGTGTCGAGCGGGGCTACAGGAACCCTGAGAACTCCCTAAGGTGAAGGTGGCTCCCCTTTCCTAACCTGTGACTGGACCAGTCCCGGCAATCATGGGCATGCTACGTGACACGCTGTCATGCCACCTGTGGTATGTATCACTGTTTGAACTTTCTCTAACCACCCAACATGTGACATCTTGAAACTTAAACACTCAATCAACCTAATCCCGGCTTATGATAAAATAGTAAAACCACAGCTTGATGTTATCCCCCAACAAGATGTGAAAATAAAAATATGCTTGTCTTAAAGTCTTCACATAGGCAGCCAATTCCTTTCACGAAAAAAAAAAAAAAAAAAGGCTCAGCCTTGGCACAACCCCACCGTCCCTGGGGCTGTGGAGATGTCTCGGACAGTGAAGTATTTGCCATACAAGCACTCAGGTAAAAAGCCAGGTGTGGTGGTGCATGCTGGTACTCTTAGCTTTTGAAACAGGTGCTGTGCTGGGAGCCGACTCTTGGCGGAAAGCGGCTATCACCTCTGCAGCCATCTCGGGCTATGTACCTATAGGTGGTACTCTTCCACCCTGACGAGAGACTTGTTTTCTTAGCATATTTTTGCAAGAAGCCCACCACAGCTAAACACACTCTGATAGCATCTTGTTTTTCTCCTATACATCCTGGACCTGGGGTTAAGTGTCTCCAGCTGCACTCCCCAGCGAGTGCATATATATATACGCATAGTTGCCTTCCAATAAAAAAGACTTGAGACATGAGACTTGAGCAGACAGCCTGTGTTGTCTCCATTCTTTACGTCTCTTGCCCCTCAGTCCCCACTCTCTCTCTCTCTCTCTTGCAGACCCCTTTGACTGACCTGAGAACCAGGTCATCACTGTGTAGCCCAGGATCCTTGGAATTCACTAGACAAACCTGTGAGCTCCACCTGGATATAGGGGCACTCCACCCTTCTCTCTCACACACACACAAACAAACGTGTGTGCGCATGCACACACACACACACACACACACACATACACACGGGCATGGAGTTATCTAGCCCGCTCTGTCTTTCTCCCCAGTGACATTATGACTGACTTTACTTGTGGGGTATGTTAGTCGCTCCTTCTTAAGAATGAAGATTTGCACTAGGATTTGATAGAATCAGGTCTTCAACCTAAAACATCTTGTGACAAAGCCTGTGTGCCTAACTACTGGGCTTTACCATCCCCCTGAGGCTGTCTGTCCCCACTGTCAGCACTACAGCCGTGTCATGAGTTATAGGGACTTCTGGGTCTCTTCAAATGAAAGAATTCAATAAAATGACACAGGTAGTTTCAAGAAAAATTTTACTAAGCAAAGCAAACACCCCAGAGAGAGATTGGAGAAAGTTTCCCCAAGGTAGGGGGCTTACTCAGGGGGCTCTGCATTGTGAATTTATTACTTATTTAATGTTATATGAGTGCTCTATCTGCATGTACACCTGCATGCCAGAAGAGGGCATCAGATCCAATTACAGATGGTTGTGAGGCACCATGTGGTTGCTGGGAATTGAACCTGGGACCGCTGGAAGAGCAAGCAGTCAGTCCTCTTAACCGCTGAGCCGTCCCTCCAGCCCCTCTGCATTGTGAATTTTAAAGACTTTGTAGAAAGTGTTTGTGGGCCAGTAGCATATTCAAGGAGACTTGCCTTGAGTGCCTACTTTGCCTTCACCTCCCAAGAGCTAGGGTGTAGGCTTGTGGCACCGCTCTCAAGACTCCCCCGACCGCTGACGTCTCAGGTCGACCTCGAGATAGTACTCACAGATGGTCCTTTACCCTCCCAATTCATGGTGGACCAGGTCTCTTTTTTAGGGTATTTCTTCCCATAATCCTCTAGAGAAGCCTCCAATAGAATGTCAAAACCACAGCGCAAGTGACATAATGAAGTTGCGTCACAAGGATGGGATATGGCCTGTGGGAACACCCTGACTGCAGCCTCCAGGTTGTTTACCCACAAGAGGTTATGTGAGCATCGGGAGGCTGCCTTCAGTGCACAGCCACAGCCTCACTTCCTCATGGCTAACTGCTTGGAGATTGCTCAGGGTCTGTGGTTGAGCTCATGGCTGTCTGTTGGTTAGGACAGCGAGGCTGTGCCATGAAGGGTGGGGTCAGTGTTTACAAATGGCTGGCAGGCTGCACAAACGAAAAAAACGGGACTCACTTCCTGCCCGTGCAGCTCATTCAGAACTCCATCACGACCAAGGGACACTGCCCTTCCCTGACGGGGGCTTCTGAAAGGGAGAATTGTGTCTTGTTTTTCTGTGGTACTCTGAGTCCACAGTGGCCCATTGGATACACTGAAGCCTCAGGAAGTGTCTGGAACCTTGCTGATAAACATGAGTCCCACACTGTGTTCGCTGTCTGTCGGATGATGGACGGGGTTTCCAGTGACACAGGGCAAGGGAAACAAGCTGGGGGTGACAGAGGGAATCTGGGTCCACACCTGGCATGCAAAAGGTCTGGGGACTTGGAAGCAGGGTTACCCTCCTCGTCACTCCTTCATGTGGAATATGACCCCACACTCTGTCAGCACTAAAACTGAATTCCATATCCCGTCAACAGACATCACCCATGACTTCCTGGAAATTCTCTGTTCCCCAGAACTACTGGTGTGTCTTGAATCTAGAACACTAGTAAACATACACAGGGCTGGGAGATGCCTCAGTGGGTAAAGTGCTTGCTGAACAAACACAAGGACCTGAGTTCATACAGAGAGCTGGGTGCTGGGGGCCTGAGGGATGATTCAGCAGTTAAGAGCACTGGCTGCCCTTCCAAGGTTCGAGACTCCCAGCATACACACAGTGGCTCACAACTGTCTGTAACTCTAGTACCAGGGGATATGGTGCAGTTATATATGCAAGCATAAAAATTAAATTTTAAATTAAAAAAAAAAAAAAGATGAGTGGGCAGCAGCACCCATCTGTAATTCTGTTGCTGGAGAGAGACGGACAGATCCCTGGTGTTTGCTGCCCTCTAGCCGAGCTGGTGAACGGCAGGTTCATCGTGGACACGTGTACATTCACACACAAATACACATAGACACAACATACAGTGTACCACGGTTTCTTAAAGTTGTGGCGACTGAGCCAGATTCTTTTAGAATCCCTACAATCTCGACAGGCTCCCCAATTCAAACATTCCAGAGATTTGAGCCAGAACAAGGTCATGAAACCAAATGTTCCTGAAGACGAAGAGTTCTCTGTTTAAATCCAGACCACACTGCTGCTCAGAAGACCAAGGCCCCCTGCAGAAGCCTGTTTAATTTCTTTAGGATTTTTATATGTATACATGTGGTTATGCATACGTGTTCAGGTAACCACAGAAGCCAGAAAAGAGCTTCAGATCCCCCCCATGACGGAAGCCACAGGGAGTTGTGAGCCACTTGACCTGGGAGTTACGAGCTGAAGTCAAACCATCTGGAAGAGCAGCAATTGCACCTAACAGCTGAGCCATCTCTCCAGCCCATCAGCCACTAGCAAGGAAGTGACCAGTGCCCTCTACTGGGAGCACGTCTAAGAATCTGCAACATCCTAATAGAATCCACTCCCCAAGAGTCTGGGTTCCAGGGCCATTTTCATTTCCCCGATAAAGTTTGCAGGCTCATTACCAAAGTCTGGGACATCTAGGGGGGGACACATGCCTATGCCCACATAATAGGTACACCTTAATTCGATGTGCATCCCCTCACACTCCCACATCCTTCAAGTTACACATTCCTTCATGGCAATGCAAGAATCCCTCTTCCCATGCTTATTGGGAGTCAGGGACAGCCTGACTACAGGGCAACTCCCCTTTCCTCTGAGACCTAAAAGAAACCCACGCTTTGCCTTGAGGGTCTGAACTCTCATTGGCGCCTCCACCACATCCATGGTGCTAAACTAATAAATCTCTTACTAGACAGGATAATCTGCCTCAGTGTCCCACTTCAAACCCAAACCCGAGACCTTTCACTCTGTGGCCCATAACAGCCAACCAATACGCAGTCTGTGTCAGGGAGGATTGTGTCTGAGGTGGTTTGGAAGTGAGAGAAAGCTTTATAGAGGTCAGCACATGAGGAGTTTGGAGAAGGCGCTAAAGCCTGCTGCACAGGTCATCTTTGCAAAGGCCTGAAAGAGGGGATACCTGTGGACGAGGCATTTACCAACAAACGACTGGGTAGGCTGGTTGGGCATTCCTGGGCTCTCTGTATGGTCAAGATCCACCCTACAGGGTCTCACTTCACCTCCTGCACCTGAGGCGACTCCTTTGGCATCTGCACACAGTGCCAGGAACCTTCTGAGTGGTCGTGCCTAGTGCACCACAGGTGCCTCACAGCGTACTGCCTCTCTCTCTGCAGGCTGCAGCTGCTCCAGGGCCTCGGTGCTCTCTGATGTGCATCTAGGCTTGTCTTGTCCTATCCATCTGACGTGTTTGTAGTTTGTCGACTCCTCTAGAGCCGTGTGACTTACAAAGACGGTACCAGAATTTTAGGATCAAAGCCTAGCTCTGGATGTCCCAATAGGGTAGTTCAGCCTCCCAGCCCCAATAATGGTGATTGATCAGAGTCGAGTAATAGTGAGAAGTAGAGAAAGGTTTATTCAGTCTGTGGTTACACTGAGAAGAGGAACAGAGAGGTGCAGGAAACCACGTCAGGGTCATGACATGAGGCTTAGAATGTGTGTGTGTGTGTGTGTGTGTCTGTCTGTGTGTCTGTATGTCTGTGTCTCTCTGTGTGTGTCTGTATGTCTGTGTCTGTCTTGTGTCTGTGTCTCTCTGTGTGTCTGTGGCTGTATGTGTTTCTGTGTGTTTGTGTGTCTCTGTGTATTTGTGTGTCTCTGTATGTGTGTCTGTATGTCTGTGTTGTGTCTGTGTGTGTGTGTTGTGTATGTCTGTGTGTCTGTATGTCTGTGTCGATATGTCTACATGTGTCTGTGTTGTGTCTGTGTGTATGTTTGTGTCTGTATGTGTTCCTGTGTGTGTGTGTTTCTGTGTATGTTTGTGTGTGTGATCTGTGTTGTGTCTGTGTGTGTTTCTATGTGTGTCTTTGTGTGTGTCTGTGTCTGTATGTGTTTCTCTGTGTGTGTGTTTCTGTGTATATGTAGAAGTCAGAGGTAGATATCAGTTATCTTTCTCAATCACTCTCTACCTTACTCTCCGGATCTCTCATTGATTCTGCTAGACCAGCTGGCCAGCAAGCCCAGGGATCCCCCTGCCTCCACTTCCCTGCTCCAGGATTATGTCAAGCACAAAGCCTCTGTCTTGATTACTGAGTGGTCCTTGTGACCTGAGGACCATACTTGAGTCTAGCAGAGCTCCCAGAGGACTTGGGGGAGTGGCTACAGGCAAATAACGCAGAAGCTGGTCTTGACATCTTGTGTCCTATCCTGGCTGCAGAATACCCTGAGACATCTCTAAGACAGTGGTTGTGGGTGGTTATGACCAGGTCCAGCTTTGAGCATGTGTGCTGGAGATCCAAACTCGGGCTCCTTACTAACTGAGGTAGTTCCTCAACCAGAGGCTTGGGCAAGAGATAATCGTAACTCTGCAGTCCTGGTAAAGGTATGCCCCTGCCCAGCACGTCTGGACGCATCTCTTCTGTAAGGTGATCTGACTAGTTGTCAGGACTGTGTGAAATAATCTCTCTGGAGACAGGCTCCTGCTCGAGCTAGCACCAGCATGTCAAGTATTCCCTGCCCCCTGCATAGGATTTCCAGGAAATTTTTATCCTTTGGGCCATTGTTCAGTAGACTAACAGCCAGAGGGAGGGACACAGTTGTACCTCTGCTCCTGCCAGGATAGTTCCTGGGAGGTCCATGGTCAAAAGAAGGCCAAAGGCACTTCCACTTGGGTTCTTTCTTGGACTTCATCTTCAAAGAGCCCGGATTTGCTACAGCATTTGTAGGGATTTAGGTGCCCAGAGGAACCCTGAGCTAAAATGACTAATTATTAATAAGAAAGCAGATCAGAGGGGCTGGAGATATGGCTCAGTGGTTAAGAGCACCAACTGCTCTTCCAGAGGTCCTGAGTTCAATTCCCAGCAACCATCTGTAATGGGATCTGATCCGATGCCCTCTTCTGGTGTTACTGAAGATAGCTACAGTGTACTCATATACATAAAATAAATAAATAATTCTTAAAAGGAAAGAAAGAAGGGAAGAAAGAAGGAAAGAAGAGAAGAGAAAAGGAAAGAAAGCAGATCAATAAGGAACACCTCAGGGGCGGGCTCAGCATCTAGGGGGTGGGCTCAGCAGTTGAGAGCTCACTTTGAGGGCTTACTGCTCTTGCAGAAGGCATGGGTCTAATTCCCAGCAGCTACATGGAGGTGCTCACAACCCCCTGTAATTCCAGCCATGTGGGTTCTGATGCACTCCTCTGGTTTCCTTGGACACCCATATGCATGTAGTATAAAAAACAGAGAGGCAGGCATGTGGACACACAGAGAACACACAGATAACTGTCCTGGTGGAACAAAACTGATAAAATGAGGGCTGGTAGCCAGGCTGACGTGGCTTGAGTCCCAGGGCTGGTGACTGTGCTTCCACAGGTCTAGTGTCCATCTCAAGTCTTGGAAGGACTTCAAGCCACTTAAAGTCCGCTTTATTTAGATTTGCAGAGAACTGTCGTTTAGATGTATCTCACAGGAACGTTAACGTTTGTAAGTGGTGTGTGGTTTGTGATTTATACACATGTTGGGAAAACAGTCTTTGTTTTTCAGAGAGAAAGCTTATTCTGGGATATTCCTGGTGTAGTAGCATGTTTCTGCCAGAAGGCGTCGCCCTATAGGCTGAGGCCAAAACAAAACTCTCCAGGAGCTTTTGTGCTTCTGAACCCCCCATGCTGGAGGCACTCTGCTCTCTCCATGCAAACCTGCTGACTGTGCTGGCCAGGAAATCAGGTGGGCAGTCTTCACTCTCCAATGCCCCTTCAAGTCCTGGAGACATTGGGATATAGGGGACATACCTCAACAAACTGAGGTGATCTGTAGCAAGCCCACAGCCAACATCCACCTAAATGGAGAGAAACTCAAAGCATGGCCACTAAAATCAGGAACAAGGCGAGGTTGTCCCCTCTCTCCATACTTATTCAGTGCAGTACTTGAAGTCTTTGCTGGAGCGGTAAGACAACTGAAGGAAATCAAGGGGATACAAACAGGAAGGGAAGAAGTTAAAGTATCTTTATTTGTAGATGATTGTATACATAAGTGACCCTAAAATTCTCATCAGGAAATTCCTAGTGAACTCTTTCTGCAAAGTAACAAGACACAAAATTAATACACAAACATCGGTAGACTTTGCTAGGCAGCGGTGGTGCACGCCTTTAATCCCGGCACCTGCGAGGCAGAAGCAGGGGGATCTCTGTAGATCTGAGGCCTGGTGTACAGAGCAATTCTAAGACAGCGAGGGCTACCCAGGGGGGTGATGGTGCTGAATACGTAGATTTCCCATATACAAATGGCAAATGGGTTGAGAAAGAAATCAAGAAAATAATATCTTCCACAGCAGTCACAAGAAATAAAAGAAAATACCTTGGGTTAGCTCTAATCAAGCAAGTGAAAGACTTGTATGATTAAAACTTTATGACATTGATGAGAGAAATTGAAGAAGCTATCAGATGATGGAAAGATCTCCCATGCTCACACATCAATATGATTAATAAAGTAAAAACACCCATCCTACCAAAACCAACATATCTGTTCAATATAATATCCATCAAAATCCAACACAATTCTTCACACAACTTGAAATGGCAATTCTCAACCTTGTATGAAAATACACATACACACACACAAACCATGATAGCCAAAACAATCCTGAATAATAAAAGAAGTGCTGGAGGCATCACTGTTTTCAATCTCAAACTGCACTACAGAGCAACAGTAATAAAAACAGCATGACGTTGGCATAAAAACAAATACATTGATCAATGGAATTGAATTAAAGACCCAGACGTATGTTCACACACCTATGGACATCTGATTTTTATAAAGAAGCCAGAAATACACACTGAAAAAAAAGACAGCATCTTCAACAATGGTGCTGGTCTAATTGGATGCAGACAGATCCATCCTTATCACTCTGCACAAAACTCAACTCCAAATGGATCAACGATCTCAACATAATGTCGGACACCCTGAACCTGACCAAAGAGAGTGTGTGGGTGTGGCATAGGCTTAAGCTCATTGGCGCAGGAGAAGACTCTCTGAACAGAACACCAATAGCACAGGCTCTAAGATCTGGAATTAATTAATAAATGGGACCACAGGAAATAGAAAAGCTTCCGTATAGCAAAGGACACCATCATTCATACCAAAACAGGAATCGAAATGGGGAATAAATTACCAACTACACATCTTTTAGAGAGCTAAAATCTAAAATACATAAAGAACTTTAAAAACTGGACTTCAAGAAAACAAATGAGCCAATTAAAAGATCAGGTACAGGTCTCAAAAGAAGAAACACAAGTGGCTGAGAAGCACTTAAAGGCTGCTCAGCATCCCCAGTCATCAGGAAAATGCAAATCAGAACGACTTTGAGATTTCATCTTAAACTGCTCAGAATTGTCAAGATCAATCAGGTGACAGCTCCTGGTGAGGAGTCAGGGAAGTTCATCTGTTCCTGAGGGGAGTGCAAACTTGTACAGCCACTAGGGAACAAGCATGTCAGTTCCTCAGAAAGCTGGGAATAAATCCACCTCAGATCCAGCTCCACCATTCTAGGGCATCTACCCAATGGACATTACATCACACTGCAGACACTTCCTCCTCAACCATGCTCATTACTGTTCTATTCATAATGGTCAGAAATTGGAAACAGACTAGATATCTGTCAGTGGGCGAATGGATAAAGAAAATTAGGTACAGTTATTCAATGGAATATTGCTCAGCTGTTTAAAAAATGAAATCGTAAAGTTAGCAGGTAAACAGATGGAGCTGGGAAAGAAACAAAAAACAAAAAACAAACAACAGCAAAGGCATCCTGTGTGAGGTAATCCAGACTCAAAAGGACAAATATGGTATGTGCTCACTTTTATGTGGATGTCAGCTGCAGAGCATTTGATAAGCAGCTGCAATCCATAACCAGAGGTTAGGTATAGAGCAATGGGCTGGCAGGAGGGTTGGATCGCCCTAGGAAGGGGAAATAGTTATGGATGAACAGGGGTGGCGGGTTGGAATGGAGGCTCAAATTAGGGATGGCCGAGAGCACATGGAAGAACTAAGGGCCATTTGAGGGTCTTAGGGAAACCCAAAATCAGTACCAGCTTCCTAAAACATAAACATATATGAAGGTGATGTAAACAGAGTCATCAAGCAACAGGGGATACAAAGCCCCAGCTGGACATCTCTCATCACCAAACAGAGCTTCCAGTTCTGAGAAAGGGTTATGTCTAATTGAGTGGTTGGCCAAAGGGGCCAGCCCTACGGGAAGCCACAAACAACCCAGGTCACTGCCAAGGCTGTTCATAGCTCTCCGCAAGCTGATGGCAGGGCCCTGTTGCTGAAGACAGGACCTACCATGGCACTGAGCATAGATAAATCAATCTGGTGGCTTAGAGCCTTCACCCCCGCTGACTACTGTTCATGATACTGGAATGTACCATGTAGGCTACCAGAGGAGAACAGTAAATACCAAGCCAACAACAAATCCTGTGATCTACAGCAGTGGCCTGTCTGCAAGCCGCACCGAGCAAGAGTGGCCCAGAGCTTGTGGGAGTAGCCGGCCACTATCTGATTGGATGCAAGGCCCAGAGTAAACAGCCACTCTCTGATTGGATGTAAGGCCTACTCCAGAGTAGCCAGCCACTCTCTGATTGATTGGATGCAAGGCCCACTCCAGAGTAGCCTGCCACTCTCTGATTGGACGTAAGGCCTACTCCAGAGTAGCCAGCCACTCTGATTGATTGGATGCAAGGCCCACTCCAGAGTAAACAGCCACTATCTGATTGGATGCAAGGCCCACTTCCGTGGGATGGAACCTGTCTTAGAGTTTCATTGCTGAGAAGAGACACCATGACCAAGGCATCTCTCATAAAGGACAACATAAAATTGGGGCTATCTTACAGGTTCGGAGATTCAGTCCATTATCATCACGGCAGGATGCATGGCAGCATCCAGGCAGACACAATACTGGAGGAGACAAGAGTTCTACAACTTGATCTAAAGGCATTCAGGGGTAGACTGGCTTCCAGGCAGCTTGGGGGAGGGTCACAAAGTCCCACTACCCCTGCAAAGTGACACACTTCCTCCAACAAGGCCATACCCACATCAACAAGGCCACACTTCCCAATAGTGCCAATAATCCCTGGGCAACTATATTTAAACCACCATAGAACCCATCCCTGACACTGCTCAGGTGGCCAAAGACCTGAGACTGCGGAAAACCAAACACTACTGTTCTGCTGAAGAAACACAGCAATCAAATGACTGCTTTACTCATAGATCAGTGTCTTGCTCCGCCATCATTAGAGAGGTCCTCTGCAGCAGATGGGAACAGACACAGAGAAGCAGAACGATGTAGCAGCATGCAGAGAGGACTTGGAACCCTCAACCCTAAATGGAATGTCTCTATCAAACCCCTCTGTAGGGCAGATGCAGAGGGCTGGTGGGCAAGAGGCCTCTCTCCTGGCCACAGCTCTTAAATCCTTATGCCGAAGTAAAACCACTCCCCTCCCTGGGTTTCAGGATCCCTCATGTAAAACTAAAGTCACTTCAACCCTAGAACCTTGTGGCAATAACACTTATTGAAAACTTGACCGGATCCTAGTAGGTGAAACCTCTGGGCATGTCTTCGAGGAAGTTTCCTGGACTGAAAAACAAAACAAAACAAAACAAAACTGAGCAACAATGTTGCTCCTTCTCTGCTTCCTAACTCAAAAGGACCAGGACCACAGCCTTGCTCTCCAGCTGGCAAGCCTTCCTTGACAGGAAAGGCAGGATATACCAAAACTATAACCTCAAACAAACCCTTCCTTTCTTGAGCTGCCTCTTGTAAGGTGTTTTGTCATAGCAACAGGAAAAGAAGGCATGAATAGGAGAGAGCTAGCTGGTGCCGTGGGGAAGGAGGTGATAGGGGTGGATGGGGGTAAGGCCCAGGAGAGAGCGAGCTGGTGTGATGGAGGCTGAGGGGTGAGGGCAGAGAGTGAGGCACATGATCTCACTTGGCCTCCAAGTTGGGCACAGGTGACTATGGCTCACACCGCCCATCCCACAACACCCACAATATGGCTAACCTCTCCCCTGACTTCTTTGGGAAGAGAATTTCTGAGAGCTCATGGGTAATTACCTTAGTCACCAGTTTAACAGGGGCTATTGTACAGAACGTTACATGGATAATCTATTTGCACCCAGTAAGCTAATCTGTTTTGAAAGCTGACACACCCAGGTGAATATGGCCAATTTTCTTGAGCTTTGACTTCTTCCAAAGTCCAGTGCTGCCACTGCCTTGATAGTACACACTAGCAAGTGTGTGCCCTACTCTTCCAGACCTCTGTGACACCCCCCCCACTGACCCTCCTGTCTCTCCTTCTCTCCACCCAAAGCTCACCAGTTCTTTTAACCCACTCATGTCCCTCCCATCTGCGGAGACCTACCCTGAGCTATCTCTAATGCCAACTCCTGAGCTCAGGCAACATCATACTCTCCTCTCCCTGGAGCAGTCGGTCCTCAGCTGATTGTCAATAAATGTAACTATGATGTTCATATTAAAGCCCACTCACATCAATCATATTATAGGCTCCATGTGCAATTAATCATATTAGCCTCCTCTTTATTGCGTGTGTAACACTAAGCATGCAGGACTTGTGCTTCATAATAAAATCCATCTGCAGTGTTACCGAGAACACTGATGTTTTCAACAAGGTGTACACCTAATAAGAGACCTCGGGGGATTCCCTCAGGCAGCCCAGGCAATTAGTCTCCGGCCTGAATTAGAGATCAAGGGTTAAGTTGGCTTGTGGGATTTGCCTACCTCTCAGTGTCCTGCCTCCAACATCCGAGCATCTGCATAACCAGTTTGCTATCTATGAGAACAGGAAGTCTGAGAAACAATTCCCTTTGGCAGGAGTAGGTATCACATACCTGTAATCCCAGCATTCAGGAGGCTGAGGCAGGAGCATCTTGAGTTTGAGGCCAACCTAGGCTACAGAGCAATACCTTGACTCAAAAAAAAAAAAAAACAAACAAAAACAATAACAACAAAAACAAAAAACAGGAAAACAAAAACAAAAACAAAAAAACCAGGAAAACAAGGAGGGGGAGGGAGAAGAGGAGGAGGAGCGGGAAAGGGAGGAGGGAGAGGAGGAGGAGGAGCGGGAAAGGGAGGAGGGAGAGGAGGAGGGGGAGGAAGAGGAGGGAGAAGAGGAGGAGGAGAAGGGGAAAGGGAGGGGGAGGAGGAGGAAGAGGAGGAGTAGACAGTTCTGTTTGCCTCCTCCAGAAGAGGCCCTCTGGGATGGACGTTCCTTATCTGAAGTCAAACGTAATGTCAGCCTCCTCTGATCTACTTCACTAGGATTAGAGTTTATGGCTGGAGTGATTTCCTGTCTCTATTGACTTGTTATATATTCTTTCCAGCAAACAATTTTTATGGGAGAAATATGGGTGTATGGTGGCTGATGGGCAATTTACCTTTCCCTCACTGCCCAAGGCTGGCACACATCAGGTCCCCGCGGGGAGTTCTGGGCCCTCTCTCTGTGCAGCACAGTGTCCAAGCACAGGCCAGTGAGCAGCAATGACTGATGGGTGGGAACAGGGACTCCTGCAGCTGCTTCCAACCTCACAGCTCTGTGGGTTCCCTTCCCAGGCCTAGGGAGGAGGGACAAAGGAGACAGGCCTCAACTCCCATTGGTCAGATCCCGCCTTGAGGATTTCCAAGACAGATATCTTCTCTTAACTAAACTGCAGGGTCCATAGCCCTCGCAGGTATCTGGCCTCTGTTCCGGTCTCCGTAGTGTTTAGCCCACAGCTCAATAGTCTCTTGCATCTGTCAGCTGGGATGTAAACAAAAGGCTGGAGGTGACCTGAGATGACATAGTATGCTAGGGGAAGGAGTGTGTCTACATACAAGAGCTCAGCCTATGGATCCCAAGGAACCCAGAGCACACTCTTCAGGAATGGTAGTAGACATCTGTCTCTAAGCAACAGCCCAACTTCCAGAGAAAACAGGAGCCTCAGAGCACATCAGCCCAGTTTCCCTGCCTTAGGCCTAACAAGGCTGCAGGCCAAGGTCGCTAGCTCATCTTAATGTGCTGCTGTTCTGATACCTGAAATCCTTAAAACTCTCTCCTGCTCACCATGAAGCAGGGTAGAAGGACCCAGAATGTGATCTGCTCTGGTCAGAAAACGCCTCCTCTTTTCTAGTCTTCTTCCCTGGGCCATGGATGCCTCTCCCAGCAAAGGCATCAGCACAAGGAGTCACTGAGGGCCACCAATCTGGGTGAAGTATCTGTTTGTATAATCCACTTTTCTCCTAGAGCTGTAAAAGCAATTGCTCATTCATCTCTGGGAAAGAAGGACCATTACTGCAATTTGGATCTAATTTAAATGTCAGCTCCATTTAGAGCCCTCAATTCATTAAGCTATCAAGGCAAACAGATGGTGCCTCTAATCGGCAGTGAGGGCAGGGCGGCTCTGGCTAGGAGACCATGGAGATCAGTAAATAAAAAGCTATTTGCACAGCCATCGAGAGTGGCTACCTCCTAAAAGAGGCACCTCATCCAGAGAGCCAGCAGATCATAAACAGCCCTGAAAGCCTTCTTGAGAGAGAATAGGAGATGCTGGCATTCTAGGTAGACTGAGGTGATGGGTGATCATGGGGGCTCAAACCCAGTGCAGGCTGGGTGTGGTGACACACACCTGTAATTCCAGCACTTCAGAGGCTGAGGTAGAAGGCCTGGTAGGTCAAGGTCAGCCTGGCCTGAAAGGAAAAAGTCTACCGTAACCCCAGGAGCTGACAAGGCAGCCAGCATCACCTTATTCAGCTGCTCACCCTTGCAAAGTCAGCCTGGAGTCACTCAGTCAGGTTTTCAGGGTTTGATGGAGCGTCTGCGTGCAGGATACCAGCAGACAGGGGTGACAGAAACAGAGACTGTAACAGTTGCCTTAGGGCAGGCTTGTAAAGCAACACCAACTGGTCCACTACCCTCAACCACTATCAGTCCTGGTGCAGGTCCCAGCCTGTTCCATTCCTTTGGGAGGGTCCCGGGGGAAGTGCTGTCTTTGTGAAGATTTCAGGAAGTCTTCTGCTTCCAGAGTTGGGGGTTCTTTGTGCAGTGTAATCTCACACCTGTGCAGATGCAATTGTAAACATAAGCCATTCTTTCCAGCTATGTTTATTAAATTACAAGCTTTATCAACTAAAATGTCAACATATAACCCATCTACAGCTGAATATTTAAAAAGAAAACTCTGCCTACTTGTTCTCTATCTGAAAATAAAGAAAATATGTGATAAGTGTGTAAGATTGCACACACTTTTACAGTACTGAAGTGTGTGGTATCAGACTGCACTCACTTTCACAGTACTGGGTGTTGAATGCAGAGCTTTGTGAATTAGTTGGGCAAGTGCTCTACAACTGAGCTATAGCCCAGCCCACCATCCCAGATATATTTCAGTTTTGAAAGACTTTGTCATTAGTGTGTATGTATTTGTGCTTATGTGACAGGAGTGGGCGCACATGCCAAGGCGCACAAGTAGAGGTCAGGTGACAACTCTGTGAGGTTATTTCTCTTCTCCTACCTTTACAGTGGTTGGGGGATCTAACTCAGGTTAACAGGTTTTTGTGGTCTCACTGGCACACAAAGACCCCATCTCAAAAGTTAAAATGTCAGGGAGGCCTTGAACTTGCCACCTCCCTGACTCAACCTCCCAAGAAGCCAATATTATAGACTGAGTGCCCAACCCAAGGAACAGTTACATGAAAGTGGATGTGCATGCTCTGCCAACCCAAACATAGATGTTTCCAAAGCCAGCAAAAGAAGCAAGAGACCTTCAGCTTAAAAAATAGACCACACTGCTGTCTCATGCCCAGCCTCCATCCTCTCCAACATAATGTTGAGGCATAGATACATGCTACTGTGCCCAGCCTTCTTCCTCATGCTGGCACAGCAAGCACTTCATCTATTGAGTCATCGCTGTAGCCACTGATGGATCATTATGTTAATGAGAATTTTCAAGTTCCAAGAAGATAAGGAACTTCTTTGAGGCTGTACTCCTAACGAGAGTTCTATCCATCTTCGAACATGCCTTTTGAATCCATAAACTGAGGCCATGCTGGAACCTCGGCCATGCTGGAACGGCACCAGTGCTTCCCCAAGTGAGCTCCAAACCCCATGTTTTTCCTCACTGTTAAATGCGTCAGTGAATAAATCAAGACTAAAATATTTAAAGTATAATATTTTTGTTCATGGTTATATAAACACATAAATTCCGCTGCCCTTTTGGCTACTAATGGAAACATTTTTTACATGGTTGACTGAAAGCAGGGGTATAAAAATAAGAGATTATATAAACTATAGATAAAGTCTGCCTTTCCCTTCACTTCTTAGCCTATGTACCAAATTACTTGTGAGCATCCTGCATTTACGACTTTTTATGTACATCATCAGTATTCAAAAGAAAATTTAAAGTGCAAAGCTCATGCAAATGAAATTGTGTATTGTATTTTCAAGTTAGCTAGGTAGGACCTAAAGGAATATATCCACACACCAAAAAGGGGGGCGGGCAGGCAGAAATGTCACAATAATGATTGTTTTATAATGCCAGACGACATGAAGACTTTGGATCACACAGGAGCATCTATCACAGATGAGGGAACAGAGGTGCACATGTGCCTTCTAATCATATAGCTGGCTCAGAAGCAGCAAAGGAAACTCAGTCTATGGACCTTGTGCTTTTGCATAATGTCTCACACAAGACTGGACAGATCCAGGCTGACAGTTTTATTCCAGTCCATTTTGTGCCTCTGCCAAGAACTGCAAATGTTCTCTGTTCTTGTCAACATCCTGCTTGGACACCCAGAGAAAACGCTATCCATTTTAGGAGGTGAGCCAGGGTCTCAAGTAGACCAGGCTGGTGTTCCTTAAACTTGCTGTGTAATTAAGGGTGACTCTGAACTTCTGATCTGCTGTTTCTACCTTGTGAGTTCTAGGATCAGACTTGTGTGCCACCACACCCAGTTTATGACACGACGGAGACTAATCCAGGACTTTGGGTATGTTAGCCAAGCGATCTACCTACTGAACTACCATCACAGTCCCCTGTATTTTTCAGAAAGGGTCTCCAGACCCCGGACTGACCTCAAAACTTGCTATGTGATTTAGGGTGGCTTTAGAGTCCAACTCCACAGAACTAGGGTTACAGGTGTGTACCACCTCACCCTGCCCTGTCTACATTCTTTAATAATAAATCTAAAGCAAAGTCCTCCCAGCTCTGGCTGAAGCGTGTTCCCATCCTTCCGACTCTGCGTCTATCGCAGTGTTTTCCCTTCCACTCGCAGGCTCTAAGACAAAGCTATCGTCCCATGGTTCCTCCCTTCTCTGCCCAGTTTGCTCTACAAGAATTACCCTCTGGAGCTCTGCATTCCAGTCATCCAGGCCCCTTCTAAGATCTGGTCTTCCAGAGACTTTGCTGAGCCAGTCCATTCAGGATGGTATGGCCATAGAATCGTTGACCTTTGACACTGTTCTCTGTACTGGGTCATCCACCTAACACTCCACCCAAAGCACTCGCAGGCTTTCTTTGGTGTTTCTATAGACCTATTTCTTCAATCTACTCTGATTTAATTAGTTCCAGGAAGAAACTGAGTCAAGTTTAGAGTCTAGAATGTTTCCCCTGAACCACCTGCATGTCTGCATTCCCAATCCCTGGTAATGGCCAGGTGCAGTTTTCTCAAAAGATCTGGCACACACCTAAAACAACAAAAACAAACCAAATATTTTTAAAGAAGGGTACCAAGAACAAGATAGTGAAACTTTTAAGAGTAAAGGGACAGCTGAACTCAGAAGCCACTTTCCTGAGGACCACATAGAAGCAGCCGAAGGCTTGGTGGCTGATGATGGGATGGATTCCCGAATGGGGTAGTCTCTGGATAGTCCATCCTTTCATCTTAGCTCTAAATTTTGTCTCTGTACCTATATCCTTTCATGGGTATTTTGTTCCTTATTC
>NC_034599.1:114701679-114705072 GCF_900095145.1 Mus pahari | reverse complement strand
CTCTCTCTCTCTCTCTCTCTCTCTCTCTCACACACACACACACACACACACACACACACACAAATACATAAATATGTTTCTAAATTTTAATTATCTATAGTTCGGAGAGTGGGATGATGTACCTTCTATATCTCTTATCCATCACATCTGAATTACAATAGGTGTTTGTCACTGTTGTAACATGGTATGGAGTCAAGGACAGCAGAACGCTATTGGATCTCCTGGGCCCCGGGTGTTCAGTGGCAATGTGTCTGTTTGACATGGGTGAAGCTCCAGATTCCATCTCTAATACTGCAGGAGGAAGCACAAAGTCTCCTGAATCACAACACTGCATCTCACAGCCTATCAGGAGAGTCATTTATTACACCAGAGTATAACAGGGCCAAATACAGTCTGGCACAAACAGAAGCTGTCCCTGGTTATCACAGCAGGTTTCAGTGCAAGGGGCATCTGTCCCAATTTGGGGGTAGGATTGAGGGGGCCCAGAACAAGACTGGGGTTACTCATGATACCAAGCAAACATCACTACCTCACTGTGCAACAAATTTCACATTCAGCTCCAGTCAGCTTAGAACAGCCAAGTTTAAATGGCTCCAAAAAGAACAAAGGCCTACTGGACCAAAGTGGCAAGTGTCTGAGTTTGTGTCTCTAGAATGAATGGCACAGAAGAAATGCAGTCATGTGACATTGCCAGTCTAAGAGCCCTATTTAAACATATCAAAAGTGAGGTTGGTGGTGCATGTCTGTAATGTGGGCTTGGTGGTGCATGTCTGTAATGTGGGCTTGGTGGTGCATGTCTGTAATCTCAGAAATTGGAAGTTGAGGCTGAAGGACTGTCCAAAATTCAAGAACAGCTTGTACTATGTAAAAGTACCAGACTATCTTGTGAAACAGATAAAAAGATAGATAGATAGATAGATAGATAGATAGATAGATAGATAGATAGATAGATAGATAGATAGACAGACAGACAGACAGATAATAAACCCAAAACAAAGCTACTATTGCACTTGGGTCAGCCTTTTGCTTTGTTTTGTTTTCTGCTTTCACTGTTCGTATTTTGTCCCAATAGTCCTGGTGCTAAAACAACATGAAATATAAAGTTTTATTTTGCTTAACACTAACATTTGTAGCACTGTTCATGTGACATAAGTGTGAACCAGAAGAAGTCTGGAAATTACCAGTCCTTTCTACCAAAGCTTTGTGCTACATAGACCTGAGCATGTGACCTTGAACTGGGTCCAGAGAGGGCTCAATTAATCACTTAGAGTCGGCCTGTATGTCATCGAAACCAGACACTTAAGTTCTCAATACTGGCATTTCATAAAAATAAATGGATTAGACAAATTTAAAGCATGTAAAAATAACTAACACAATCTAAATGTTTAGAAAAATGTAGAATGTGTTCGTTGAAACTTTTCTTAAGGTTTATATTGTGTCTTTCTGACTGTATAATCCTTAAATAAAGTATTGAATGCATGGGGAAAACTGTATCCAGTTCATGATTGTTTTAAGTGGCTGCCATAGCAAAATGCAGTCTTTCTGTGTATGGGTGCTTTGTTTGTGCACCTCATGTGGAACCTAGTATCCAAAGAGGCTGAAAGAGGGCTTCAGATCCCCTGGAATTGGAGTTATAGACAGCTGTGAGCCACCATATGGACCCTAGGAATCAATCCCAGGTCCTTTGGAAGTGTAGTTCTCAATTACTGAAGCATATCTCTGGCCCCACAAAAGGTAGCCTTATGAGAGTGCTAGAACCAGGCCTGGTCTATTACTCACCATGTAACAGTTCCTGGGAAAGGACAGGGCAGTGACATATCTTGGCCTTCTTTCAAAAGAGGGAGGATATGAAGTTGGTTTACCAACTAAATCTTTTTAATAACAGCAAAAGTTTATTTCAAAGTTATTTTCTCTTTCTTTCATTCCTTACTCCTTTCATTCCTTTTCTTCATGTATGTATGGATACACAGGCCTTAGTACAAATGTGGAGGTCAGAAAACAACTTTTGGGAGTCCAGGAGATTGAACTCAGGCCACTGACTTGGTGGCAAGTACTTCCATGCTCTGAACCATGTCACCATCTCTCAGTTTGATTCTTTATTCAGTACTTTAATCAAGTACCAATAAACTTGTCTAAAAGCTACATCTATTCTGTAACCAATTTTTTTTTAATTTTGTATTTTATCTGCTGTGCGTGCATGTGCTTGTGTGTGCTTGTGTGTGTGTGTGTGTGTGTGTGTGTGTGTGTGTGTGTGTGTGTGTGTGTGTGTAGCGGCCATTAGACCCATTAGAGAAACAATCACAGGCATGTGTAAGCCATCTGATGAGGGTGCTATGGTTCAAACTCCAATCCTATGATAAAGCGGTATGTGCTCTGTCTTGGTCAGGGGTCTACTGCTGTGAAGAGACACTATGATCACAGCAACTCTCATGAAGGAAATCATTTCACTGGGGCTGGCTTACATTCAGAAGTTCAGTCCATTGTGATCTTGGTGGGAAGTGTGGTGGCATGAAGGTAGACATGGTACTAGAGAAGTAGAGAGTGCCACATCTGGATCAGTTGGCAGGCAGCAGAAAGAGAGAGACACTGGACCTGGATTGTGCATTTGAAACCTCAAAGCCCCTCACCCCCACCCCATGACACACTTCCTCTAACAGGGTTACACATACTCCAGCAAGGTCACATCGCCTAATAGTGCCATTCCTTATTAGCCTGTCAGGCCATTTTCATCCAGACCACCTCATGCTCTTAACTACCAACCCATCTTCTATTTCCCCAAAAAAATGTTTTTAAAAGGATGCTTAGGATTGAGGAAGTACCTGTACATACTGCTGTTTAGTTCTTTTTCTTTTTTGCAATGCTGGAGACTGAGTCCAAAGCTCTACATGAACTAGGAAAGCCAAGTCCCTATTCCTTGTTCTTAGGAGAGTCTCACTGATGTAGCCCAGGATGGCCTCCAACTCATGATTCTCCTGCTTCAGCCTTCTGAGTGCTGAGATTACAGGTTTGAGGTATCACAGTAGCTTTTTCTCATGCTTTGTCCTTCAACCCATTTGGTAAAAGATAAGCCTTAGCTCAGAGTGGAGGCATATACCTGTAACCCTAGAATTATGAGTTCAAGGTCAACCTATTCTAGAGTTCTAAGGCTAGCTCAGAATGCAGTGAAATCTTGTCTCAAAAGACCAACAGTAACCAGATCTGGTAGTACAAGCCCACAATACAAGTTATTCAGGACTACAAATTCACGACCTGCCTAGGCAATTTCATGAGATCCTGTCTCAGAAAGAAAGAAAGAGAGAGAGAGAGAGAGAGAGAGAGAGAGAGAGAGAGAGAGAGAGAGAAGAGAGAAGAGATGAGACGAGACGAGGAAAAGAAAGAGGGCAGGAAGAATCA
>NC_034599.1:114683731-114700829 GCF_900095145.1 Mus pahari | reverse complement strand
GTAGCTGTCTTCAGACACTCCAGAAGAGGGCGTCAGATCTTGTTACGGATGGTTGTGAGCCACCATGTGGTTGCTGGGATTTGAACTCCGGACCTTCGGGAGAGCAGTCGGGTGCTCTTACCCACTGAGCCATCTCACCAGCCCGTAACAGGTTTTCTAATTACAAAAAAAGAAAAAAAGAAAAATGAAAAAAGAAAAGTCTGTTTACAATCTTGAACTGTGCTATTACCCAGATTTTAAAGTTTTGTTAATCACTTATTTTTATGTTATGGGTGTTTTGCCTGCATGAATGTCTATACACCATGTATGCAGTGCCCAAAGACGGTATCAGGACTCCTGGAGTTGCAGTCCTGTTGTTGTGGACCACATGTGATCTGTGAACTGAAGCCAGGTTCTCTGAAAAAGCTGCAAGTATTCTTAATTGCTGAGTAGAGTTCCAGCTTTTAAAAACAAAATCAAAAACATTTATTTTGTGTGGGAAGGTGTGATGATTTGTATATGCTTTGCCCAGGGAGTGGCACTATTAGAGGGTGTGGCCTTGTTGGAGTAGGTGTGTCACTGTGGCTTTAAGACCCTCCTAACCATGTGGGAGTCAGTATTCTGCTAGCAGCCTTCAGATGAAGAGGTAGAACTCTCAGCTCCTCCTGCACCATGCCTGCCTGGATGCTTCCATGCTCCCGGAACCTGTAAGCCAGTACCAATTAAATGTTGTCCTTTTAAGAGTTGCCTTGGTCATGGTATCTGTTCACAGCAGTAAAACCCTAACTATGACAGGAGGAGATATTACATACCTCAACCTATTTGTGGAAGACACAAACTTCCAGGAGCTGCTCCACCATGTGGATCCTTAGAATCCAACTCAGGTCACTCAACTTGACAGAGAGCTGAGCCTTTCACTGGCCCTGACTTCCTAGGTAATACACCAGCCCTGTTTCTGTATGTAATTTGTTTAATAGGTACATGTACTTTCTACAGATGCTCCGAGGAGGATGAGGTCTATCTTGTCACACAGAAGCTACACTTTTCATGCCAGGTATGAGGTCCTCATTCACAATTGGTACTCATAGTTCACAAAACAAACGAAAAACAAAAAAAAAAAGTGACGTCAGGTGTGGTGGCACCCACCTGAACCCCAACAAGAATGAGGCTGAGGCAGGAATATTGCAAGTTTGAGGCCAGCCTAAGTTATACAATGAGATCCTGGTTTGTTTGTAGGTTTTTTGTTTGTTTGTTTTTAAATAGTGGTATCTTTAGAAGTCCAGAGTCACTGTTAGTATGTTGTTAACTCGGGACTTCCACTCAGATCCAAAGGAGCCTATATTTCATTTTCTGAAAACTGACAAGTTAGCTAAATTATTCTGAAGTGTACAAGTCCTTGTCAAAATGAATATGCTTTTGTCATTGTCAGTGTTAACCTTTATATTTATAGGATCAAAGGATGAATGATTTTAGGTTTGTCATTATTGGTTAATGAGGATAATTTTAATATTCTGAGCAAGCTATACAATAATCACATTTATATCTTTCCACAATGTCAAGAGTTTATCGAATAACAATAAATCCATAAGCTATGTCCATTTCATAAGCTTCAAGCACCAAGTAGTCTTGATTTCATTTAGGATCATGACTACCAATCATTTCCTTTTATTCCATTCTAATTTTTTATTTTCATTTAATGTGCACTGGTGGTTGCCTGCATGTATGTCTGTGTGAGAGTGTGGGATCCCCTGGAAGTAGTTACAGACAGTTGTGAGCTGTCATGTGTAATCTAGGATTTGAACCTCTGGAAGAACAGCCAGTGCTCTTAACCGCTGAGCCATCGCTCACAGCCCTCCATTCCAATCTTAGTTACTAATATTACTCTCAGATTCCACATTTCATGCCACACAAAATTATACAGATTCTAGAACTACTAAGAAAAGGCTGTGACCATCACGGGTTTCAGAGGCCCTATTACAGGGTAAGGCAGAGTTAACATGCATGTAGTATCAATACAGATGGCTATACATCAAGGAATCATTAATGAGCTACTCAGGGCACAAGGCTGCCTAGGTGCACAGCTGGTCTAAGGTACAGCAGTTCTAGACAACTATATAGTTCTAGTGGGCAAATCAGGCAGGGTGATGTGCTCAGCTGAAGCTCCTGGAGCAGAATCAGGAGTCCATACAGTGGCAAACATACAGAGTGACCCAATGATGGGCCAGATGCCAGAGCAAGGTCCTCCTGCTTTAGTTTTACCACATAGCCTTGCTGGCTACAAACTTGCAGTTCTCTTCAGACTCCCAAGTTCTGGGACTATAAGTGTCACCACGCCTAGCACTACCTCTGTTTTTGTGACACAGGTGAGGATGTTCCATCATTCTTTGGTCTAGTGTGTTTGCCAAGCTTGTGGTATGGTTTTGGTATGCCCCAGTGTTCTGATTAAATTTGATGACTTCATGCTTTTTCATTTGTGTATAAACATCCATGTCTTGTGGTTTGTGGAGCACAATTGGATGTTGTGATAAGCTGTGTGTCCAACATCGGGTGGTTATCTACTTACCCAGGTAAGCACCCTGCCTTAGCAAGAGCTCTTAGAAATTGAACAAAGTGTTGATGTATAAAACAGAGTTACTCGAGGCAAGGCTCAGCCTCAGCAGAAACTCAGAGCAGGGCACTGCCGATCTCCTACAGAACATGCTTTCTCTAGTCAGGTCTTTCTTCGTTTACCACCACTGACTCCTGCTCAGCAAAGCCGTGTTCAGCAGACCCATACAAACAACATACTTTCAAAGACACAAAGCTGCCACATATCCAAGGTACAGAAGGCTTTATTTCATTTTTGTTCTTTGAGACAGGATTTCTCTGTGTAGTCCTGGCTGTCCTGGAACTTGCACTGTAGACAAGGATGGACTTGAACTCTGAGATCCACCTGCCTCTACCTCCTAAATGCTAGGATTAAAGGTGTGCACCACCATAAAAGTTATATTTTAAAAATGTATACATGTATGTATACATGTATGTGTATCATATAGAACCTGGTCTTGTAAGAAGAGTAACAAGTGCCCTTAACCACTGGGACAACTCTCCAGCCACAAGGTATGGAGTTTTATCATGTATAACATGAAACGTTTCCTACATATGACTTAAATAATTTTTAACCTGTGTTTGATCCTTGGAACCTGTGGGCAAAGGAGACAACAGGTCCCTTCATGTCGTCCTCTGACCTCCACACATTTGCCATAGCACATGTGCCCCTCCCCGCAATAAACAAAATGGTAATACAAAATTTTAATATTCAGTCATGACACCTGTTATGTAGTTATTGGAAGGTAGCTCATAAGACTACACCAACCTTCAGGAAATTCAAGAAACGTATTGAGGGCCCAACAAGATGGTTCACTGGGTAAAGGCCACCAAATCCCACAGAGTTCTAGCCCCAGGATCCAGACATTAGGAGGTGACTGGTGAAGGTTGTCCTCTGACCTCAGCAAATGCTCACACAAGTGAATGTAATAAAATTAGTTTAAAAGGAAAAGAAACATTGAGGTATGGGGAAGTTAGAAAGTTAGATTCACCGTGGTTCCTCTTGCCAGTTTACATAATAGGTACACAAAGGAAAGAAGCCCTCGGTAGAGCTGCCTCCGGCGGGGCAAGGGGTGGGCAGGCTAGACGAGACGGAATCCTTTCTCTTGTCCGCCGTTGGTGCTCTATTCCGGATGAGGAGACAATTGTTCCTCTCCCTGAAGTCACTCAACGTTGAGTAGCTACCAGTAGCCGACATCTACTCTGAGAGACTTAACTTGGACAGAGACGTCCCACAGTGGGGCTGCGGGTGTCTGCCATCCCTGGAGCCCACGCGAGGCCCCGCCCCGGAAGCTGCCGGCTCCTCAGACTCCTCCCCAGGCCGGTGTGAGGTCACAGCTCTCCGACTACCACCAGCTCCAGGGAGGGACCCAAAAGGAGCCCCGACGGCGCATGCTCCCGCTCGGGCGGGCCGCTCGGCTCACCTAAGCCGGGCTTGCCTGCGCGTGCGTGGCGTTCGCGGAGCCCGGCGAACCGGTCGCGAGAACCTCGAGGCAGTCGGAGGCCAGGAGGCAGCGGCCGCCAGGCGGCACCGCGCCAGCACTGCCGCCCAGGCCTCACGTCTGACACGAACAGCGCGCGCCGCCACGAACAGAGCCTGCGCCCCGGCCAATGGGCGCCGCGCTGCGAGTGACCACGCCCACCGCCCCCTCGCTTGTAAAGGGAGTCTAGCCAGGGCTCGCCGGCTGCTGGCTTCTGATTGGTTGGGGCAAGCAGTGGCCGCAGCCGGCGACGCCGGTGTTCTTGCACTCGGGTGGCAGCCAGAAGCCGGCAGGACTGGAAGGGACACCGCGTCTCGGTGAGTGAAGCGGGAGCCGGGCGGGAGGCGAGGGCTGCGGGGCGGGGGTCCCTCGGGTGGGCGAAGGACTCGGGGTCCCCGCCGGCCAGTGCAAGTGGAGCCGGAGGAAGGAGGCCGGAGCTTCTGGAGCGGATCGTGGCCGAGGGAACGAGAGTCGCGGAGGAGGCAACGATGGCAGACGGGGACCCGGCTGGTGCCAGCTTCTGGGATCCCGGGAGGAGTGGGAGGAGAGGGAGAGGGAGCGCGATCACACCGGCCTCGGAGTCCCGACAAGGTCACAAGAAGGTGGGAGGTGAAGGCAGGGCGTAGCTCTCGGGCACCTCGGCCTGGCCTTCCCCGGGCGCCACCCGGGGGTTGCGCAGACCTTACGTGACCCTGTGTCACCGGATGGAGGAGGGAAGGCTGTGGCGGAATGCGAATGCCCCTGACAAGGGAACGGGGCGTAGAGATCACAGAAGCACGGCTAAGGTTCAGGTGTGCCAGCCGCCCGGGTGACTCGGCTCTGTTATCTGCTTCCCTCGTTTATTCCTGTCCTCTCTTTGAGGGGGTGATCCCTACCCCAGGGAATCTACTTCCGGGACTACTGAGGCCCCTGCAGCTTGACAGTTTGGATGCAAATTCTTGACAGGTTCAAATGGTTCTAGGTGATCCTGGAGTGTGCTAGGAGGTCTTGTAACTTGAAAGGGCTTCTTAAGATACAAATCCTCCTGTTGTGCCCCTGGCCGTTTGAATCACAATTTCAAAGCTGCCATTTTGCACAAGCTGACATTTAGGCAAAATCAGAATTTGAAACTTACTGTTTTAGATGATAGTTCTTAGTACCAAAGGGGCATGCTGGGAAGAGTCTTCGGCTGTTATATCACCTGATGCCCAACCATTTTCTTATTTACCTCTTCTAGGTTGCCATGCCTTTGGAAAAGTATGTCAGTAGTCATACCTGGCCTTACAGAATGATAATGTGCTCAGCAAACTAAGTTTGAATATCTGGTTATTGCTGACTTAAAAATAAAAATATGTTCTACTTTCTGACAGATGTAGGTCAGTCATTGGGTGAGTGAGATAATAAAAGAAAATCTAGTGGGGAAAAATCTTTTTAGATTGGAATTGAAATTGTTAGATAATTTAACTGAAGAGAGAGTAGCCCATTTATAGGTGTGATGTACACAGTTTTTACAGTTCAAAGACAGTGTGAAATTTTATATTTTCAGTTCAGATTTGCACTTGTAACAAAAAAATGTTAATTGAACAATAAATATTGTCAAACAAAAAACTGTGGACCGTATGTGGGGAGTCAGATTCCAATCCTACCCTTCCAGAAACAATTCCTAGTGTGGAACAGTCCACATGACCCTTCAAACCCATTTATCCACATGTAAAATAAGGATATTGATCATCACCTCTTGCTTAATTCCTTACACTCAAGCTATGATTTGAGCTTATTGACGGTGAGTTTTAAAGCATGTCCTTTCCTTTTCACCTCAGTGGCTATATTTCATGAATACTACCACCTCTTCCTCCTCCTCTTCTTCCTCTTCCTCCTCCACCTCCGGCATGGTTTTGCTGTGTATCCCAGGCTAGCTTCAAACTTGAGATCTCCTGTTTCCCGTAGTCTGATACTGACATTACATGCAATTGCCACCACACCACACTCTTCAGTTTCCTCATCTTTTTGTAGCCCTTTCTGGTAGCCAAATGCATATATAATTGGTACAAATTTGTACCACTGCATTGGAGTAAATGCCTTATCTGCTGGGTCATGTAATTACAGTTCTATCCATGTGGCTTTCCTTGCGCTCCAGACTCATCTTCAGCTTCCTGCCCAACATCTGCCCTGTCATGCCTGATGAACGTCTTTTGTAAATTTGATTTCATTATCTTTGTTGTTGTCTTGAGACAAGGTGTTGCTTTGCAGCCTAGGCTAGCTTTGCACTCGTGATCCTCTTCCCTCTTGAGTGCTGAAATTATAGGCACATATCACCACTCTGGCTATCATTAGTCCCCTAAAAGAAATAATGGCTACATGATGCGTCCCAATTCTTAACCGCATTATGAAATTAACAACATTCTGAAAGTGAGGTCAAATGTCCCACCCATTCCGGCTTGGGATTCGGTATCACGCACTGGTGATGAAGGGAAGGGATGGGTGTCTTCTGTTCTTTTATATACAGTAAAGAGATAGTTGTCTAACTCTCTCTCTCTCTCTCTCTCTCTGTTCCCCTTTTGCTCCATGAACCCACTGGACAATACACATATCCACCTAGAAAATGGGGAAAAGATGCCAGCCGTGGTGTGTTCCCTTACTTACGGTGTGTTTGTTGACAATGCTAGGGATCTAACCTGTGACCTCAAGCAAGCTCGGCAAGTGCTCAGTCGCTGAGCTGTATGCCCAGCACAGTAGAGGTGCCTCTCTCATGATGAGTTCAGGAGGCATAAACACAAAGGGAGATTTGTTTTGTTATATATTTTCGAGATAAGAGTCCCTCTATTATGTAGCTTCGGCTGTCCTGGAACGCAGAGATCCATCTGCCCCTACCTCTTGATTGCTGGGATTAAAGATGTGTATCACCCTCCCCAACCACAAAGGGATGTTTTTAAAGTAGATTGTAGTATGATAATTTTTGTCACTTATAGCTTTAAGGAATCAAGACTCACTCAGGATAGTTTCTCATTTTCATAGATGCTGTATAAGAACAATAAAAGGAAATGGGCATGTGGGTGTGTGCAGTGTGATGCGCTCACACTGCCTGATCAGACTCTGAAAGTACTATGTGCAGGCCATGGGGATGTATGCAAGAGGGCAGGTACAGCACCCCAGCTTCAGGAAATCACACAGGTGTTTGTAAGTGTTCTGTAGGAGGGTGTAACTGAAGAGGACCTGCCAGAGGAGGCCAATTCAGGCACAGACCTGCAAACCCAAGAGTTCACTGGGGAAAACTGAAGTAGAAAGGCAAAGGGGAGCTGTCGTGCCAGAGCACTCAGCCCTGCAAATGCTTTGAGCTGCCCTGGAACTCAAGATCCTTCAGACTCTGAGCACTGGTTTTACAGTAGTGTGCACCGCGCCTAGTCAGTATTTGTTTTATTTTGCAAATGTAATCACATCCTGAACCTTGAGCTACCAAGCCTTGTATGTACAAAAGCTTAGTAATATGTACTGTGTTAGGAAGTATTGGAGTGCTAAAAGAAGGAAAGAAAAAGGAAAGTCTTAGTTCTAATTCAAATATTCTAGCTAGCTAGTCGTCCTCTCTGTTGATGACAGTATTGACTCCTTAGGGAGTGTACGGCTTGGAGAGGTGAGCTCACTTTTCAAACTAAACATTGCCCCATTAGAGTTGGCTTTTCTTTGAGGGCTTTGCGGCACATGAAGAGTCCAGAATTGCATGCTAAGGAGTGGATAGTGGTTGTCACCATTTGGAGATTCGTGTACTGTATGCTGTGTTTGCCTCCTTTATTTAATCTGTGGGTCAGGATTGCAGACAGTTCAACATTTGTTCATTAAGGAGACACACAGTAAAGATGACATGGATTGGCACTACAGCACCTGGATGAACTTGCATGTGATTTGTGATTGTAGGGAGAGAGAGCCCTTGCTCTCTGTGTTGGAGGAATTAATTCTTTTGCTCCTTTACTCATATAACCATTTGCTCATCTTGGCCTTGTCTGAGTGCCACTTAAAAGAATGTTATAAAGAGGAAGCCTGGGGAACATTAGGAAGGTGTGTGAATGAAGTCAGATCAGAAGAAAAGCATAGTAGATGTCAAATAAGAAGATCCCGAAGGACTTGTTTTACATTGTTTGTATGGATGTTAATAGTGATAACCTCAGATAGAAAGAAGGCAGGCAGGCAGGCAGGCAGGCAGGCAGGCAGGCAGGAAGGAAGGAAGGAAGGAAGGAAGGAAGGAAGGAAAAAACAGCAGCATGGTGGCATACGCCTTTGATTCCATCTCCCAGGAGGCAGAGGCAGGCAGATCTCTGAATTCAAGGCCAACCTGGTCTATATATTATGAGTTCCAGCGCAGCCAGGGCTATGTAAAGAGACCCCATCTCAAAACAAAAAAGAAAACCCCAAAAGCTATACAGTGGAACATGGAAGCATGTCTGTAAGTAGCTATTTCAGTCTTGTCCAGCTTCAGGGATCCAGCCCCTCTGACCTCCTTGGGCATTTGCAAGCTGATAGACAGACATCTACACATTCTTTTAAAAGAATATTGCTATTTTCCCAGTATGTTAAAAGAAAAATAGTTACATGGGAAAAAAGGCAGAATGATGGAAGAATAAATATATACAATTTTCTTTAATTGTGAAAGTTCAATTCTAAAAGTATTTTTTCAAGTTCACAGATAACAGATACCATGGAAACTAGGCATAGTTGTAGCCGGACTTTATCTACTTTGTGGCTTCTTTCTTCTATCTTTTCAACCCCCTAACACTAAATAAAGAAAAAAATGAGAGGGGGGAAAGGGTGACATTGTTAGACTACTTCCTTTGACTAGGGGTGTCAAGTTCCTTGGGGACAAGTTTGATCTTCCCTGTCAGGATATCTGATTTCTTCTCATTTCTTTGCATGTGACTACTTGACAAACCACACCACCTCCTAGGACCCTAGCCTTATATACCCTCTAAAAAGTTCCTAGAATTCCAGATGTCACATGATCACAGAGACTGTGTGCAGCTACAGAACCAGGCCTCTGCTAGAGCACAGGGCAGATCACAGTCAGCTGCTGCAGACATCGGGAGCAGCCCACACCTCATACCTGAGATTAAAATGGAAGCATATTCCTATTTCCGTTTTTTAAAGAAACCAAATTTCTCACTACACATAGTAGTTCATTCAGTATTGAATAATATTCTAGGTGCTTTTAATTACACAACCTCAAAAAAAAATTCTCTTTCAGGAAGACTCTTCAAGAAATAACAATGTCAACCAACACAGACCTTTCTCTCTCTTCATACGATGAAGGTCAGGGGTCTAAGTTTATTCGGAAAGCTAAGGAAACACCGTTTGTCCCCATTGGTAAGTCGGCTGATGCTCTGATACGCAACCTGCTGTGAGCCTGGAGCAATGGATGCATGATAAATGTGTATGTTGAGTAGATCCTGAAATCCTTTTTTTCTCATTTTGTTGAAATATGGTAAGATCAATATATAAATCTCGTCATAAAAGTTCTGTGTGTATTCAGATTTTTGGCTGTTATTTCAGGGCCCCATGCTTTGTGGGGATCCCGGGCCCACCTTCTGACCCAGAGACTTCCCAGGACTCAAGACAGAAAAGCCCTGTGAAGGTTTCTAGCATTGTAAGGATAGAGGTGAAAGTCAGCAAAGACATCTAGGATGAAATCTGGAGAAACAAGCACAAGCCTACAGGTGCTTCCCAGAGACACTGCCTCCTTCCACCAGTGATGGCATGCGGCGGCCATGAAGGCCCTACATCCCATGAAACAGCAATACGATCAACAATGGAAATTCTAAAAATCAGTAAATTGGAATAGTTTATTCACTTAAAGCATATTCGAATTATAATTATTATCATTAGTATTAAAGCAGGAGAAACATTCCCTTTAAAGTTGGGAATCGATCAGGGATCTGTGCGAACTCTGCTGTTGTTGCCTGGAGAGACTGACACTTTGCATAGGGCAGGGCAGGAGCTGTGTACACCCTTTAGTGGGCAATATAGTTCTCTGCACAGGGAATACAGACAGTCGAATGAGAAGCGCCTAGACCAGTTAGGGAAAGGATTGCTGTCCGTGTTAGCTGGCAGTTGCTGTGATAAAATCCATTATCAAGAGCATCAAAAGGAAAAGATCAAGAGCATCTAAAGGAAGAGAAAAAAAGGTTATTTGTCTTACACATCCAGGTGACAGTCTGTCACTGAAGTCAGGGCAGGAACCTGAAGGAGTTGGATCCATATAGATGGATACAGCCTGGTGCCTCACCCCAGGCTCATGTCCAGCCCAGGACCACCTGTCCAAAAAGGAATGGCACCACCCACAGTGGACTGGCCCTCCCACTGTCAGTCAAAGCAGTGTCTCACAGACATGACCACAGGCCTCATGGGCAGCGCCACGGTTCAGACTCCTTCACTTGACTCTTTTAGTAGTGGTTCTCAACCTGTGAGTTTTGACCCTTTCACAGGGGTCACCTAAGACCATGGGAAAACACACATTCACATTACCATTCATAACAGTAGCAAAATTATGGTTATGAAGTAGTAACAAATACGATTTTATGATTGGGGTCACCATAACATGAGGACTATATTAAAGGATAGCAGCATTAGGAGGGTTGAGAACCAGTGGTCCAGAGTGTCCCAGTCACACTGAAGCCAAGTAGGACAATGACTTCATTGATGCAGCAGAAAACACCAGGGAAAAGTCTAGCTGGATTTCCATTTTCTCGGTTCTCCTACAGCTTTCTGGTTTGGGTCTGACAAATTGTATTTACTCTGAGAGTAGTACTGTTGTCCTTTGTTTCTTCCTTTTCGGTGCTCACTCAGTTATTTCCTAATTTCCTTTGCTCTGTTTTAACATCCAAGCTCAATTACAAGCTTAGCCTCTTTAGTGTGTATGTATTGCCCATTGTATATTGACTGCTAATTTTAGTTTTAGGTTATGCAGTCTAGGTATTAGCCTTTTTGAAATTCAGTGTTCATTGTGGCCTAATGTGTGATTATATTTTGTCAAAATTTCCTAAGTGTTTGAGAGACCATATGGTCTGTTTTAAAGTTAATATGTCATTTCTTTATTATTGTATATGTGTGCTATGTGCATGTGCCACAGCGTTCATGTGGAGGTCTTAGGATGACCGTCAGGAGTTGGTTCTCTCCTTCCACTATGCTGAGGTAGCTCTCTCTTACTTTCTCTCTTACTGGGATTCCAGATACTTACCACGTCTAGCTTTAAAAAAAAGTTGGATTCCAGGAATTGGGCTCGTTGTCCAGCTTGGCAGCAGGTTTACCTGCTGAGACAACTCACTGACCCTGGCATTCTTAAATCTGTCTACTTACTCCATAAACCCACATTTGTTCAGAAGTAATCATTAGCTGAGCATTGTGGCACATGCTGTAACCCAGCACTGGGAAGGTAGGGGCAGGAGAATCAGGGAGTCAAGCTCATCTACTGTTCATTGCAGATTTGAGGCCAGCCTGGGATACATAAGACCCAGTGCTTAAGACGCAGAGCCAAGTGGAGTTCAAGGCCAGCGTACTGTTCACTGTGAATTCTAGATTTGGCTTGTGAAGCAAAAATGATTGAAAATTTAGTTCGTGTGTTATTTAATGAACGATCTGATAAAGCATCCTTACAAAAATCGCAGAAAGCGCATTGACTAATGCTGACAGCATCTTGGTTCCTCTCCCGTGCATCTAACAGTCATGACTCTTTGTGTTGCAGGAATGGCGGGCTTTGCAGCTATTGTTGCCTATGGGTTGTACAAGCTGAAGAGCAGAGGAAATACAAAGATGTCCATTCACTTGATCCACATGCGTGTAGCAGCCCAGGGCTTTGTTGTGGGGGCCATGACTCTTGGTAGGTTCATCAGGACATTTCTTAAATTTCTGTTTCTCATTGATGCTTTTCCTTACAAAGAAAAGTAAATACTTTCTGCTGATCTTAAAACAGTTTGAAAACACCTTTGACTCATTTTCTTATGAAAGAATAATTAGAGCAGTGAAAAGGCTTTGCCTCCTGTGATGGGAAATCCTTATTCTGTAAGCCTTCAATTTCATTGCTCAGATTCTGAGCACAGGTTAATAGTAACAGTTTCTGAGAAGGATATGAAGGTATTGAGTTTGGGAGGGTAGAAAGGACCCTAAAACATGCTCGATTTTACTGGCATCACGGTTTATTGACTTGATCTTGCACAATGTAGTGGGTGTTTTTTAAAATTTCCTGGTAAATAGTGATTGTTCATTAAAACAGTGTGACACAGTGAGCTGCTCACACTGGCCCAGGCCTGTAGACTGCGGGGTGTTTTCTGAATGTTGAAGGAGATGTTTTAATGCTTCTCTTCTTTTTCTTTAGGTATGGGCTACTCCATGTATCAGGAATTCTGGGCCAAGCCTAAGCCTAAGCCTTAGAAGAGCTGGTGCATGGGAAGTGCTTGCTTTAGTTAGACGTCTCATATTGAGGTTACATGTTTGTATCTACAATAAATAACATGTGGGTTTAGACAAAACACTGTATTGAATATTGATTTACTTTCTTGCCAGCTTGATTTGCCTGGTGACCAAATTGTTAGTGACTGATTCACTAACTAGGTCACTCAAGGGAGTTAAGATAAACAGAAGAAATCTGTCACCTGAAAGTAGTTGGTCACAGTGTTTTCCTTACACCCTTGTGATGAAAGTCATTATAAGAAGGGCAGCTGACAATGCAGACACACACACACACACACACACACACACACACTATGTGCAGACTGGGCCATGCTTTGGGATGGTGCCAGGAGAGAATCCTGTTTGCCCTGGTTCATTTATTTTGTCTGCTTGTGGACTGACTTCAGAACTTCAGGTTTTAAAGTTTGTTGGCTTCTGAAAACACTTTCCAAAGAGTCCACGAAATATAACTAGCTTATAAATCCCCTATAACTAAGTAAGAGGGAGTGCGTGTGTGTGCATGTGTGTGTGCATGCACGTGTGTGCATGTGTGTGCATGCACGTGTGTGCATGTGTGTGCATGCACGTACAGCAACCTGGAAAGCTGATAAGAGTTGCAGAGAGCCGGGCGTGGTGGCGCACGCCTTTAATCCCAGCACTTGGGAGGCAGAGGCAGGTGGATTTCTGAGTTCGAGGCCAGCCTGGTCTACAAAGTGAGTTCCAGGACAGCCAGAGCTACACAGAGAAACCCTGTCTCGAAAATCAAAAAAAAAAAAAAAAGAGTTGCAGAGAGGCGGTGTTTATTAAAGTCACACTTTTAAGCTGGTTGTGGGCTCTGGTTTAGCTCTTTTATAATCGCAAAGTTCTATTTTTGCTGCTTGATAGTAGGATAATTCTTAAACATCTTAAAATAGAGGCGTTTTGTTTCTTTTTTGTGGTACTGGGCATTAAATGCAGGGTCTCACATAGGCCAAGCAAGTGCTGTACCACTGAGTTGAACTCCAGCAGAAGTAGGTACTGTACGTTGTAATACAAGGATAAAAGAAATGCACGGCCTAGGGCAGGCAGTGTGTCTACTTCCGGTACCAAAAGTGAGAGGTCAACAGTGGGTGGGCTGGTTTTTTGAGACGTCACACACAAACTTGGATATACAGAATGTTAAGTGCACTGTGAAATCTGTGTCCAACCCAGACTTACATCCCATAGAGACAAGATGTCGTCTGTGTTGTTATTAAAATAAGTCTGCACATATCAGATGTCTTGTTTTTATTTCAGTTTTGAAAAAGTAAATCCTTCCAGCGCAAAGATTAGAAAACAGAATACCTGTGGTAATAGACTGTTAGAGGCCATCTGCAGCTAGAACTGAGTGCTGCCATCTGTTGGGTACTTACTGTGTGTCCCACCACCCTGCTCAGAGAGTTTGACTTTCAATTATTTGTGAATGTGTGTGTGGTTATGTGCATATGAGTGCAAGTGCCCATGAGACTGAAGGCATGGAGTATCCCTGGAGCTGGAGTTACAGGCAGTTGTACTGGGAAATGAATTTGGGTTCTCTGCAAGAACACTTCTTGCTCTTAACCATTGAGCCATCTTTCCAACTTCCTCCTTTTATCTCGCATTTGTATGTGTGCAGCAGACACGGGACAATTTCGAAGAGTCAGTTTTCTCCCACCATGGATCCCGGGTATCGACATGTTCATAGTCTTGGTAGCAAGTGCCTTTACCTGCTGAGTCATTGTGCTGGCCCTTTAAGAACTTGGACATACAGTGTCATTAAACTAAGAGATAGTGCCCACGCCACAGACCTGCACATTTCAGGGCCTGGGTCACAGGGCCTGCCTTCCAGGTGCTGTGCTGCGCTGCCCACAGGGCTTTGTTTTTCACTTTTCCTGTGTAGAGTGGGACTTTAGAAGAGTCCATGATAGCATGACAGGTGCCATGATAGCATGTTAGGCACTTGCTGTAGTGGCCTTTGTGAAATTGGAGTGGCAGTAGTGATTGATTGTATTTAATACAGTTAAGCAAAAGGCTGCATCTCTCATGGTCCTAATCACGGACTGTATAGCCTGATCCAGTCAGTTTTCTGTCTTCCCAACCGTGACATGAGCGTGGACTAGCCATGCTACTGCGCTCCTGTCTAGCTGCTGCTGGAAAAGTTTGAGAAAGCTTTCCATTTTTTTGGGCTTCCTATTCTACGTTTTGAGAATTTGTTACTAAGTGCCACCTATACTCATGGTTCTGCCACTCTGAGCCAGAGATAGCTGTGACTTCCTCGTCTAAGGTAGGGACACTGTCCAGGATTAGAGAAAAAAGGTCCAAGGAGCCTAGCCTAGCATGTCACGCTTCCGTAACGCAGTGCGTGGCTGCTGCTTTATGACTGTGCTGAGTATAGGGGTGAAGTCCCAGCAGGCTGGCAGTAAGTGATTGCAGCAGAACATGGTGGCTTGCCAATAGAAGAAGCAGCAGGAGCAGCGGCCCAGGGTTGGGATCGGGAGGCTCCCCAAGGAAAAAGCATTCTACTTTGGCTTCTCATGGAACTCTCGTCCTAATGTTGGGTACAGTGGAGTGTGGGGTGACTTTCAGGCCTTTCTTGCCCAGTTACCTGTCAGTGTATCCCAAGTCCCTTTCACCCAGAGCACTTGGCATTAGTTCCCTGTTCAGCTAATGCCGGCTGACGTCACTAGAGTGAATCTTAGGTTGGTTTGTTTGTTTTGTGTTTATGAAGTTCCAGTTGGTCCTTTGTCCATGGGTTCCACACCCATGGAGTTCATCCAACCACAGATCTGAAATATTTTGTTTTTGTGTCAGTGCTGAGCATGTGTGGACTTCCTTTTCCTGTGGGGGTTCCTCAGCGTGTTGTGTACAGCTGTTACACAGCAATTTGTTGCGGTAGGCAGTGTGAGACTGAGAGACTTAAAGACTGTAGTGGATATGCATAACTCATGAGCAGAACTCTCACCCTCTTGTTAGGAGACCTGAGCGCCCATGCAGGTTTGGGTCCTTCCTGGGGGTTCTGGAACTACTGGGGATGCTGTGTCTGAGCAACAGTGACATCTAGTGTCCAGAGTTGGGTATGACCACATTTACAAGTTCCCTGACCATGGTGCTCATGGAAGCCATGCCTCCTGTCCCACAGATGTCCAGAGTCCCTAGGATTCACAGTTAAGGTTCCATCCCTGTGTAATTCCTCAGCCTATTCCCTCGCAGCCACAAGGCCAAAATAAAGCCGAATGATCATGAAGTAAAGGGTGCCATGTGTCAAGCAGCAGAGTTGCCAGTTCCTATGTGCTCTGTCCTGGTGAAACCCAGGCCATTAGATACAATGCACGTGACCAGTGATGGCTTTACCTGGTATCTTAGTCAGGGTTTCTATTCCTGCACAAACATCATGACCAAGAAGCAAGTTGGGGAGGAAAGGGTTTATTCAGCTTACATTTCCATACTGCTGTTGATCACCAAAGGATGCAGGACTGGAAGTCAAGCAGGTCAGAAAGCAGGAGCTGAACACCAGGGCCAAGAAGGGGGAATGGGTGGGTAGGGGAGGGGGCAGGGTATGGGGGACTTTGGGGATAGCATTTAAAACGTAAATGAAGTAAATACCTAATAAAAAATTGGAAAAAAAAAAAAAAAAAGAAGCCACACCTATGAGGTCTCACCAACATGGCTGCCAAAGCAAGACCTGAACAAAATGATACCAACAGACATGCTAACACGGAGAGGGCAAAGTTCACAAGGCCTCAACCCTGGACAAAGAACTATGGGAAACTAAGGACCACTGAGGCCAGGAGAAATGGTCCTCTGAGAGAGGAGTGCACCAATTCTTAATCCAATGCCCAGTGGTTAGTCAGTTCTGAAAACATGTATACAGGCAACATCATCCAGACTAAGCATATGGCATTTATGCATTAGGGATACAGGATTACACGAGTGTGCACGCGCACACCTCCACCACCACCATCACCTCCACCAACACCACCTCCACCATCACCAACACCACCACCACCACCACCTCCACCAACACGACCACCAACACCACCTCCACCATCACCAACACCACCTCCACCACCAACACCACCATCACCACCTCCACCATCACCACCATCACCAACACCACCATCACCACCACCATCACCACCACCACCTCTACCATCACCACCACCACCATCACCAACACCACCATCCCCTCCACCACCACTACCACCACCATCACCACCACCACCATCACCAACGCCACCATCACCAACACCACCATCACCTCCACCATCACCACCACCACCATCACCACCACCACCTCCACCACCACCACCAACAACAACAATTAAAAAGAGGCCATGGGTTTGAAAGAAAGCAGGGGCAGATACATGGAAGTTTTTGGAGGAAAGAAAGGAAAGAGCTGCTCTTCCAGAGGTCCTAAGTTCAATTCCCAGCAACCACATGGTGGCTCATAACCATCTATAATGAGATCTGGTGCCCTCTTCTGGCATGCAGGCATATATGTAGATAGTACACTGTCTACATAATAAAACTAATCTTAAAAATATGTGGCATGGCTTCCTAAAAAAAATGTTTTGTTCTTTTTTTTGTTTTTGTTTTTTTAAAGGGAAATGAGCTGGGCAGTGGTGGCACACGCCTTTAATCCCAGCACT
>NC_034599.1:114623780-114683146 GCF_900095145.1 Mus pahari | reverse complement strand
CAGCCTGGTCTACAGAGAGTTCCAGAACAGTCAGAGCTATGTGGAGAAACCCTGTCTTAAAAACAAACAAAAAATTAGCAGTGTTCTACAAGTAGTTCCGGCCAGAGAAACAGGATGTGGGAGCTGGGATAACAAAAATGAAGACATGAATCCCAATTCTCTTGTCTTCCTGTATGATAGAGGATCAGGTTTATAAACTATACAAATTCTTCAAACTGAAAAATGAACAAAGAGCGGCAGAAGAGCCTCAGCGGGGACAGTTGGAAGGTTTAAAAAGAATAGAAACTAGAGAAAAACATCCCTAGATTTGTGAGCATGGGCTACTGAGTATCCTGATTGAAAGCAACCCTTAGTAGCCGGGAAGACCACTCCGTGGTGAAGAGCACTTGCTGCTCTCACAGAGGGTCTGGATGCCATTTCTGGCAGCCACGTGGCAGCTTACAACTGCCTGTGACTCAGCTTCCTGGGGATCTGAGGCTCTCTCTGGCCTTTACAGGCATATGACATAAACAGGGTGCACAGGCACACATGCAAGCAAACACTCCTATAAAACATCAGGAAAGCCATCCTGTGGCACACACACACACACACACACACACACTGTGTGGTGCTGGGGATAGAACCAGGGCCCCATACAAACTAGGCAAGCACTGTACTGCAGAGCTACTTCTTCAATCCTTAGTCTCTTAGGACAGGCTCTCCCTGTGTAGCTCAGGTTGGCTTGGAACTCATTGTAGAGCCCAGACTGGACTTGAATTTGTGATCCTCCTACCTGTGCTTCCAAAGTGCTGGGATTGCAGTGCATCCATGCCTGAAGCTTTCTAATACATACCCTAGGAGGCCAGCTGAGATTCTATATCCTCTGATGCGGTGTGCTCTCATCCTAAGGGAAGCCTGGCTTGCTTCTAGGAGCAGCACTTTCCCAGGACCTTATCAGCACATCTGGCTCCTATTCTCCCCACAGCACCCAGCTGCCCATGGTTAGGAAATGGGTGAATGGCACATTCGCACTGTGGAGAAGACCCCGCTGCTTTACAGCGCTATCTACTGAATCTGCTCTGCCTCTTGGCAGTCATGCAGATTTTCCGTTCTCAGCCTCGACCCAACCCATAGGCCAATGAAGACCATAAGAAAAGAAAGGCCTGTTGGTTGTGCTTTCTGGTCACATCAGCACATCTGGATGGTCACATCAGCACATCTGGAGCATCGGGAGGAGAGAGCATGAGAGGGAGCAAGGACCCAGGGAAAGTGGGCGTGGTGGGAAGCTAGATGGAAAAGGATTGGTTCCCTTCAGAGTTTAAATTTACCAAACTATGCTAAAGGAGTTGCCCAGCTGGAAACATGGCTCAGCAATTAAGAATTCCTCCTCTTCTAGAGGACCCATATCAGGAGGTTCACAACCACCTGCAACTCTGTCTTAGGGTTTTACTGCTGTGAACAGACATCACAACCAAGGCAACTCTCATAAGAGCATTTAATGGGGGCTGGCTTACAGATTCAGAGGTTCAGTCCATTATCATCAAGGCAGGAGCATGGCAGCATCCAGGCAGGAATGGTACAGGAGGAGCTGAGAGTTCTACATCTTCATCTGAAGGCTGCTAGCAGAATACTGACTTCCAGGCAGATGAGGGTCTTAAAGCCCACTGTGACACACCTCTCCAACAGGGCCACACCCTTTAATAGTGCTACTTCCTGGATCAAACAGACTCCAACCCGAGGGGACCCAATGCCTTCTTTTGGCCTCCATGGGCACTTACACATGTGCACACACACACGCACACACATAGGCACACACAGAGAGAGAGAGAGAAGCTTTATGAATGAGATGCTGCGCACCTGGACACACTGCACTGCACTGCAAGGGGCTGGACAGGTGGATGAAGTGCTGTGGGTATCCAGCCCTGTACCTTCACAGGTAATGTGTGCTACTCATTAAGTGGATGGGAAGCAGAAAAACAGGTTTAACGTAGCTGAAGACTTTCACATTGTAAAGGCTAGTGAGAGCATCTGGCCTCCCTCAGCTCAGCTTTCCTATGTGTTTGCCTCCCTTCAAGGCCCTGAAACACAGCAATGTCAAACTGGGAGGTGTATTTTTTTTTTTTAAGTATTTTCTTTAAAACTCACACACACACATTAGTTTTTTAAAATCTTCTAAAATGCAAATACATACATACATACATACATACATACAGAAGAAGCCCTAAAATCCTACCATACTGATATAATCGCCTGTGTGTTGTTTCACGTATAGGTTTTCTTAGTATGGGTGTGTGCACATGTTTGTGTCAGTGCTCTTGTGCATGGGAAAGACAGAGGCTGTCCTCAGTATTTGTCCTCAACTGCTCTCCCTCTTTAGTTTTTGAAAAAAGGTTTTGGGGTGAACTTGAATCAGCTCCTGGATTGGACTAGACTGACTGCCCAGGGATGTGTCTGTCATCATCCTGTGGTGTGACCCATAAATGCTTTCAACATTCCTCTTTTAGTTTTGTGCGCTGTTTGAAAAGGGGGAAGTGTTTCGTTTTGTTTTTGTTTTTAGCATTATTAATTTTGGCCTACTCCAATCACAATCATAACCCAACATTCTCTCTGCCTTGTTTTGTATTTCCAAAGATACTATAGTTAACTATGTTACATTTCATAAAAACTGTCCACTTTCCAAAACCCCTAGAGGCCAGTAGGATATGCATCCTACTTTTTCAAAGACGCTGGAGGTCGGTTGCGCACCGTGGTGCAGCCTGTGTCATCCAGCATTCAATAAGGACAGGAGGATGGCAAGTTCAAAGTCATCTTTGGCTACAGAGCGAGTTCGAGGCCAGTCTGGGATGTATGAGACCCTACCTTTAAAAACAAAAACAAACAAACAAACAAATCCCCCAAAACCTTAAATAAAATATACTCCGGAAGAGTGGAGGCTTCGTGGGCGCTCTGCCTTCTCACGTCCAGCTGGTGTGTGCAGTTCTGTAGGTCTTCCCCCCCCCCCCCCAGCACGGTCAGCTCAGACCTTTAGAGGCTCTCTCGGCCCCCTTAGACGCGCGCGACGGTGCTGGTTTCCCTGGTGACGGTTGCCAAGGCAGCACATGCCGGCGTCGGGAAGGGCGGAGGAAGTGCCCGCGGCCCTTAAGACTGACCCCGAAGCGCAGCCGCGGTAAGTGGAGGAAGGCTGAGTAGGGCGGGAGCCAAGCGAGGATCGAACCGGGGCGAAGCAGGAAAAAGAACTGGGGGCCGAGCGGGGGAACTGAACCGGGAGCTGAGCGAGGACCGAGCGAGTGGCAGAGCGGAAAACGAACGAGGGGGCCAAATGGGGAACGGAACCGTGACCGAGAGTGAGAAACCGAATCGGAAGCCTAGAGTGGAGCCGAGAGTGGGGAACCGAACTGGGGGCTGAGCAGCGAGAAGCCAAGAGTGAGAAATCAAACCATAGACCCCGCGAGTGGCCTCTCCTTGGGGCCGGGCTGTTCCCGCCCCTCCCTGAGCCCCCCCGCGAGGAGGGCTCGTGAGGCAGAGGACCGACCCAGCGACCAGCGACCAGCGTGGGCATGACTAGAAAGCAGGTCTTCTGCAGCCACTATTCAGCACGTGGTGTCAGGCCTCCCCCTCCCCCCCCACACACTCCATCCTCGGCTTAGATGCTGCTGCCCTGACTTGACCCTCATTCTGGCTTTTAAAAACATAAGGGGCCTGGGATGGGGAGGTGGGGTGGGCTGCATGGGTGAGCTAGAAAGTGGCAGGCTGGTGGGAAGTGATGGGTGCTCAAAGCCCTGTCCTCCATCCTGCGCACAGCTTTTCCCTTCCTTGGTCTTTTGAGTAGCGTTTCACTCTGTAGCTTGGGATGGCCTTAAAACTCACTAGAAGACCCATGCTGGTCCCAAATTGGTAATCATACTCACATTTGAAGCAGGACTGGACTACATACCAAGATCTTTTCTTAAAGAGAAAACAAAGGTTGTAAGCAATTAGGGTTGTCTGTGGTTATCTAAGTATCTGTAACAACTACTTGTGGTTAAGGTAGTTTGATGGTTACAAAGTATTGTTGTCTAAAAGAAGGGCCAAATTCTTCCACGTTTTTCTATAAATATTCATTAAGCACCTACTGTGTCCCGTAGCATGGCCATGAACAAAGTGGATGAAAATATGGTCCTGGTAGGTGTGGTGGCACATACCCAGCATTTGAAAGACCAACGCAGGAGCATTGCCAGGAGTTTGAGGCAAGCCTGGTCTACACAGCAAGTGTCGGGTCATCCAGCCAGCCCTTGCAGGACCCTGTCTCAAACAGCTAAAAATAAAGTTAAAGTGTGTGTCCTCTGGTAGTTTACGTACTAGTGGGAGAAAGCGCAGTTCCTATGTAACGTGTGCTACAGGTCAGGTGCAAAGGCGGACGGCGTGGGCAGGGAGATGGTGTTCAGTGAGTACAAGCAAGGGATGGGACAGTTCATACTCACTAGCAAGTTGTCTGGATTTAGAGCCATCCAGGAAACACCCCTCTGTGCGTGCGCACGCGTGCATGAGTGTGTTTCCAGAGAGGTTTAGCTGAGAAAGGGAGACCCACCATCCCACAGAGTCCCAGATTGAAAACAGGAGTGGAGCCTTCATCTCTCTGCGCTTCCCGACGGAGGACCCTCTGCGGCCGTCCACCTGTGGGTGCCGTCCTTCCCCGACATGGTGGGCTGTATCCTCCAAGACTGTGAGCCAACTAAGCCACCTTGAGTTGCTTTGGTCACACATTTGCCCACAGCAATGGGAAAGGTAACTCATACACGGTGGGGACAGGGGCAGTGCTTGTCAGGAGCTCAGGGGCGTCCTGAGGTGTTTGTGAGCCTGGGAGTATACTGACGGGGGCAATATGGAGACAGACTCAAGGACGATTATAAAAATTAAAATGTATGGTTATTGGATGATGAGTGTTCATTTCTCTGGTTTCTGTAACACTGAGTGGGGTATAAAGAACAGAGGTTTAGCAAAGGAGACTCCCGAAGCCCTGCCATGGAGAAATCTGCCCGTCCTCAATTACGGAGGAGGTGCCATTCCCACTAACAGAAGCAGCGCAGATGTCATCCACGGAAGGGGGATAAAGAGGATTTACACTCACACAGCACGGCTAGAGGAAAGATGCGTGGCGGGCGGTTCAGGAGACAGGACAGGGCTGGGAATCACTGTGTTAGCCCACAAGCTGAGCTCAGGAAGATGGACATCGCCTTTTCTCACATCCATGGTTCTAGACTGTGCAGCCATGACACTAGAGGTGATCATGAGCCTGGGAAGAAATCTCAAGACAGAGAAAGAGGGAGACATCCGACATGAAGCAGAAGAAGGGACTGTTGGGAGAGGGAAAGGGGTAGGTCAGAGGTCACAGGAACAAACTGAGCAGATCCATAGTGACACCCGTTGCTTTTTATGTTTAGCTTAAAGGGGAGGGGCATGTGAGAGTGTGATTGAGATCCATTTTGGCTCACAAAGCCGGAAGTCCAAGGTTGAGGGGCTACATGTGGCAATGGTCTTGTTGTCAGTCTGAGGTGGTTCAAGGCATTACATGGTGAAAGACAGAGAGTATGCCTGCATACATGTGTGAATATGTGTGTGTCTCTGTGTGTGCATGTGCACATGCATAGCAGTTTCTTAGAAAGTTAAACAAGATTTTCCCACAGAACCAGAATTTTCACTTCATGTATTTATGAAGAGAAATGAAAGCATGCTCACATGATTATCTTCTCAGTGTGCCTGTTCCTAGCATTTTGATTCTGGGGTGTCCAAGTGGCCCAGAGTGGCTTCTAGACACTAAAATGCTACTCAACTGTGAAAAGCAAGGGCCTGATTCATGCAGCAGTGGGGTCGAACTTATGAAAAGTGGCACGGAGGAAAGAGAGAGAGAGAGAGAGAGAGAGAGAGAGAGAGAGAGAGAGAGAAACAGATCCAATCACAACAACCTACCCAGTGTGTGACTCTAGTCATGTGAAATGGTGTAAAAGGCAAAAGAGAGAACAGAAGCAGCATAGGGTGGAGACTGGCAGTGGAGCATGAGAGCGAGGGCCACGGTGGAGCGTTAGCGTGATGGCAATGCCTTTTGTGATAGTGATGGTCTAGCTGAGAGGTCATGCTGTCAGAAAGTGGCTGTAGGATGGACTGAAGAAGCTGTACAGGGATTGATGTGTGGGCCAGGATATGATTGTGCAGGACATGCTAAACATGTCCTGGACCCCTACATGAGTGACAATAGGCCAGTGAAACAGGAGAAAGAACCAGGTGGATTGTTCAGCGTGCCACATGTTTCTGACTCCTGATAGGCAAGCGTCCAGGGCAGAGGGGGGCAGGAGCAGAGACTCGGCAGGCATGAGTGGTCCTCGGTACAGGAATGACCTCCCAGATTTTGATGGGAACTGAGAGGAGGCTGGAACAGACGGCCCCTTGTCTCAAGCTCCTCCTTAGATACTGAGTGTGAGATCTCCGAGGGACAATAGACAGGTGGCTTGGCTGGTGTGCTGTGTCTCAGGGGAAATGACGCTTTCCTTACATCATCATAAGCTCTTTCCTTGCCTGTGGGAAGGAAGGACAGATGGACAAGGAGGCATATGTCAGAAGCAGTTGATTCCAGAGGGCTTTAGGTCTAAACCCAGTACTTTGGGGCTTGTCTTCTGGGTGAATGAGTCACCTCAAAGTATGGTAGAAAGATTTGCTGAGCTGTCAGTTCATGATGTATGTGTTTTAATGTGTGTAAATTTTACCTCAAATAAACTGTATTTACTTATTTTTGGTTTTTGAGACACAGTGCTCTGTAGCCCAGGCTGGCCTTTAATGCCTCGTTCTTTTGTTGAGATCCAAAGTCTGGGACTGTTCGTATGTGCCACTCACCCAGCTCTAGCCCCCAACTGTGAAGGAGAAATGATGGCTGGAGCCTATGTCCAGAGACTGGGATCTAGCTGGTCTGGAGATGAGCTCAGACATCCTCAGCCTTGACGGCTCCTGGGAGATGCTAATGTGCAGCCAGAATTGAAAGCTGCTGACAGAAGGGCTAGGCAGGTAGTCAGAGCAGTGAGTCTCCTGCTGCCACCTGCAGTCAGGGAGTCTGCTCTGCCCGCTTTAGGTGAGGGTGTCCGAGTGTGAGTGTCTTCTTAGACTCACTGATGGCTCAGTAGAGAACCTCGGCCTCAGCTGGCCAACATCGGGACACGTGCTAGTCGTACAGTCAGCTCTAGATTCTCTGTTCTCAGGGCAAGATGGCGGCTGATGAAAGCTCGTCAGACACTCTGCGACTCCAGTTCAAGGCCATGCAGGAGCTACAGCACCGACGGTTACAGAAGCAGATGGAGAAAAAGAGGGAGAAAGAGCTGAGCTGTCAAAGCAAAGCTGACAACCAGGAAGAGCTCATGGTGATCCCAGACAGCCTCAGCCTCCTCGACACAGAGGAGCAGAACCTAAAAAGCATATTTGAGAAGAGGTAAGGACCCTTCGGCTGCACTGCAGGCAGGTGGGGAGGGCAGGGGTGCAATGGAGAGGGCAGGGGTGCAGTAGACACAGTGCAGGCAGGTGGGGAGGGCAGGGGTGCAGTGGAGAGGTCAAGGGTGCAGTGGACACAGTGAATGCAGGTGGAGAAGGCAGAGGTGCAGTGGAGAGGGCAAGGGTGCAGTGGACACAGTGAATGCAGGTGGAGAAGGCAGAGGTGCAATGGAGAGGGGCAGGGCTGCAGTGGAGAGGGGCAGGGCTGCAGTGGAGAGGGTAGGGATGCAATGGACACAGTTCAGGCAGGTGGAGAGGGCAGGGGTGCAGTGGAGCAGGAGTGCAGTAGACCCAGTGCAGGCAGGTGGAGAGAGCAGGTGTAGACAGCTGGTTCACCTGGGAAGGTGTTTGGAAGTTCAGAGTAAGTTTGACACAGATGTCTGAGGCCTCTTGTAGCTGACAGAGCTGTGCTTTCTGGGTGAGCGCTGCTAGGCAGTGTATTTAAAGCCAGACAGAGAGACTGTAAGCTCATCAAGCCATGGTTAGTCCGGACTCTCTCTCACTTTGCCCAGACCTGTGTCTCTAAGGACTGGGATGGACTTGGTAGTTTGTAGATCCTTTTGGTTCTTTTCTGGGCTTTCACCTCTGCCAGCACTGCCCCCTCCCACACACGCCCTGAGAGATATTAGCACGTAAATGTCACCCTGTTCTGAAGCTCTGCAGATTTCTTACTATTTTTCTTTAGTCGTTAGTGTGAAGATTTGAAGATATCCAGAGTGTTCTCAGTGCTCTGGACCTGACAGTTGTAGGGTTATAGGGGCCCGAGTCCACTCTACCACAGGGCTCGAGCTGCTCGGGAAGGTGGGATGTGGAAAATTTTGACTGTGCTTATCCCACACGGGTTCTGGGTGGGTGCTGAGCTATGGGACGCTGCGGGACACAGCTCTGGGGTTAGGGGGTATAGTCTGAGGTTCCAGGGACAGCTGGAGCTGGCTTGGGGGTCCCCAGGACTGCAGGGAGACCTGGGCCATCTGGTTCTCAGGCTCTTGGGCACCCAGGCACCACTGGAAGCCACAGAAGAGCTGAGAACAGAGTGGGGACCTTCGGGCTGAATCTAGCCCAGGGATGAGGGAAAATGGGGGAGAGCTCCGGCTGGGTCCCACGGGGAAGAGAGTCCTTGGTCTGTTTGGCAGGTGGTTTGGCTTGGACTTGGTGGAGGCCGTGACTGGGAGCACTGAGAGGCCTCCTGCGGGAGACTAGACGGCCAGCTGTTTAGGTGAAGGCCTGTTCCATTGCTCCCCACAGTGGCTCCTGATGAAAAGAGGCAGTCTGTGGTTTTAAGACATTTGTTGTCATGACAGAAAGTGGATGAGTGAAAACATTACCCCAGTTCTCAGGGTGGGCCTGAGGTTAAATACATTTTGCAGGGAGGAGTGTCTGGGAAGGGGTGTTTATTGGTTAAGCCTCCAGGCCTTTAGGTACCTCATTAAAATGGAGATCTGTCTTGAGGCTGTGTGACCACAAGTCACTCACATCTTCTACCTGTGGAGGGGCCTGGGGCATTGCCCTTACGTGACTGATCCACAGATCTATGGAGGGCTGCAGCCTCGTGTCAGGAGCCTGGTGTTCCAGAGCGTGGCAAATGCCTGCCAGTCCCTCAGGGTCACAGGGGTTTCCAGCCTGCGCTTGACCAGGAGCCAGGCGGCCTTTCAGGGTCCTACAGACAGTGTCACAGGAGCACGCAGACTGTAGGCTGACACAGCACCTCATGATAGCCTTGTCCCAGAGACCACAGCCATCGATGAGTTGTCTCTTTGCTTTTGATCTTGCCCAGAATATTTTTGCTGGATTCAAACTCAATTTTTTATTGTTTCTTGGTTTTCCAAATGACCTATTGTAAAATGCCAATTGGGAAAAAAAGAGCTTTCTCAATAATTAAAAAGTCGTATGGCTCTTCAATATTAACCTCAGCTTGATCCAGAACTATCTATAGTGAGCCTGACCCCAAACCACAGACAGTGGAGCTGGCAGCCACTTGGGCCTTTGGTGGAGTAATGTCAGGCACAGCAGAGCTCACCATGGTCCTCACCTACAATCGCTGTCCTTCATAAAGTGCCTGCTTAGCTGTTTCCAGGGCCTGATCTGGGCTGCGTCATCTGCCCTTCCCATCGCTCTGGGCATGGTCACATGCCTTTGTAAAGACAGGGACAGCAGATCGTTGGCTATCTGACAAGACAGTCTAACATAATTGGTGTTTTCACACATGAACAGGCTCACATGCACATACATCCATACACACATGCACACACATGCACATACATAGACATCCTACAAGGGCATATAGAAATTCTAAGTCTTAATTAAAAATTGAGGCTGGTGTCCAGGTTTTAGGTGAACTTGGCTTCTAGGCTAGTGAGACACCCTGTGTCAAAGAAAGTAGATGGCATGCCTGATCATAACCTCCACAGGTGTTCTCTCAGCTCCACACGCATGCACATGTGCATGTCTGCATTCATGCACATCTGCACACACACAAACACACTCGTACACATGGACACACACACACACACACACACACACACACGAGGGTTTTTATATAAAGAAATAAGCAACGCTACCCGAGTCTTCTTACTTAGCACATCCACACTTAATCGCTCAGCTCTGACAACAGTATGTTTAAATCTCCTCTCTCATAGTTTTGGTCTTATTTTGTACAGACATCTTCTTAGTGCCCCCTAGTGGCCAACCCTGATACTACAGGTGTAAGCCAGTTGCAGAGGCCTGGGCACTGTTGCCTGTGAGGAGCAGTTGGTCCACCTTTCCCTTGCAGGGTGTTGGAAGATGAAATCCAGCAGCTTCGTAGTGAACTCCGGGAGACAGTTGATGAGAATGGGCGACTGTATAAGCTGCTGAAGGAGAGGGACTTTGAGATCAAACACCTCAGGAAGAAAATAGAAGAGGACAGATTTGCCTTCACAGGTAACTCCAGCATGGCTTGGAGTCCAGGCGGGTGGGCCCAGTTGTCCTGTAAGAGAACAGTGCCAGGTCAGGTGTGCTCACAGTAGTCGATGAGGTCTTTCTCTCCTTGGTACTTGGCTTAGATGCTACACACATCTGCTGTGTGCTGCAGAAGGAATGCCGGCTCCTCTATGGAAGGTTTCTACAACCTAAACACCCTCGACAGATGCCACCCTCAGCAGCTGCTGTGCTGGCCCTGGCCCTGTAGGTCTGGGCTGCACTTTAACTGTGTTGGAGAACTTGGCACCAGAGGTGTGAGAAGGACTCTGATTCTGTGGGTCTCGGCCCTGTGGGTGTGGGCTAGGCACAGGCTCTGCAGTGATGCCTCTGACCCAGCATGTAAGTTGGTGGGGACTATGCCTCTGATGGCACAGTGCTCCTGTTGACCACAGCATACCTTCCAGGTGAGTATAAGCAGAGAGCCAGAGCCATCCACCAGGGGGAGCAGTGGGACTGCCCTGCTCTTTCCAGAGCCCCTCCCTCCCTTCTCCCTAAACAGGAGACTCCTCCCATCAGGAGGACTTCAGCATCCCAAAGGCCCTCAGTAGCTGGATGCACCTCTTCCTTCTGTTCTTTGGCTTTTCCTATCTAAAACAGAAAATACAGGAAGGCAAGGCTTTGGGTTGTGGAGATAGACACTCAGCTTTGCTTCCTGCTGTTCAGGGGCATGGTTCGGGGCTGGGGTGTGTTGGTTAAGCCAGGGCTCCAGGGAGAGCAGGGATCCATCCCCACCAACAGGAAAGGTGGGTGGGCAGGGCTTGGGGTGGTTCCTCCTCCCCAGCCTGTACTGTTGCTCTGCCTCTTCCATCTGCCAACACATGTGCACACATATGTACACACACATGTGCACACAGCTGTGTGTGCTTTTCCTGGGACTGCTTAGCTCTGCTCCCCATGCTGAAATCATCATTCAGCCCTTGGTCTGGCTGGTCCTTGTTTTCTGAGGTTTTTCCCTGTCCCCCTCCCCTCCCTCCCTTCGTTTTCCCCCTCCCCTTCTCTTCCCTCACTTCTGTCGCTCAGGCTGTTCTAGAACTTGGGATCCTTCCTCAGCTTCCTCGGTGCTGGACTCCCAGCTCACCACCAGGCACAGCTCCATCTTTTGCTTAATTTACAGTAAGCACGGCATATCCTCCAGTTAGAATTAGTTACTCCTTCTCCACTTGCTGAGGGCTGCAGAAACTTTAGCACCATCTAGGACCCGTTGTGCCCTGCTTATGTATTACAGTTTTGTGGGTTTATTAATTTTTCCGGATAAGCTCTCACGTAGCGCAGGGTATACTCTGTTTTCTGTGTAGCTAAATCAGGCCTGAATTCTTGATCCTTTTGTGTCTAACTTCCTAGTGTGCAGAGTGCAGACTTGCACCACACACAGCTTTTAAGTGTAGTATACCATCTGGAAGAGCTCAGGGTGGACGCTGAGCTCTGCTCTTAGCTGCCCTGTGTGCTGTACAGGCTGTTGTCAGGTGCTGGCCTGTCTGCTCGCCTACTCTGCTGACCTGTTTATTCCCAGGGTTGCCGCTTCAGGACGGAGGCTGTCCTGGGAAGGACCGGGGAAGGCAGGGAAAGGGTGTTGTCACTGGGTTCTCCCCGCTCCCAGGGCTTCCTTGGACAGTCTTCTGCTGGCTAATTGTGTATTTTTGTTGCTTTTGAGTCCTAAGAGGAAATTAGTCCCAGGGAGACCGTCTCTGGGCCACTCGCATTTCCTCTATGAGTGTTAGTGATTTCTTTCTAGAAACGTCCTTCTGCATGCACTGATCTGAGGAGTGTGCTCCATGACAACATGGAGCAGGGTGTTCACACCACAACCAACCCCGAAACTCAGCTCAAATGGAGTTTCTTTACCTGATGGAGCACTTCCCTGTGTGCTTGTCTCTCTCTGTGGTCTGAGACCTAGATAGAAGTGACTTTTATTTTCTTCATCCAGACAGGGTTTCTCTTGTGTAGCCCCGGCTGTCCTTGAACTCACTCTGTAGACCAGGTTGGCCTCCAACTCAAAGATCTGCCTGCCTCTGCCTCCTGAGAGCTGGGACTAAAGGTGTGTGTGTCCACCACCATTTGGCAGGGAAGTGACTTCTAGTTGGGTCCCTCCTGACAGAGCTCCTGGTGATCCTGGGCGCAGCACAGAGAGGCCAGGCTAAGAGCCCTTGCTGCTCACCAGGAAGCCCCAGCGGGCCCTCCTCCTCCTCCTCCTCCTCCTGCTGCTGCTGCTGCTGCTGCTGCACCTCCTCCCATGCCCACCCCTCCTCCTCCTCCTCCTGCTGCACCTCCCGTGCCCGCCCCAGCTTCACAGGGGCTGCCTCCTGTGTTGGGAGCCCCTTCCCAGCACTCTGCCTCTTGGCTGGACCCCTCCCTCTTATTAACTTAAGCCACTGCTCACACTTCCTCTTCTCTCAGAGGCCACTCCCTGGCCATCCCTGTCTAAAATGTCGTCACCTACCACAGGCACTCCTCTTCATTCCGAGCACATGTTCCTCCCAGATAGTACATACTTGGTTCTTTTTATTGTCTGTCGACACTGCTGGGGAATGTGCTCTCCAGGAAATGCTTTCCTTTCCTACCGAATCACTTCTACTCAATGAATCTGTTTGTCTTGGTCATGTGCCACCACAGCTCTGTGTAACTTCCAACCAAGTGATCTCAGCCATATTGAGCACTAAGAATTTATTCATTGGGTCTAGGGAGCTAGTACCCTGGCCTTGCAAGCATAAAGACCTGAGTTTGATCCCAAGTATCATGTTTTTGAAAAGCCAGGAGTGGTGACACTTGTAGCGCCGTGCTGGGGAAGCAGGTGGGGTGGGGCTGGGGCTCCCTGGCCTGCCAGTCTAGCTTCTGGTCCAGGCCACTGAGAGGCTGGGTCTCAAAACCAAAAGGGTGGACAGCACCCTAAAGAGCAACACCCATGGTTGACTCTGATTTCCCTACACACCTGAACCTATGTGCATGTATGCACACATACAGCACACAGTGTGCTCACACATACAGCACACATCAGCATGTGCATGTACATACACATATAACACAATGTGTGCACACAGAAAGCATGCATCAGTATGTGTGCACACATACAGCACACAGTGTGCACACACATACAGCACACATATGCATTGTATGTGTGTGCACGTACAGCACACATCTGGACCTTCTTTGGGATTTGGCTAGGGTGCTGCAACTTTGTTCCATGTGTCCCTCTTTAGGAACCAGCCAGCTGACGTTGGGTAGAGATTCTTGTGAGATGGCATAAGCAAGAAGCCAGTTGGACCGTGTCTACCTGCACTATCTCTACTGGCCAAAGCTGGTATCAGGCAGATGCAGAAAGGTCAGGGGATTATGCCCTGCTCACTAAGGTTCATAGCTAACTCTCTGTGCAATTAAGATCCTGGTATCTGATTATTTTTTCAGGTCTTATGTAGCCCAGGCTGAGCTGCGTATGTAGCTGAGAATGGCTTTGGACTTACAATCCCCCTGCCTCTAGCTCCTGATTTGGGATTACAGGCAGTGCACCCAGCTGCCTTCCGATCTTATAGTTTGCCTGGGACCTGCTGATGCTCTGAACAGCCGTGTAGATTTGAGGTGCAGATTGTGTTGTTAATGGACCTTGTGATTTCTTTCATTTTAGGGGCATCTGGGATGGCTGGAGATCTAGTTGCCACCAAAATTGTTGAACTGTCCAAAAAGAACCGGGGGCTGATGGCCGAGTCAGAGAGCGCTAAGGTCAGGATAAAGCAGCTGACCAATCGCATCCAGGAGCTGGAACACGAAGTAAGGGCCTGGGCTGCTCTTCCTGGGGAGTGGACTCCAGAGAGAGGCCACATTTGGAGGGTCCTTATAGAGGTCACAGGGCACAATTGTTTGGAGTGAGATTCCCAGTTTCTGCCACATGCAGAGAGGGGAAGTATGTCAGGCAGCTAGGGACACTGGCTATTGAGAAGAAGCCTGGCATGGTCTGGCTAAGGGCGATGAACACGGAGTTTCACTGTGAGATCTGCAGCTGTTCCATGCACCACACCTGTCTTGGTTCCCAGTCCATCAAGTGGCCAGCGTTGGCCCTGCTGCCAGGCCTCCTGGGAACTGAGAGATGTAGTGTTTAACTGTGTAGAACAGAGCCTAGCATGTAGAAAGCCCTAGATAAATGTGCTCAGCCTGCTCCCAGAAACCCCTGTTCAACTGAAGCCACAGCCAGGAGCTGTGAGGAGTTCTGTCTCCCCCATTTTGCTGTCCCCTTCCTCCCATCTAGCCACAGACCTGTCGGCTCCAGCAGGGCACAGCCCCGTGGTTCTGGTTCCTGAAGAGTTGGAATGGCTCCCCAGGCTGGAGGGAACCTTTGCAACCTTTTCTGAGTCCAAAGTCTATTCTCTAGTCTCTGCATGATCCACCCTGGTCCTCACAGCTGGCACTAAGGAAGAGTTTATTCATTCTGCGATGTGTTTCTGGAGAGTTGGCTCATGTTCTGAGCCACTGGCTGGAGGGCATAGAGTAGGCATGGGTGGTTCCACTCCTGGGAGATGGAGCCATGTGGGAGTGTGGCACAGCACAGCCAGGGCAAAGGAAAAGGAGCGACATCGTGGCAGGCAACAGTGGCAGGAGCTGCTTGAAGGGGCTTGCCCAGCAGACCCAGCCAGAGACTGTGGGAGCAACACCCACACAAAGGGCCTGGAGGCCCAGAGTGCCAAATGGGCAGAAAGCACAGGAGGCCAGTGTGGCCAAAGCCTAAATAGGATGATGTCAGGGATGTGAGAGGGGGGCCATGCCCCAAATCAGATTGACTACCATGTATGAAGAACAATTGAAAAGTCACTGAAGGGTGGCTGCCTACAGCAGGCTCCGTCACAAGGCTGTGCCCATGTGGTAGCCACCCTCTGTCTCACCTGTAACCCAAAGTCTGTGGTTCCTTTATTCTCTGCCTTCTGGGCTGGGAGTGCCTTAATTTGAGTTTTACTGACGGCAGGTCCTGTAGAGGGGACTTAATTGGGGCTGAGTTTTACTGCTGTGAAGAGACGTCATGACCACGGCAGGTCCTGTAGAGGGGACTTTAATTGGGGCTGACTTGCACTTCTGAGGCTTGCTCTGTTATCGTTGTGTGATTTGAATAGGAATGGTCCCCCAGAGACGTGGGTGGGTGCTTGGCCATAGAGAGTGGCACTGTTGTTAGGTGTGGCCTTGTTGGAGGAAGTGTGTGTCGCCATGGAGGCGGGCTTTGAGGTCACAGATGCTCAAGCTATGCCCAGTGTGGTATGGCCTCCTGCTGCTGCCTGCGAATCAAGCCGTAGAACTCTCAGTTCCTTCTCCAGCACCTTGTCTGTCTGCATGTCACCATGTTTCTTGCCAAGACAATAATGGAACGCCAATCTAGGGGCCTGTGTGTGTCAACCGGGTGCAGACACATTTACCAAGTGAATCAATAGCCAGCCCCAATTAAATGTTTTCCTTTATAAGAGTCGCCATGCTCAGCAGGTAAGAGCACCCGACGGCTCTTCCAAAGGTCCAGAGTTCAAATCCCAGCAACCACATGGTGGCTCACAACCATCCGTGATGAGATCTGACGCCCTCTTCTGGAGTGTCTGAAGACAGCTACAGTGTACTTACATATAATAAATAAATAAATAAATCTTTAAAAAAAAAAAAAAAAAGAGTCGCCATGGTCATGGGGTCTCTTTACAGCAATAGAAGCCTAACTAAGGCAATTGTCATAGCAGGAAGCATGGCGGCAGGCAGGCAGGCATGGTGCTGTAGAGGTAGTTCTGAGTTCTACAACTGGATTTACAGACAACAGGAAGAAAGAGAGTGACATCAGGCCTGGCTTGAGCTTCAGAAACCTCAGAGCTCACCACCAGTGACACACAAGAGTGCACCTCCCAATGGTACCATTCCCTGAGAGTCTATGGGGCCATTTTCATTCAAACCACCCTAGAAAGAATGGCTGAACTGTGGTTATTTATTAAGGTCTTAGCAGACCTTTGGGCTGCCCTTCCGAGGCAACTAGGGAATAGGGCTGATTACCAGGCAAGCCTTTCCTGTCACAAGTAGCTCGGAAGGGAGCATTCCTGGGTGTTCCACATGTGAGCGAGCACTCAGACACTAGGACAGGTGGCCCACCCACCCACCCAGCACTGAGTGCGTCAGCTGACTGTGCAGCTGCTGAGCAGAACCAAGTATTAGTGCCGCATTTGCTTTTCCAGCTGCAGATGGCGTCAGCCAAGCCACCAGCCAAGGGGGCCACTGATGCAGGGGCTAAGCCACTGAAGACCCAGACGGGAGACAGAGCTTCGGTATGTGTTCTCCTTTATGCTGAGTCTGTGAGGTAGCCATGAGCTGGGCCTCCCCTCCCCTCCCCTCCCCTTCCCCAGTGTGCTCTCAGATACTCTGCCACGATTCCCTAGCCAAGGGCTCTTCTCTGCCATTGTGGCCTTAGAGCAGTCCCCAAGCAACAGACCCGGTCTATGCCTTGTGCCCAGGATGCCTGGCAGAGGCCAGGGAAGGCCCAGATCTGAGCCACTTTGCATGGTGGGGGCACTATACAGCTATGGCCTCTAAGCCCTGGAAACAGACAGGAGGAAAGGATGGTCTGCTTCAATGCCTGTTCCCAGGCTGGTCATCTCTGCAACGGTTTCCTTTGGTGACATGGGTGACAGCCACTACTCCTTACCTTGCAGACAGACAGGCTTGCTCCTGGCTACCCAGAGCAATTCTGTTCTTTTCCCTTCAATGTGTGTGTGTGTGTGTGTGTGTGTGTGTATACACGTGAGATGTGCACCTGTACATTCGTACATGGAGAAGCCAGAGGACAATCTCATGGGTCATCAGCAACACCATCCACTCCTTTGAGACAGGGTCTCTCTTTGGTCCCAAGCTCATCACTTAGTACAGGTTGGCTGGTTGAGCTGTTTAGCTGTAGTAGACTGGATCTTCTGTCCCTGCCCAGCATTGGCATTACAAGCTCTTAGCATCATGCCAGCTGTTTACATGGTACTAAGACTGAATTCAGACCCTCACACTTGCAGTGTAATGATAGAGCCATCTCCTGGTCTCCTGAGAGCGTTGTGCCCCCGTGCAGCACTGCAGCCTTACAGATCTGACCCTCAGACCTTGTTTTGTAGCTAGTGAGCACACCACAGAATGTCGGCAATGTGAATATGGCTTTATGAGAGGAAGGTAAGCAGCCATAGATGGGTTTCCAGGGATATAGAGCCCAAGTCAGGCTAAATCTCACCATTCTGCAGAGTGTCCCAGCGGCCACACCAGGGTTTTCTCAACTGTGACAGGCGTCCAAGCCCCGGAAACCCCAGCTCAGTGCCCCTCCTGCTCCGCGGCCTTAGGACCAGGCCACTGCATGCTGCCCTTAAGAGGATTTTAGTCCCGGGTATGCAGTGATGGCCTCTTGGGATGCAGGAATGAGCCTTCTTGCTTGGGAGGCAGCCACAGTGCTCTTAGCGGGCAATGTTCTTCATGGCCATTCCTTGTGGGGAATACTGCCAAGATGTCCTTGATTTATCCAGACCAGTGAGATCCCTTGACTTGAGTTACCCTGGGTGAGAAACTGTTGGGTCCCTTGTTAGCCTGATAGGATTATCTGCCTTGCCACACGGGGATTCATAACCTTGGTCCATAGAGGGTTCTAAGAGGAAAAGGACTAGCCATGTACAGGAGGGTGTGCTGAACCTTCAGAAACGGGCTAGCCTGAGCTGGCAACAGGAGCTCACCCTGCATCTGAGAAGCTAGAGTAGGAGCTATCCTTGTACTACGCTCTGGTAAAGTAGGTGGTGAAGGCCTGCCAGGAGGAACAGTGCCTTCAAGGCATAGAGGCTGGGGAGCCGGAACATTCTGCACAGTTGGCTCACCTGGGTGTCAGCTGCTTAGCATTTGGTTTGAGCCCAGAGCTCACAGGCAGGAAAAGAACATGAGCCAACATAAATCAGGTGCCAGGGGGCGCCCAGGGAGGGGTTCTTGGGTCACTGGAACAGGAGTCTCAGATGCATTCTGTAACCAGCTACAAGAGCAGGGGTCTCTAATAGAAGAGTGTGCCAGGCTACAGCTCTCACCTTAGCCAGACCAGGTCCTTTCCCTGGTATATTCTGCTCAAGTACACGACCAAACCTTGTCTTTTACACTGGACCCTGAGGGGCAGCTGCACTCTAGAGGTCTGGCCCCAGTCTCCTCTGAAGCAGGAAAGGCAAGAGGCTTCAGGAGGCTGTGCTGTGAGCAGTCAACAATGCCTGTCCCCAGGTCTCTGTAGTTGTCCTTCAAAGGAAACAGCCTGCAGTGGGAGCCAGGCTGGCACATAGCCCGTGTGGTGGCTGGGATGGAGGGTGGGCCAGCTGCTAGGCCTCTCCAGAATGCTATACGGCATTAGTCCTTGTCACCCACTCACCCAAGCCCCTTGCCCTGCCCCAGAGCCTGCCCTAGGCAGTACCCTTGGCTCTCCTCCCATCGAGTGCTTCTGCGGGCAGATGAGGAGCTGAGGCTGGGAGAGAGCGTCAGAGCCTGGCTCCGGGCCACAGTGGCACAGGGGTGACGGGGGCTTATGGGTCCTACAGTGCCCTAAACAGGGCTACTAGGGCTCTCAGTCTCATGACAGGAATCTCTGAGCACCAGCAGAGGGTGTAGCTTCTGAGTCCAGGGTAGATTTAAAGCTACACATTAGCAGAGAGAAGACAGGTGCCTAGCAGCAGAAAAGAGTAGCAGGCAGCCACACGGGCAGAACTCAGAAAATGCGTAGTTTTTCAAAGATCTATTTGCATTTTACAGAATTCTCCATTCTGCAAACGTCGTTTACATTGATTTTTTGACTTTTATCCTGCCGGTGGTGTTAGGTGCACCCAGGACTTCTGAACCCCATGTCCAGGCCTAGTTTCTATGACCACTGCTTTACAGTAGGCTGTTCCAAGTTCCATGAACTTCCTGGACTTGGTCTGTTGGACCTCTCTTTCACACTAGCATTTACACGAGTTTCTGCTTGTTCCACTAAAAAAAAAAAAAAAAAAAAAGATTCAAAAGCCCCCATCATGGCCACCCTATCCCCAAAATTCCAGGCCCCTGGTCTACTGGGGCAGGAATAGGGGTCTCAGCAAGGCCTGATGGGTATTTAGCTTGCTAACCAACCTCTCTGTTGCCATGACAACCTATGGCACCATTGGCAGCAGAAGCTCAGATTGGGAGATGTGGCCAAGACAAGGAAGGGTTCTAATCCCATTTAGCCATCCCAACCCTGTGCACTCCAGGGCAGCTCTGCTCTTCTCTAGACTTGATTTTTGTCACAGATGGAAGGAGCTTGAATAGTTTGACCATGGAGGTCCCAGGAATATCTAAGACAGAGAGACAGGTAGTATAATAATCCAGCATTTGCCTTAAACATATCATCACCATCATTAAAACAGTGTCTCTCTGTGTGGCCCTTGCTGGCCTGGAACTCACTCAGTAGACTAGGCTGGCCTTGAACTCATAGAGATCCGCCTGCCCTTGGCTCCCGAGTGCTGGGATCAAAGGCCTGTGCCACCACACCCAGCTCGGATGATTTGCTTTTTAAGATTTATTTATTTTATTTATACGAGTACACTGTAACTATATTCAGAGACACCAGAAGAGGGCATCTGATTCCATTACAGATGGTTGTGAGCCACCATGCGGTTGCTAGGAATTGAACTCAGGAGTTAAGAGCAAGTCAGTGCTCTTAACCACTGAGCCATCTCTCCAGCCCAGCTTAGATGAGGTTTAAAGAGAGAAGACACAAGCAGACACTGAGTCCCAGCATGCATCTTTTGAGTGAGATGGGACACTTAAGGACTGGACCTGGGCCTTATTTCCATCCAAGCAAACACGCAGCACCCACCTCTGTTAGCAGAGTTACAGCCTGTGCTGACAACCCCAAATCCAGAAGACGAGGCCCAGATTTGGGGAATCATGGTGTGCCTGCTGAACTAGTGTGGTTTTCTGCAGGTGGAAAGAGGGTGCTCTTAGCACGAGCCCGTCTCTGAGCGCAGCACAGAGTGGCCATGCCCAAGGAGTGTCTGGGAGATGTGGCACCTGCTGCCTCTTCTAGATGCCCCAGCCATGGCCATGCATGTGGCCACACATGTATGTGCGACACAGAGAGCAAAGAGCTCAGCCCTGAAGTTGGGCTGTGCCAATTCAGTCCATGCTCTGTCCTACACTAGCCAGGTAACCAGGCCCCGAAGACAGCCTCACCCACCTCTGCTTTGCCTCTCGAGTAGCTGGGGGTTCTGAGAACTCCAGCCCTTGCCAGTGCCTGGAGCATACATAGAGAGATAGTAATAGATAAACGACTGATTGTGACCTCTTCCTCCCTGTCCTTCCCATGCAGCTGGAGACCCCAGAGGTGAAAGCTCTGCAGGACAGGCTGGCAGCCGCCAACCTGAAGATGAGTGACCTGCGCAACCAGATCCAGTCCGTAAAGCAGGAGCTCCGTGTGGCCCAGAAGGTCTTCTACACTCAGGGTGTGGGACTTCTTGTGTGACCAGGGTTGGTCCCAGGAGAATCCCGATGACCCACTGGCTTCTTTTCCCAAGCAGGGGTGCTTAGTCCTGCTTGTGCTGGGTCAGTCCTGTCTGGGGTATGGGGTGACCAGCTTCCTGGAAGGGCTGCCCACTACCCTGAGATCTGCCTATGGACTGAGGAGATTAGCTCTGCCTACCAGGGAGAGGACTGGGAGCCTTCTCTGTACCTCCTCCAGTGGCTGCCCTGTGCCCTGGTAGACCCTGGGTTTCCACTCAGTGTGCTGCCTTACCTGTGACCTGCAGCATAGAAACAAATGGGATTTGTGCACTGAAGGCTGCCCCCACCCCCCAAGGAAGGTGCTCGGTTCCAGGGTGTTGGATTAACATAGTGAATTTGATTTGGCATCTGCCTTCCTTGCTGGAACCACTCAGACTGGCCAAGGATTACAAAACAGTGCTCTGTTGTGGAAACAAGGGTCAGAGACTTGTCCTGCTGGATAGGGATCAGTGACATACGGAGGGTATTATTTCGACCTCAAAGCCTGGAGGTAGGCCTAGCTTCATACAGCTTCGGTGGCCACAGTGTCAGGTCTTCCTGAAGCACGGCAGCCTCAGTTGACTTCTCTGTGCTTACAAGAGTCACTTGGCGCAGAGGCTGTCGCAAAGGGCCAGCCCCTGTGGCGTGCAGCACGCCTCCTGAGCCCTCCAGAATTCTGTGATCCCAGGCAAGTCATGCAAGGAGGCAGGCACTGGTGGCTGAATGTGCGGAGAGTAGGGGGCCCTCGGGGCCAGGACAGTGCTGGAGTGTCCCAGAGAAGGGCTGGCATGATGGGCTCACTACCTCCCAGGCAGAACAGATCTGGACCTTTAACAGCTGAGCCTTGAGGTGGGGGGGAGGTCATGCAGATACAGCCATGACCATCAGGAACTCCACCCCAGCACTGCCTGAGAGCCATTCGGTGAGGGCTAGAAGGGCTGGGTAGCCTCTCCCCTGCCCATGCTGAGCGCCTCTCTCCTGTCCACCCCTCTCCCCTGCCCTCCCTGAGCGCCTTGCTTTGTTTCAGGTTCTGGCCAATGAAGTTGGGGAAGATGTAAACATCCAGCAGCTGCTGGCCTCACCAGGGACCTGGAGGGGAAGGGCTCAACAAATTCTAGTGTTGCAGAGCAGGGTGAGTGGGCTCTGCCTGGACCCTGGAGCACACAGCACTGGCGCAGGCCTGTGGCTCCCACACCATGCCCTTGCAGAGTGGAGGGGTTTTCATTTGTTTATTGCCTGCATACGCACTTACATAACACTTTGCACATGCCCAGTCCTGGCTCTTAAGCAGCCTCACAGCCTTGGGTTTCATTTCTGTCTCTGCAGGCACACTTGCCTGAGTTCGCCTAAGTTTGCGTGACTGCTGTAATGCTTTTTCCAGTTTCATACCAGAAGCTTTTTGTTAGTCAGTAAAACAGCCTGGTCTGTCTCTTTATTTTCTAAGTATTTTGGCACACACCAAAGGTAGTTAAGAGAAGCAGTTCCAGAGCTGACTGGCTTGAGTTCAAACCCTCGAGATCTCCTCACCGCCTGTGGACTGGCACACAAATTACTCTTTGTGCCTCAGTCTCTGCATCTGTGTAATGGGGATAACAACACTTGTGCCGCCCCACCCTTGAATTCTTGGTCTGTTGACAAGAATGATTGTGTTGGCATGTGTAGGGTTGAGGTTCCTCAGCATGGAGCTATCCTGGAGAGAGCATTAGGCAGGTTAGCCCAGGTTTACCACCCTACCCCCACCTCCACCCTCATTTTGCCTTTAGAGTGAGAAGCTTCCAGAAGATTCCTTGAGCATGCCACCTGCATCCCCTGGGATCAAGTCTACACCCTCCTGGGTGCCTTTTAAATTAGGGTTGTCCATGAAATCCTCGAAGCCAGCCTGAAGGGAAACAACATCCCCCAAAACTTTGGGACCCTTGAGATGTGAGCTCAAGTCTCCTCACCATTAAACACCCAGCGCATACCAGCCTCACCAAATCCACCATTACTCTCATGAAGCTGAGTATTGATTGACTTATCTACTTCCGTACCACCTTGAACATGCCTGATCTCATCTGGTTCTGGACAGTGGTATAAAAGAAACACATACTAGAGAAAAGGCTGCCACTAGCATGTAGCACAGCTGTGGGAAGTCATAAAAGCAAAGCCTGCCTCCCACCCTGAGAAGTATCAGCTCAGAACGCATCAGAGGCTCAGTGTTAGGCCCAGCCCTGGAGATGCTCTAGGAACAGCACAGGCCTCTGACTAGGATCCAGCGCTGGGACACAGGGCAAGAGCCGAGAGGGTGGCATTAAACTGAAAAGGTCAGCGAACAAAACACCCAGCAGAGGGATGAGAACCTGCTGTGTGGACAGCCTTTGCCACCTATAGCTCTGAAGACTGATAATCAGAATATATAAAGAACTCAAAAACCTTAGCAAAAGAACAAGCAACTCAAATTTTAAATACACAATCATTTCCACATACACTTCTGAAAAGAAGAAATACAAATGGTTACCAGATGTATATATTTGTGTGTGCACGCACGTGTGTGCATGTGTGAAGAGGCCAGAGTAGACATGAGGCAGTGTCTCCTACACCCAGAGCTCCAGGACTCCCCTGTCTCTCTGTCTCAAGTGCTGGGATTACAGGCAGGCCGCCTGTTAATAGTCAACATCCTTAGCCATTAGGGTAAGGATACACTAAGATTTCCTCTCTTCGAGCCACTGCTGTATGAACATCATGTCTCGGTGAGGATATAGGATGTGGGGACAGAGGAATGGCTGGTACCTAACATGGTGTGGCCACTGTGGAGATGAGTGTGGGGATCTTGAGAAAACTGAAGGCAGAGCTTCCGTATGACCCAGCTCTACCACCCCTGGATATATACTGAGGGGAGGCTGGGTCAGCACAGAGGGTCCCAGAGATACCGGTCTACTATGTGGTCTCAGCCTGGGTGCCCATCAGTGCGTAAAGTACAGACTGTGTTGGCACATGGTGAGAGAGAGATATGTGTGTATGAACACTGGTATTTCAGCCATAAATAAACAAAAGTATGGTATTTGCAGGAAAAGGAATAGGGCATGGGTATCATTGTGTTAAGTAAAACAAGCCACACTCAAAAAGACAAATATTTCATGTTTTTTTTTCTTATAGAGAATTTTTTTAATTGACCTGAGACAGACAATAATAAGAAGAAAACCACGGGAGGGAAAGAGAGTGGATGTGGTTCAAGCAAGGTTACAGATGTAAGGGGGCATCACAGAGAAAGCAAACCCATGTTTGTACAATTGCTATGAGAATATTTATAATAAAAAGGAAATATTTCTTTTTAAAAAAATCACTGCCACCGGGCAGTGGTGGCACATTACTTTAATCCCAGCACTCAGGAGGCAGAGGCAGGCAGATTTCTGAGTTCGAGGCCGGCCTGGTCTACAAATTGAGTTCCAGGACAGCCAGGGCGATTACACAGAGAAACCCTGTCTTGAAAAACAAAACAAAAAACAACAACAACAACAAAATCACCTATGGCTTTTGTTAAAATACAGCTTCCAGACCCTTCCTGCTCCCCGTCCCTTGTTTTGGGGGCATGCAGGCTCGGGGTTTGGGGAGGTGGTTGGGTGCCAAGTCTTCACGGCAGCACTGTACCTTCAGGCAGGCCCGTTTTCCTGGGAGGGGATTGACAGTGGGCACAGTCAGGAGGAAGGGGCTTTCTCACTGACCCAGAGTCACCTCTTCTAAGCTAAGCCCCTTGGATGGCTTCTCCATTTGCCCAAGATCTTCCTAGCCTGTGCCATCCTGGAGGGGTGGCTGCATCTTCCGTGGCACCTAGGTGGCAAGATCCATGGATGTAGACTCGTGGGACAGCCAGCTTTCCTGCCCTTAGGTCCGAGATCTTGAGAAGCAATTGGGACAGCGTCAGAACAAGCCTGCAGGTTCGTCAAGCTCTGAGCTGCCTCTCAGTTCAGACCCAAGGAAGATGACAGCACAGGAGAAAAACCTACTGAGGATCCGCAGCCTGGAGAGGGACAAGCAGGAGAGCTGGGAGGTGAGGCGGGCCCAGCCCACAGAGATGGGAGACTCACAGCGCTCGCGAGGCCATAGACACGGGGGGGGGGGGCTTGGGCCTCACTTCTTGTCAACCAGTTTGAGCTGCCTGGGTGGGACCCAACCACCATTCAGTGAATGCCACGAGGTCCAACTATGGCCGTTTGAGAGGAGCTATGTGTAAACCTTCCTGTAAAGAAAATGTGTTGGTCATTGTCCCTGTTGGGATAAAACGCAAGATAAAACTAACTTGAGGAAGGAAGGGTTGGTCTAGCTCACTGTTTGAGGGGAACCCATCCTGTCAGGGTAGGAAAGCATGGTGGGAATGGGAGCCTGAGAAAGAGGAATGCCAGTGTGTGGTGGCTCCATTTTCCCCCTCTTTTATTCAGTCTGGTACCTAGCTAGTGGGCTGTGCTAACCCATGAGCATGGGTGTCTTCTCCTCTGGAGATGCCCCAGTGGGATGCCCAGGAGTGTGTCTCCTAGGTGACTCCAAATTCAGGCACAGTGATGGTGAACCCTCACACTGGATCACACCCCCAATTGTGGAATAGGGTGAAACCTAAAGAAAGTGCCTCAAGGCTGTGAATGGGGCGGGGGAGGGTAGTGCTTCAGGTGTGCCTCACTGCGACTGGAGTCAGTGGGAGCTGCCTCTGGCCCTCAGCACCTGACACAGGCTTCCAATAGTGAGGCCTTCCACACCTGCCCACTGGAAGACTTCGTCTGTAAGTGTGTCTGCCAAGCTCCAGGCCAGGGATGTCAGGAGCTCCCCAGCCTCCTCCAGCCTCCTGCACCTTGTATGCCAGCCCAGTCACCAAGGCGCTGTAACTGGGAAGAGACATGGTCCCCCGATCTTAGGACAAGTAATGTGGTTTGGGGGAGAAGGAAGCGGGGAGATGTGAGAAGCAGAGCTGACAGCCCTTGAGATGTGACCAAGGATGAACACCAAGGTAGGGAACTAACAAGAGCCGGCTGGGATAACTGAGATGGACGGACAGACGGACGGACGGGCGGACAGACGGGCAGGAAAGGGAGGTGTGGGAAAACTGACGACTCCACGCTGTGCAAGAGAAGGTGATAGACAGGAATGTCTGAGTCGGTGACTGGTCTGCAGCTCGCCCTGACCTCTAGCCCCACAAGGAAGGAACTTTGCCCTTCTCAGCAGCTCCTGAGTGCCCTCAGTTGTCACCTTTTAGGAAGTCCTCCTCGGACTATATTCTGTGTGTCCCCTCCCCCACATCGCAGTAAGCAGCAGTCTGTCTCTTTGCTTTACCCAAGCATGTCACAACCCCAGACACATAGTAGGCCCACAGAAAATATAAGAATGAAGAAAGGAATGAGAGGCTCTGAAAATGTATGCAGCATGTGAGCTTGTAGCTTACCGAGGTTAGAGCCAGGTGCACAGTGCAGAGGGGATCTGCATCCCCACACAGTAGGGGTGTCACAGAAGCCTGCTGTGGTCCCTCACTGCGTGGGCTTAATTGGGAAGAGGCCAGTTGTCAGCCCCCAACAGCACACTGTGTTTCTGTTAGAAACAATAAACAAAACACAAGTTAGGTGGACGTGAGCCATTTAGGTTAAAAAATGGGGTTTGATGGGCAGTGCAGCTAGTTCTGGTTGTGTGCTGTGTGTGTGTGTGTGTGTGTGTGTGTATGTATGTATGTGTGTGTGTGTATGTGTGTATGTATGTGTGTGTGCACACACACACATGTAGGGACCAGAAGACAATTGCAGGAGTCATTTTCTGCTCCTGTGTAGGTCAAGCTCAGGTCTTTATCTGCTGAACCATCTTGCCAGTCCCGATGTTCATGTCGTAAAGCATGAGGGATGCTATGCTGCCAACCCAGCCCATCCCATCCTGTCCTGTCCCTCCCCGTCCCGTAAAGCTGTCTACCAAGTGCCTGTCGGAAAAGCGGGGAGCTGAGCCTGCCCGAGGTCAGGTCCCTGGCTCCATTGCTACCTCCCGTGCCCCTCAACAACTGCTCCCCCAACCCCGAGTCTCCCCAGAGAGTGGGACCCAGGGTGCCCTGGGCCATGAGCATAGGCTGGCCCTCAGCTTTCATTTTCTAACTACAGAAACTGGCCAGTGAGCGGGACACCGTCCAGGCAGAGCTGGAGGAGCTGAAAAAGAAGTTCGAGGGCATGAGGTCTCGCAACAAGGTGCTGTCCAGCGAGGTGAAGACCCTCAGAAGCCAGATGATGACCCTGGTGGAGAAGGGCAGGCATGACGATGAGCTGATTGATGCCCTTATGGTATGCGGGGTGGGAGAGCCGAGCCGCCCCAGACAGGCTTCCTAGACTGACACCCTGAGGGCCTGAGGGAGATGGCAATGACCCTGGTCCCCTTGGCACTGGGACCCCCCAAGGAGATGTGGGTGAGAGGGGGTACCTCCAGGGAGCAAGCAGACTGCAGGCAGGCCTGCTTCAGTGGACACTCTCAGATGGTCTGTGCTTCGGGTGTGATGAGCCTCCATGTTCTCCTGAGGTGACAACAGCTGCCTTCTCCTGCGCCCGTCACGCTGTCTGCCCCTTTTGCCCCAAAGCAGGAAGCCTCTGTCCTTAGAGTCTCTCTGGGGACATGTTCAAGGGACTGGGCCTCGAGTTAGGTGATGACAGACTCCTTGTGAGACGGCCTCGATCCTAGTTCAGGCCTTTGTGTTCACGTGTCTTCCCACAGCTAGGCACCCACCCATTGCTCCTTCCAGCACCTTTTCCCATGATGGCCCAGGAAGGAATCTGAGACCAGAAGAGATCAGAGATGCGCCTTGCACCCTTTGGGGAAGGTGTTCCTGGCTCTCAGAGGGATTGCTAGTGTCTCCTGCTAAAGTCTTCTCGGGCTAGGCAAAGTTGCATGGCTCCTGGGGAAGAGTCAACTGTTCCTGTCCTTCCCTGCCCTAAGTAGCCCAAACCTACTTCTAACCGCCCTCTGGCTTGGCCCTCAGGACCAGCTAAAGCAGCTGCAGGACATTCTGAGCAGCCTGAGTGTGCAGGAGGAATCGAGACGCATGTCTCAGCAGCACCTGGACCAGAAGGTCAACAGTGAGGCCCAACGAAGCAGCAGCCTTGTGGCCCAGCTGCGGGCCATCGTGGCTGATCGTGAGGCCAAGGTGCGGCAGCTGGAGCTGGAGATTGGGCAACTCAGTGTCCAGGTGAGCTGGGTGCCCCCCAGGCCAGTGTGTCTGCCCACACAGCCCCTTCCACTCTCCACAGTCACTTCAGCTCTGGCCACTGCGTTGTCCCGGCCCCATGTGGATCAGCTGCCTCCAGCAGTCTTCCTTCTAATGTGCACATGCTTTCCTTCCTGAAACACAAGCCCATCTGCGGCCGTCACTCATCTTGTCTAGAACACCAACCTGATCATGTCCTTGCTCAGCTTAGAAGCCACCTGGCTTCCTGTCACCCTTCTTGTCACCCTGTCCTGTCAGCTTCACCAAGATGAAGAGGATCCAGATTCCTACCAGCTCACCCTTTCCCATCTGCAGCTGTGGCCCCATCTTGATGATCCAATGCGGCAGCTGTCGCTCCAGCCATTGTGGTCACGTTGCAGTCAGTAGGATGGCCACACTTTCTTTTATTAAAACATTTAAAATCTTTGACAATGTCATACATGTATACATGGTATCTGGGTCATTTTCATACCCCCTTTACCCAGTCCTACCTCTCCCACCCTCCTAATCCCCCTTTGATCCCCTCTGATTCCTCCTTCCTCATGGATTCTCCTGTTGCTTCCATGTCTTGTGTGTGAGTATGTGTGTGTGTGTGTGTGTGTGTATGTATGTGTATGACTGAGTTGAGTTGTGTTAGCATGCCAATGGGTTAGTAACTGGAGCATGTTGGGTCCACCGTGAAGAAAGTGGGTGCCCCCCCAGCACCCATTGGCTGTTGGGAGCTCCTCAGAGGGGTATAGTCTTATGAGCCCCTCCGCTCCCCATGCTGGAATGTTAATAGGCCCCACTTTTGTGTGGGCCTTGTCTAGGTAGCCACTGATGCTAAGACTGCATACGCACAACAGCCATGCCATGTCTAAAAGACAGTGTTCCATAGCTCCCCTTCTGTCCTCATCCTCTATTTGCGCCTCTGTCCCTTGAGCACTCAGTCACTTATTCTCAGCTCTCTGACCAGTTATGTAAGTCCCTGTAGCTATGTAACTATCACCCACTGCAAGCAGAACCTTCTCTGACCAAGGCTGAAATCAGCACAAACCTACAGGTAAAACACACTTAGGAGGCAGTTTGATACCATGTAGCAAAACAGCAACAAAAGAACCCTCCCTGTGGGTGTGACCTCCCTAGCCATAGGCTTGGTATATGTTTACTGTATCAACACAAATTGTAGCCTGTGGAGCAGGGCTCAGATCCATCTGGAAAGCTACTGGCTGCCCAGTAGGGGTCACAGGCTCCCAAGTCCCACCCTAGACACTGTAGTATGTGGCCCCAGGGGTGCACCTTGTCTGGCAGGTTGCTGGTGTATCTTACAGGGATCACAACTAGGTATGACCTCTGGTGACTGTTCTCCTCCAGCAACCTCTATATCACTGTCTAGCACTATGAAAGCTAGCCAGCAGAGTGGATACTCCCAGATTTTCTCCAGCTGTGTGATTGGTTTCTCTGTGTCCTGCAACCAAAGTGTGTGTTGTCTTCATCAGTAGGATCTTACTGGTTATTTATGGTAGACGGCTAAGAGCAATTGCTGATAACAGCGATGCTATTGACACCTGCCAGGCTCTTCAGCTTCCGTGTGTGACCTGTGGGCTCTGGTAGTCATGTTACCCACTCATGCACTTTCCATGTGTGACCTATGGGCTCTGGTAGTTGTATTACCCACTTATGCATTTTCCGTGTGTGACCTGTGGACTCTGGTAGCCGAGTTACCCATGCAGCCTTTTTTAATTCTTTATTATTATATTTTTAATTAGCTTACAAAATAGCATTTCTGTCTGGCTTTTTAACAATCTTTGGTTTCTGTTGTCCCCTTCCCCAATCCCTGCTTAGAGCTGTGCACCTGAGGATCCTCCCTCATTTCATTCAGATCCCAGCATAAGTTTCAGTTCTTGCCCTCTCTCCTGAGTCTTCCCATCAACCTCCCCTTCCTGCCCTGTCAGCTCTCCCTCAAATGGCCCTGCACACCATCCCTTTCCTCCGCCTTAGAATGCAGATGGCCATGAGCGCCTCCAGGGAGCCCTGTGCTGGGTGTGTCTTGGGCCTCTCTTAGCTTCCAGGTCTCTCCAAGCTACTCTCCTCACACGTGTGCCCATGTTTTCCCCCGAACTCCCCCAAAGACGCAGGCTACAGGGCCTCGGTACCTGCTGTGGGGCCACATACTCCAGTGTCTAGGGTGGGACTTGGGAGCCTGCTCAGGGCTGCTCACAGCCAGGTGCCTTTAGGGGTTCCTCCGTCAGGGTGCTCCCAGGGACCTAGCCTGGTGGTGACATGTTACAACAGCCTTGCTCTGTGCTTCTTTTGAGAGCTCCTGGCCTCTTCCAGCTCAGGCTGGCACTGACTGACTGGTCTGCTGTGTCCAGGGTTGCCTGGGACCTCAGGACCGGCTGAGGGAGAGGTCTGGGCATCAGGCAGTTGAGGGACACCACCATGCAGTCTTCAGCACTAGTATCCTGGGGAGGAGCACGTGGAGACTCTGGCGTCATAACCTCACTCTGTCCTTGATCCAGTAGGACCATGCTCCACTCACCCGGTGTAGTCGCACATTCCGGTTTTCTCAGAATTCCTGGGGACAGTTCATGCCGAGCTGTTCACTGCTGTCCTTTGATGATGGCCTAACCTCCTGCTAAGGATAGTCTGGTACCCAAGAGAGGAAGGGGCTAATAGGAGTTTGGGAAGCTCTATTTCACGCAGCCACTGTCCCTGCAGGCATCTGATGTCCAGGCATTAGCTCTGACCTCTATTCACACCATGTGCATGGGGCTACCTAAGAAAGCGGGCCCTCACAGATGTCAGCTCCTACCTGTCTGTGACCCTGGCCTGCACTGTCCCCATATCTCCCTGTGGCCCTGGCCTACACTGGTCTCTCTCTGAAGCCTCCTTCTGAGCAGAGGCATTGTATGATGTCTTTGTTATGCAAGCTGTGTCTTTGCTGCCCAGGCCGGCATTCACCCTGGAGAGAGGCTTCTTTGAAAGCCTGGAGCTGGAAACTAGCCAAGGCCCTGCGGCCTTCCCCTAGTCTCTGCACCAATGCTCTGACTTCCAACCCACATCTGTTCCCTGCAGTATCTTCATGGTAAAGGAGGGGGTGAGGGGGCCAGCCCCACCGATGCCAGGTTCCCTGAGGACCAGACCCCAATAACCAACTCTCCAGCCTCAGCAGGCGATCATGTTGGCAGGCTTGGATCTTCCCGGTAAGGAAAACACAGGCTGGAGGATGGAGGGAGGGACTGTGAGGACTTGGGTACCGTCCAGAGAAACAGTATCCCCACCTCCTCTTCTGGAAAGCCCTTAAGTGAATTGTTTTGTTTTATTTATTTTGAGACGGGATCTCACTATGTAACCCTGAATGGCCTCAAACTCACAGAGGTCCCCCTGCCTCTGTCTCCCAAGTGCTGGGATTAAGTCATGTGCCATTATCTCTGGCCATTTTGTTTTTCCATACAGGGATCAAGGATCCCAGACTGGCCTTAAATTTGAGATGTAGCCAAAAATGACTCAGAGCTCCTGATCCTTCTGCCTGATCGCATGCCCACACAACACATATATACCACACATACATATAACACACACACATACACACATACCACATGCACACATCACACATATACACATATACCATGCATATTCACACATACCACACCACATACACACACATATACACACACCACACAGACACACATACCACACACACCACACACACATATACACACACCACACAGACACTCATACCACACACACCACACACAGACACACACACCACACACATGCACACATACCACACACTACACACCACACACATATGCCACATAGACACATTCACATAACACATACACACATATATACACACACACCACACATGAACACACATCACATCACACACACACACACACACACACACACACACACACACACACACACACACACTCTGTTTTAAGATGGCTGCCCTGCTGCTGTTCTGTTTGAAATCTTCCCCTATTCCCTTGGCTCTTCATGGCAGGAAGGCGCTGTCAGCATGGTGTCATCACCTGAAGCACCTGCTGACGGCCCCTTTGCAGCCTCAGAGCCCACTTACTCCTAGGTCTGTCAGACTCACTGCTGTGGACTGCCTGGGGCTCTGTTTTATGTTGAGCAAGGAAGGGCAGTCAGCCCACAGGGAAACTGTGAGGCCCACATGGTTGCTGCACGGGCTCCCTTGATTCCTGTCCACCGTGAGGTGCAGTGTACCCACTTCTCTGTATGTCCTTTCTGCATGCACACAGCTCTGTGACCAGCCTGGGCCATACACTTGTGGAATCTGCTCTCACGAGGCCTTCCCTGCCTAGTCCCCATGGGACGTCACCCAGGTAGGAATACAGAATCCCTCAGCTCTCAAACCCTCCTCAGGCCTGAGGCCAGGCAAAGCCCCAGCATCCTCCAGGGTTGTATAAGGCCAGAGAGGCTGGTGGTGGGGCCGTTTGATAGAGTTAACAGATGCAGAGTCAGAGCTTGGCCCTGACGGCCAGGCTGGGGAGTCAGCATGAGGTTCCTGGCCCGGCCCCACCTTCCACGGCCTTCTCTTACCCACTGAGAGCCCTTCTCCAGAGGGAGCACCCCACATCATGTGGGTCCCCACACTAAGTCACTGATATCCCCTCAGCTCTCCACCCCTCCTCTGTGGATGTAACCAGACTCAGGGCTTAAATGCACCCTTTGTTCTTCTTGTGGGCTCATAGACAAAGGACGGCTTGTGCTGCCCGAGTCCTACCCACTGTCCACTGGAGATCCTGCTGTCACTCACCCCCTCCCTCATGGAGGTCAGCTCAGGATCCAGACCAAGCCTCCAGTGGGCCCACTCTCACTTGAGGTTTACCATGTGGCTATAAAGCAAGGTGTCCTATCACTGGCTATGTCTCCCAGGAAGTACCTGTGACACTTCAGGCCCAGACACTGAATAGTTCAGGGACCTTTAGCTAAGGGAAGTCACTTGACTCTGGCAGGGAACCAGGTCCCAGAAGCCACATCCTGATAGACAGACCCAGGCATGGTAGCTGGATTTTCCTCTCCTCTGGCCATCTCAGAACCTCTGAATTTCCCAGTGCCTCCTGCCATTGTATGGGGATATATATGTTTGAACTTCACATGACCTCTGTCCTCCACTCTGGCCCCAGGTTCTCGGACTCCCCAGAACAAAAAGGCTGGCAGGCACAAGCTGCAGAGATGAAGGCCCTTTGGCAGGCTGCTGAGGTGGAGCGGGACCGGCTCAATGAGTTTGTCACTGTGCTGCAGAAGCGGTAACACATGGCACCTAACCAGCTCTCCTCACTGCGGGTGGGGACTGGGCTCCCTCACCATCACAACTCATGGGCCCCTCCAGGGCCCACAGCCCTGGGTTCTGTCATCTGGGTAGGACTTGTTCTCAGGGGCAGCCCTGCACACACTCGGGCAAATTCAAGGAGATTAAGCTCTCTCAAATGTAACCATCTTCCCAGAGCCACCAAAGAGACTCATGGGGGGAAAGGTACAGCCTAGCCTGATGCTAGCAGTTGCTAGGAACAGGAAGGTAGCCGAGGTGAGGTAGCCGAGGTGAGAAGCTGGCGTTTCTGAGAGGCAGTAAGGGGTGTGCAGCTGAGGTGCCCAGGAGGTCCAGCTGCTCCAGAGGGCTGCTTGACAGAGTCCACTCACTCAATCAGTGCCCCTGCACAAGGGACCCAGGCCAGCATGTGGGCCAGCCATGTGACCTCCCTCCTGAGGAATACAAAGGACACCAGCAAGCCTCTGTCCTCACAGCAGTGTCCTATATCAGTCAGAGCTCTTTGATGACAGATAATAGAAACCAGTTCTGCCAAGCATAGTAGAAGGAAGACCTGGAAAGTACTGGAAAATGCCGAGGAACCAGAACCGAGAGGCAAGCAGCAGTCTCGGTAGCGAGAGCCCAAGGGTGACTGTCCTTGTGAGCATTTTAGCTCCTTGACTACCCCCAGACTGGAGGTAGCTCCAGGTGCTCACAGAATTAGGGGAGGGGGCTTACCAAAGGAAAAAACAAGGCATTGCTACCAAGGGAGTCAGGGTGACTGGTACCTAAGCAGGAAAAGGCTGTACACGCAGGGTCTCAGGTCCAGAAGACGCCTTATCTCTGTATGATTGCATTTGTGTCTGTCAAAGGGCAGCCATGCCCTCCCCCTGGGCTTTGGCCTCCATCCCCCTAAGTTATGTCTGTGACTGGAGGGGCTTTGAGCACAGTGGTTGGTCCTTTTGAAATCCTGTGCCTCACTTAGAACTGTTCTACAAGATGTCAGCTCATCAGCTACGGGCACTCCCATGGTCTTCTCTGTCATAAGTGGAGCAAGGTGACTCACGCCTCCCTCTTCCCCCCGCCCCCCACTGCCAAAGCCTCCACCTGAAGTAGGCTTTCCTAGGGCCTCCCTCACAGGACTAGGCCTAGGGTGAGACAGGAACTCAGACAGGACATGTATAAGGCAGGCAGTCTGTGAGTCACGTGCATCTCTGTCAGCTGCCTAGGAGCCCTCAGGTTTATTCTGATAGCCTGTGCCACTCGGGGGGCTCTCTAAGAATGTCCTCAGACCCATCGGCCAAGTTATGTTATCTTCCTGAGCATCAGCAAAAGGGACCCCAAGCACTATCCTGAGGCCAGGCCATACCATGTCAGCCTTTCTTGCAGTTAGCCTGGGCTTCCTCTGTGTAGCTCCCTGTCTCTTCTGAGCACCCCACAGCTTCTGGCTGCCTCAGCCTGTTGCCACCTAGTCCCCAGCCTCTGTTATCCTGGAGTTGTGTGCTCAGCTGGGATACCCCCGACCCCAGGGTGCAGTCAGAGAGGACCCCAACTGACATATGCTGTGGACAGCTGGGGAGCCCACCTCTGCTGCTTTCCTCCCCCCTCAGACTTGGGTCCAGTGCCTGAGAAATAAGTTATTTCTTAGATTTTTTTATCCATTTCTCTCTTTAAAAAAAGTTTTAGTTTTTTTTATCTATTTAATTGTGGATGTGTGTGGATATGGGTGTGTGTGCCTGTGCATGTGTGTATATGTGTGTGGATATGGATGTGTGTGGATATATGTGTGTATGTGTGTACATGTGCATATGTGTGCCTTTGCACTCATGTGTGAATGTGTGTGTACATGTGTGTGTGTGTGCATGTATGTGTGTGGATGTGGATGTGAGTGTGTGCACACATGTGTGGGATTCTGGAGACCTGACTGGGGTTGTAAGGCTTGGTTGGCAACAAGTGGCTTTACCTGCTGAGCTTTTTCTCTCATTGCTCAGAGTGAGAGGGGCTGACTCCCATGGCAAATGCCAGTAGACATATCTCTTTTTAAAAGAACGTCGTTGGTTTTGGTGTTGTGTTTTGTTTTGTGATAACAGTTCAAATGTAGCTTGGGCTGGCCTTAGACCCATGGCCTCCTGCCTCTGCCTCTGCGTCATGCCCCCAGCCCCAACATTGGGTATTTTCTGTGCCTTGCCCCTCATTCGGGATGAGTTGAGTTTTATCCCTTTCTCTGCGGCAGGCTAGGACTCTTGTTTGCAGTGATGTCTTTTCTAGCATAAAGCTCCCTCAGCCATTCAGTGGCTCCCATTCATAGTGCATCACCCCTGGGTTCTCACTCTGCACCCCTGTTACTGTTCTGATGTTTCTCTTCCTGCAAGTGAGCATTCAAGTCCCAGTTCACTTCCTCCCCCTCTGTGGACACTCCTGTCAGGGCCACCATAGAAAGAAGTGTCAGCTCTCTAGGCCTTTGTTTTAAAGAATATTTTATGGTGCCTCTCTCTTGAATGAAAACCTAAGAGAAATTTAAGGCATAAAATTCTAAAAAGATGGGAGTGCCATAAAACCTACTTTATTAACTGTATTTTGTTGCTGCTGGTGGTGTTTAACATCTGTTTTTTTGCTTTGTTTTATTTGTTTGTTTTTTGTAGCCCAAGCTGGCCTCCCTAGATAGGTGAGGCTGGCCCTCCTGCCTCTCCCTCCCCAGCAGCATCCATCCATGCTTGCTCACCATCCTCTTTTAACAATGTTAAGCTTACTTAGTTCTTTCAAAGTCATTCCCGTCATTGTTCACCAGAGCGGAGGAGACAAGAAATGGATGCCTGAAGCAGCTGAGTCTACTTGGTCACTTCCAGGCCAGAGAGAAACCCTGTCCTGAAAAAGATGTGGATGGTGCCTAAGGATGGACAACAAGGTTGACATGTCACCTCTACATGGGTTAAGCACACATCAATATACACATAAACCCCCTCCACATACATAGACATGCACACACATGCACAGACTCTCACAACATACACACACACTCACACATGCACACACTCTCTCACAATATACACACACTCACATATGCACACACACTCACAACATACACACACACATACATACACACTAACAAATGCACATACATGCTCACAACATACACACATACTCACATACACACTCACACATGCTCACAATATGCACATATACACTTACACACATACACTCACACATATACACACATGCACATACACACTCTCACAACATGCACACATACACACATATACATACACACACACACAAACACATATATACACTTACATACACTATGGAAACTCACATCATGCTTTCCCATTTTCTGTGATGCCAGCTTTTAGTTTCTTAAGTCCGGGAGTATAAATGGAACCCACAGTTAAGCAGAACACACATGTTCCTGAAAGAGCAAAGCAAAGCAGAAATGCAAGGCCTTCCTTGTGTGAGTCAGCGCACATTCTTGTTTCACTCACCAACAGAGTGACAGCAGCTTTGGATTTGTTTGCTTTTACATTTTTAATTTGTCATAAATATTTAAGTTGCACCATACATTATGCATAATCTCTGCCCATTTCACTTTCTGATACCCCCTGGATCTTCCCTCCTCATCGAGATGGATCCTCTCCACAGCTGTGAGTTGATCTCGTGACTTCCCAAATTTACTTTGCATTCCTCAGTCTGAGTTACTGGCTTCTGGTTTTCAGATACTTTCTTGTGTTCATTTATGTCCTCAGTTTACTTGGTTTTGTTTTGTTGGTGTTTGTTTAATTGTTTTTGAGACAGGGCCTTACTCTGCAGCCCTGGCAAGCCTTGCGCTCGCTGGGTAGACCATGCTGTCCTCAGATTCATGAACCTCTCCTCCCTGCCTCCCAAGTGCTGTGGTCAGCGGTGCTTTTTGTTTTATTTTTTTCTATGTGCTGGGGATGAACCCAGGGTCCTGGACTTGTTAGACAAGAGCCCTACCACCAGCAAGCTACACCTAGCCTTTAGGAACTTGGAGGATTGTGAATAGCAGTGACTTTTACCTGTGTGTTTAATCCCCTGCAGAGAGAATCTTACCACCATCCCTCACAGCCTTCCAGGCAGCTCTGATGCTGATGATGCTGGGTCTCCAGGGGCCACAAGGTTGTTTTGGTTTGTTTCCATATGTAGTCATCCTAGTGAGTCTGAATTTTTGTCTCAATGTGACTTCGGTTTCCCTAGTGCTAACAGATACTGAACGTTTCTTTCATGTGCAGACCGTAACTCTTATATCTTCTTTGAGGCATAATACATTTTGCTTACTTTTTAATGAGGTTGTCTTGAACCCTGTTGCTGTTAAATTGCAGACATTCCTCCTTTCTTTTCCTGGAATTCTTGTATTGTTTGAAGACAGCAAGTCTGTGGTGACTCATGAGGTCATAAGAAACTCTTTGGGCTTGAAGGCTCAGGGTTGTCCCCTGACAGACATACATGCACACACACACACACACACACACACACACACACACACACACAAGTACACATACACACACACACGCACACACACATGTATGTATGCACACCTGGATGCATAATCGTACATGTACACACATGCACAGGCACATATATGTGTGCACACACACAATCACTCAGTGAGTGGCAGACCTAAGAAGCTCTGGTCTCATTAGTGTAGGGAATTTACCTTGCAGCTTCTCCTGAAGGCTTTGACTCCCTCCTGGTTTCTGAACTGTCATTACTTGTGTAGAGGACCCTTTGACCTTGATTGCCTGTCAATCACGAGTTCACTCATGACCGCCCTTCTTTGTAAACCCCTGCTCTGGATTCCAGAGCAGTTCCTTCCTTTATCTTCAGGACTGTGGAGTTTTGTTTCATTTAGGACTATCATATCTGTCAGGAAGGGCAAGGCTATAACTCTTTCTGAAGCCCCTGGGGCATTCCTGTTTTTCCTCCAGTCAGGAGGGGGTGTGTGCCTGTGCTTATCTTCAGCCTGAACCTCACCTACACTTCCTGTTCTGGTGCCACACTTTGCTGCTCCGCTGTGGTGCTGCCAGCCCTGGGCACAGTGTGGGTCCTCATGTGGGTCCTTCTCTGGGGACTGTGGTAGCAGCCATGGACAGTCTCCATTCACAGTAGCTCCTCCTGCCCCCCAATGCTACCACCTTCCTTACATGGAGACAGTGGTCTTCATGGCATCTTCCCCATTCTTGGGTGATGCTTCTGTGACAGGAAAGCCCAGTGAAGGTCCAAGCTGCTCATCTGCTACATATGTACAGGAGTCTAGATGACCGTAGGGCCCAGAAAGCTGTGGACAGGCAGAACCCACACACCCTTTCCCCACATAGCCCTAGCAGGAAGCATACAAGTCCTCACTGTAGGTTTTGAAGGAGGCTGAGTTTGGGGCGTGGGTATCAGCCCCACACACCATCACTACTCCGTGCACTTGCATGACTGCAGCCACCTTTCTGCCATCCAGGCGACATCCCACAGGGCAGGTCCTTGGCCTTGCTATAAACCTCTACTTAGTATAGAGACGGATCAGAACCATCTTGCTGCCACGGCAAGCAGCAGCCAGACTAAGCTGTCTGTCATTTTCTGACCCTGACCCTCACCACTCCATCCTGTTGTCTAGGACCTGAGTTCCAGCCACTGCAGACGTGGCGGGCGGGTGGCTCACGGATGCCACCGTTTGGTGGCTTACTCTTGTCCTCGTGCTATCTGCTTCCTCGGGGCAATGTTTCACTGATCCTGTGCCCTGCAGAGCACACAGAGTCGGTCGGTCGAGGTCTGCAGTGGCCAGCTGGTAAGGCCATCAGTAGCCACAGGAGGCTCTCTGTCCTCACGTGCCTGAGGAGCTGGGGGCTCACTTCGTTGTTTAGCGGTCACCGTGCTGGGCAGCTCAGCTCAGCTCCCCTGCGCTGGCGCGAGCACAGGCCCACTCTTCCATCCCGCCTTTGAGTTGGTGTGCACCTTGCTTTTGAAGATAACATGTACCTTGTGGTTGCTGACTAGTTAACAGTGCCCAGGCTAGTGCCCAGTTTTGGTTGGTTATTGGATTCTTTTAAAGTTTCTTATCCTTGCGGTCCTTCGTTGCCCCCAACCGACACAGAGGATTATTCATTCCCCACCGTCTGACGCGGACTTCGGACTGCAGCTTTGATCTGCACCTATGCCTGTAACCCTTTGCTCAGAGTGAATCTCAGATTCCTGGCCTTTTGAGTGTTTAGTGCCACGGAAACCCAAAGTGCCTTATGGAACCACAGCGAGGCCCATGGGGTGGAACAGGCTGCAGTGTGAGATCATTAGCCAGGCTCTCCCAGGGCCTTGGGTTTACAGCGGGGCGTAGAGATGTGAGACGCCTATGACACTCACTATGTCGAGGGGAGTCAGGAAGTGAGGATGCGCTGAAGGGTTATCCCAGTGTGCCTGTAGAAGGCAGGCTGTGATTTCTCTGCCTGTGAATACTTTGTACTGCATCATGGGCCCCAAGGCAAGATGATCCTGGGTAATCACTTCTGCCCATAGAAGCAGAGGGATCTTTCTACCTGGGGCCATTCACGACAGCTGTGGGGGATGCTCAGGTCAGAGGGATTCAGAGGCAGCTTTGGGGATTGAGGGGACAGTGTGCCCTTTGAGGTCAGCCGGAGGCAGGGAAGAGGCAGCTCCTGGTGCTGCCATGCTCTGAGTGATCTTAGAAGGGGATTCCCCACCACCACCAAGGACTCTAGATTGAAATCCAGGTCGTTGTATTTCAACCTGTAGTACATGGAGCCTGCTGCTTCAGACTTAGAGAGCCATGAGACATTAACTTTGTGTTGTCTTCAAGCAACTTTGTACTACTTTTGCTCATTAATATTTGCCGGTTTTGTGATAGGTGTGTTAAAGCAGCAATAGGACCACCTTATGTCAGCTCAGTCCAGAAGGGGGGAGGTGACTGAGTTTGATAGGGAATAGTAAAATGAAATGCAGTCATTCAGAATGACAGGAAGCCAAGACCTGTTTAAGCCTCAGAGCTAGGCACGTGCACATATGCACGTTGTGGTAGAAAGTTCTAGAGGAAATATCAGAGAGGTGGTTGCTCTGGTGACAGGGGTTGGGAGCAAAGGGGTGGGACACCTGCCAGGTTTACATCACAAGCCTCGGGGAGCTATGTGAGTTTTAAATGCCTGTTCTGGTGTTAGTGCCATGAACATCAAGGGTGGCAAGCTAACACCTCCATAGTGTGTCTACCACTGCGGGGGTCCAAAACTGGCTATGGTGGCATCTGCCTGCAGAGTGTGCATCTTGTGTCTAATGGCCAGGGTGGAGGAGAGCAGCAGCAAGCTGCTGGAAGCTGAGCGAAGGCTGCAGGAGGAGCGCCAGCGAGCTGTGCTGTTGGAGCAGCACCTGGAGAAGATGCGCCTGGAGCCATCCAGGGCCTCCGTGTCCCAGAAAGCTAAGAACAAGCCAGGTAGGAGTCCAGTAAGTGACACAGTCTCAGGAATAGGCAGGCGCCTGTGCTCTTCATCAGTAAGTGTGGGGAGCTGTGTGTGTCTGCTTAGAGGACTTCTTGCCCCATGTCCCACCGTGGCTCCCAGAGACCCAGGTCCCAAAGGGTGTCATCTAGGGGCCTTAGCATGAAACGCCAGTGTCCCCGCTGCATGCCCTCAGCTATCCCATGCACCGGCTTCCAGAGCCTTTGCTTGGTCCTCGAGCAAGCCTAATGGAGCACTGATCAAAGCTGGTCTTGTGCAGCTGGGCCAGATTGTAAGTAGGACTCAGGTGGACTTTCCATGGCTGGGAGGCCCAAGTTCCTCTCTTGGGTGTCACCTCTCCTTATCTAGGTAGCTTCTGTCCTGCAAGATGCCTGAAGGGCCCATGTGGCCTCTGCCACTCACTGGCCTGTTTGGGAGCACAGCTCTCCTGCTCTCTCACCTGTCCCGGGAGAGCTCACGTGATGGTCAGGTTGGGAAACCACCTCCCTGAGTAGAGGTGAGGGAAGGGAGGAGGCCACGTACACAGGGCAGGGACCAGCAAGCGCAAGGACCTGCTGGAAGCACAGCTACGTTCAGAGGCTCAGAGGCTCGGGAAGGAGGCAGGAAGCTGGGGCAGCAGGGTGCAGTGGGAGATGGCTCAGAGGCTCCTAGTCGGTGACCCAGTCACACAGGCTCTGAGGACAAGTGTGAGTCCACCTGTCCTCGCAGTGCCAGGGACAGTGCTGTTCCCTTGTCTTACAGGTGAGGAGGCCACCTCAGAGAGGTCCATGGTTTACCCAAAGTCACTCAGCACAGATGAAGGCCAGTGCTGCTAAGGCTGGAGCTTTCCTGAGACCGTTTTAGCTCAGGATATATGATGCCTTGACATTGTCACCCAAGGTCACCAATGGCTTTGTTCTCTTCCTCTATGGCCTCCAAGCCTTGTCCCCCTACTCACTTCCTAGTATAAAGCTGCTGGACTCAACAGAGTAGGGAACCAGGTGGGGGGGTCAGAAACAGTGGCAGCCTAAGCTCGGGCTCGGCTCTCAAGCCAGCCCTAAGGTCCCACTAGCCACACTCTTGGTACAAGCAAGTGATAGAAGTGAGGGGCGGAGGTGGATGACCACGCGAGGGCCACTGTGCACAAGCAGGCAAAGCCAGGGCTAGGGCAGAGGGCAGAGCCTGGGTTAGAGATGTGGAGAGCAGCCAGGGGAGGCTTCTGAGCAGAGGCAGCCCCCGCCCCCGCCCCACCCCCCATTACCCGATAAAGCTTCTCTTCTAGAGATCTCTTCCGGTGGCAGACCTCCCTAAGCTTTCTCCCCCCCCCTTTCTCCCTTCCCATTTTTGAAGGTTTACTTAGACTTAGCAAATATCCTGCTTTTCCCCACCCCCGCCCCCACCCCCACCCCCTGTAGCGGGAGAAGGGAGAGCTTGCATAGTTCTGACCTCACTACAGAGTGTGTCTGCTGCTCCTCACAGGGCCTCCTGCTGCCAGCACCAAGCCTAACTCAGCTGGAAGTGCCAAGAAAGACTCATCCTCCACGCAGCTCTGCGATATGCCCATGGAGTCCCAGATACAGGAGCTGACTGCCAGGTGCTTCCTGCCCAGCCTTCTGGAAAGGGTAGAGACACCTGGACGGAGGCTGCCTGGGCAGAGGGACCGTGCCCCTCTACCTTGCACTCAGGGCCTCTACTTGCCCGGGAGGATGCTCGTGCTAGGACTGGCCTGTGGAGGGGTCCACGGTGCCCCGATGACCCATGGTTCCAAGGGAACCTTTATCAATACTGGGCGTGTTCTTGGGTTCTCCAGCAGTTACCTGTAAAGAGGAACTGAGGGGCCAGGTGCAGCCCAGTCAGCTGAGGGCTGTCACAGCAAGCACAGAGCCCTGGCTCCCCGTCCCCAGTGCTGTGTACGAGGGCGTGGTGGTGCACACCTGTCATGCCAGAACTCAGCAGTGGTGCAGCATGCCAGTCAGTTCACGCTCACCCTTGGCTGCCGATGGGAGCTGGAGTCCAGCCTGGGAAACATACAATCCTGTCCAAAAAAATTCATATATATATATATATATATATATATATATATATATAAAAAAAAAAAAAAAACAAAACAAAACAAAACTAGGAACCCGGGTAGTTGAGGTTGCTGGGAGCTTCTGGGCCAACACTGTGAATAGGCCCAAATGGGCAAGAATCTCGAACCCGAACCATAGCTCCCTCTCCAGGCCCTGGGCCCAGCACACCTGCTGCCTGGCTCAGTGCACTCAGCCCTGTCTCCCTCTGGTCCAGGCTGGCCATCCAGATGGAAGAGAACGGGATACTGAGGGACGCCCTGGGCAGTGCCCTGAGAGGGAAGGAGGAGGACTTCCGCATGTACCACCAGACCCTGGGCCAGGTGAAAGGGGTCTTCCTGCAGGCGCTACGGCAGCAGAAAGCCAACAAGCAGTAGAACACAGCTGTTAGCTCAACTCCTGGAGGACCGACCGACTGACACTTCAGGTTCAGGCAGCGCCCACTCGGCTCCTCCCAGAAGCGGTCGGTGTCCTTGCAGAGCAGGCAATCTGAGGATACCTGAGCAGGGGCGGAGCCAGCCATTCCGGGCTGGTGGCTGGGTGCTATTGTCTTTGCCCTAGGTCCTCTCCAGGGCCCTGGGATGCCACGGGCTCTCCTCCAGGTAGATGAGCCCCTCTGTGCTTCCTGATGGAGCATCCACCCGGAGCCATCTAGCCCTCCCCTGTAGCCCCTCACTTGGCCCTAGCACCCGCTGGCCATCCTGCTGTGCCTAGCCTCTCTGTGTACTTACTGTACAGGGCAGAGCCCTGGGCTTGGGATAACAAGTCTACTTTGACAGTCACGACAGCTCTTGTGGAGTGTGTTTCTGCCCCTGCCAGGGAAACCTGGCCCTTGGTAGGTAGGGCTTACAAGTGAGGGCCCAGGCTTCCAAATAGAAGTTGAGTCAATAGGTCATTCTGGTGGTCCTGAGTCCAAAGCTAGGGTTTCCAGCTGAGTGAATGCCCAGAGCTCTGGATGGCCCCAAGGCTCACAGCCCCACCATAACTGCTCCCAGAGGTATAGGTGCTAGAGTCAGGAGGCACTCCAGGCAGGGCTGGGGTGTAGGGTGCACAGGTGAGACAGTGGGTCTTGGGACATGGGCAGTGTGTCTTCGTGGCAATGGTGAGCTAGAGGGTGCTGCAGGAGCAGCCCAGGACACCCTCATCTCAGTGGCTGCAACAGTGTCATCCCCTTGACTGCAGTTATAGCCAGTCATAGACCCAGGGAAGGTCACCCATAGCTATAACACAGACAGAACAGCCATATATGCTCACACACAGGCACATAAGCACTGCTGTACAGGCATTGAACAAATGGGTAGACACATGCAGGTCTATGGCTGTCAACACATTTCCTCCCATGAGACCCAACCATATGGGTAGCTTGTGATACTGTGACAGTACTCACTGGAAAGCCTGGGTTTCCTGAGACCCTGGGTGTTTAGCCCATTCTCGGGCCACCCAGAGAGTCCTGAAATCTCACAGACAGATGCAGCTGAGGCAATTAGGATGAGGTGGCAATTCCAGTATACATTCAAAGAGTCTCAGGGAGGAAGAGTGTTCCCCTGGGTGCTTATGCAAGCAGTGGGCAGAGAGAGGACAGGAAGGCTTGTGCTTGGAAGGGACAAGTATGTGATAACAAGAAGCAGGAGAGTCGTGGATACCTTCTGCAGGCACCGAGAAGCCTGAGAGAAGTCTGGACATGTGGGAGTGCTGGTGCCAGGCCTCAGCAGAACCTACGGAGTGGGGAGCAGGCAAGGACTAGCCAGCCTCCCTCAGAGGAATGCACGCCTGCTGTGGCCCCTCTCCCCGGCAGCTGGAGGAAGGAGCCCTGGCTTGTGCAGGCCTGAACCTTAGCTGGGAGCCATGCAGCTTCATCCCACTGATAAGTAGCATGGCTCTGGGCAGATCATTTACTCTCTCTACCTCAATCTCATCTACCTTCATCTGTAAAATGGGACAGCACTAAGACATCTTGCTAATGACTTCTGTGCAAGGATGAGTGTCCGTAGGCTGGTTTCATCCATGCCAGTGAAAGAGTGGTATCAGGCAGTGGGAGAGAACCCACATCCTGCCAGAGCTCTGGTGCTCTTGGGGGGGGGGGAGGGCGAACACAGGGGAGTTCCACACTTTCTCTACGCTGCCCAGATGAGTGTCTGGCTGTGGGAATACACGGAACCCCAGTCCTCAGGGGTAGAGAGAGAGTGGTCTGGGGTCCCTGGGCTTCACGGAGGTCAGACACTATAGGCTCTCAGTCTTGGGCATCTCAGACATTGCTGTGTGTTTCAGAAGAGCTGAGAACAAAGTGAGGGCCCTGGGGGCAGCTCAGTCAGCCCCAGAGCCAAAGGGAGAAGAAGGCAGGAGGAGAGGGGGTGCTGGGTGGTCCCCATGAGAGTGAGAGCGAGCCCTCGGTTCAGTCCGTGACTGGAGCACAGGAAGGCCTTCCGGTGGGAGGTTAGACTCGGCTCTTTAGGGAAGGCCTACTCCATCATTCAAGCATGGGGGGTCTAGATGAGCAGAGACGGTCTATGATTTCAGAGCTTTATTGTAGAAAGGCAGGGGGAAAGAGAGAGAGGCTGGCCATGGCCACATGGAGAGAGAGGGGAAGAGAGGAGGAGAAAGAAAGCCAGAGATGAAAATAAGAGAGGTGAGAGCTTAAGAGAGCGAGGAGGGGCCAAGCAGCCCCTTTTATAGTGGGCTGGGCTATCTTGCAGTTGCAGGGTAGCTGAGGGGAGGAGCTTACCTGGCTATGGCCTGGTTAACTGTGGGGTGGAGTCTAGCCAGGGTATCAGGAGCTTGAGACTTTGTCTGCATGACTGATAGTCACAAGATTATGGAGTCGGGGGCTCTGTGGTGTCAGGTGCCTATGTCTGTCTGGGCGCATGGCTCACTGTTCCATCCTTTATAGAGTTTCTTCTGGGTCTCTGGAGTAAGTCTCACTCTACCAGAAAACAGGCTGTCTTTCAAGGTCCCACAGAGGAGGAGGGGAAGAGGTCCTGCTGCCAGATGCCATAATGGGTTCCATTTGTACCCTGTGGGGTGAGCTGGAATCTTACAGAGGTTTGCCTGCATGGGCAGTCCTGACATATGCTGGCTCCTGCAGGAGCTGGACTTAAAAGCACCTCCAGGCAACCTCAAACAATTTGCATGGGGTTTTGTGCCAGGGCCCATCCCCCACCTCTGCTGGCTGAGGTAGACCAGTTTCCCAGTGTCCCTCACTGCCCAGCACACACTGAGCTAGGACATTCAGCGTGTGTTGGGCAGCAACCAGTACACAGTAAACACTCAGTAAATGCCCAGCCTTTGTAGTCTCCCTCTTAAGTCAACACACACTTGCTGAGCAGTATCTCCAGGCACGGAGGTAAGGCAGACAAGCTCCCTAGGCACCAGCCCGGTGAGGTAGCAAGCTGTCTCCAGCTGACCCAAACAAACTCCACTGTTACCCGGCCCTTTCCCCATACCCACAGAGTCCAGGACAAGGTGGCTTTCAGTGGGAGTATCCCAAAGCAGCTTGTCTCACGTCAAGTCCCCGTGCGCCAACAGATCCCCTCCACATGCACCTCACACTCCTACACTACATAGCATGCACATAGCTACCATGTCCAGCCACCACCCAGAATGCACTGCTGAGCACACCCAGGACGCAACATACAAAAGGCTGAGCTGAAGAAGAGCCCAGGGCTCTCCCTCTTCACGACTTTCTCATGGAGCCTTGAGGTGGCAGGAAATAGCTCCCAGTCCAGTGCAGGCAGGTCTCAACCCAGTCAGCTTCCAGTCCCTTGTTTGTTGGGCCAGTGCCCCACCCTATAGCCTCCAGCACAAGTGGAGGGCTTATCGGTCTCTACCCCTCTGCCTGCCCTCACACAGGGCACCTTCCTGTGTGCTGCAGTGTCAGGGTCACCAGGGAGAGAGCCACTCCTGAGTGGCCCTGCCTCGGGGTCTGGCCCCCTAGCACCTCTGTGATCAATGAGTTGTGCCCACAGGATAAGTCACTGGATCCCTCAAGAGCAAGAGAACCCAGATAACAAATGAAAATCAGAGGCCCCAAAACAGTGGCTTCAACTTTTCAGCCTTAGCACCTCCTAAGGGCGCCATGTTGTGTGGCACCTCTCCCGGAGAGACTCAAACACGTCTACTCGCCCCAGAGGGAACTGACCAAATAAGGACACCACCAAAGTCCAACTTGGTAAAGCAGTGAGTTTTATTTGGATTACTTACAGGAATATGGGTAAGGGGTTACAGGAGCAGAAATGACTCAGGGACAGCTGCATCACCAAAGCCGCCCCAGCATAGTGTCACCTCACAAAGCTGGAAGCCTAGAGCCTAGAGCACATTGCACAGCCTGCAGCCTCTCAGCATGTTGAAGAGTTTCCCTTCCAGGTGGCTCAGATGACCTAAGTCCCTTCCAGGTGTCTTGGTGCTTCTCAGAGCATCTCAGCAGCCGTAACAGTTAAATTGGGAAGGGTGGGGTCTAGTGTTTCTGGTCAGTTTCGGGGACTTGCTGAAGCTTCTGAGTTGTCTACTTCCTTAGTCATAAGGAGCTTCCTTCCCTGAGGATAAAATGTCTCATCACAGAGGACACTGCTACACAACACACCAAGTGCATGGCCTGCCCACGGTGGCCTCACCTGCTCTGCTGTGGATAGACTTGAGGTCTCACCCTGTGGTGCAGGCCCTCCCAGGGGCTACTGGATTTGACCTTGACTATTTCACCTTAGGCCTCAGTTTTCTTTCTACCAACTAGAGATGGTCCTTGTGGATTGTGAGGACATTAAAGAGAGTTACTCTACCTGCGTCCTGGCTATTATTATTTACTGTTTGTGATAGCTACTAATTGTGTCTCACCACACTGCTCTGGTGCCCAGAAAGCCAGAACCTTGCTTAACCTCCCCTCGTCCTTTGCTCCTAGCCTCCTCTAGCATCCGGATCCCAGTCACAGCAGCAGACAGCCCCTCCACTGCAAACCCCTGCCCAACCCTGTTCAGGGTCAGAGGCCAGCATCATGGCTTCTCGGTCACTCAGGAGAGTATGCGTAGTGCCTCTCAGCTGCGTCCCCTGGGCCCCTGTGTCTGCATTCCTGGGAGGCAGCTCGTGGCCTGACTTCCCAGGGTTTTTAAAGGATCCTGCTGGGTGGAGGCACACCTTCTGCCCTGTCCATCCTCAACTGAGCTTATAGGGGAGGTCCCAGGACCTTTCCTCAAGCCCTTGTACATGAGAGGAGCCACACATCCTGACCTCTCTACTGTGGGGATCTCATCCTAGAGGAAGACTCAAGAGTGGAGACCTCCCAGGGCCCCTGCCCAGCATGGGCCTCAGTTGCTTACAGATTTCACATTAGGGTTTCTTTCCTGCCACTAAGAGGACACCATCCATTCCAGGTGACCCTGATGTCACCCCCGTCCCCAGTCAACTCTGTGGGGACAATGCTTGAATCCTGGAGCCTTCAGCACCGTGGTCCTTGCCAGTACCAATTCTACTAGAAATGCCAGCCCTTCCCTAACACCCGTGCCTGTCTAGACCAGGCTCTTGTCAGGATGGAGACGCAGGGTGGGAACTAGGTAGACCTGCCCTGGACACCCTTGAGGGGTCACAGGTAAAGGCTGCGGCTGGAGTTCACAGAACCCAAGTGTGCAAGAATACACATAGTATATGGGTGCCCAGGCAGTGGGAGCAGGGCTGACCAGAATTCTACAGAGATTGCCTGGAGGGCTTCCTGGAAGAAGAGATCCTGGCACAGCACAAAGGGAAGCACAGGCTTTCCAGGGCTGAGGAGAGGGAGGTCAAGTGAGGCCCAGGTGCCCCTGCCTGAGCCTGTGTCCCCAGAAACCGCTTCTCCCTCTCACCACCCCCACATCCTCCCTGCCACTCCCCGCAGCTCCCTGTGACCAAGAGTACTGCAGCACTCGGCTCTGCTCCACTCCAGGAAGGCCACCTCCTCCCCCTCCCCCCCAACCTCCGGCTGTCACCACTCACCGCTCTAGTCTCCAGGGGGTGGGGACCCCAGAGCTGGACACACCCCATCGAAGCCCCACAGCTCAGCCAGCCGGACAGACTCACGGTCGGACGCAGGACCCCGGAGCCCTGAGGTGGGCAGCGCGCCAGGGTCCCTCGCAGCCTCTTCAAGGTCAGTGCAAGTTGAGTGTGCAGCTCTTCTGGAGCCCTTGAGGCCTGTGGGTCTCAGCCCAGAGCTCTCATCCCAGACCATGAGCCCCAAGGTGGGCTTCACTCCAGGTGCACCCGAGCCAAGTGCTGAGCAAAGGGCACCCGGGTCCACAGTCAGCACAGGTCCAGGGGTCCCTCAGGAGGGGTCCCAGGCTGGGGGCCAGCCCCCTGCTGAGGCCTCTCTGGGGACATTCCCCACCGGCCACGGGGAGCTAAAATTGGAAAGTGGCGAGTGGGAGGCAGCTGACACAGCTATTTTGTGTGCTCTTCATCCGCTCTGGTTTCACTCTCCTGCTCCACTAACCTGATCCTGTGCTTCCCTCCCCCACCCTACCGATGAAGAGGTGTCTCAGCCCTCCAGCCACAGTACAGAGGCTTCGGGGGGGGGGGGGCAGGCCCGGAGTGAGCAGAGCCAGCGTGTTCTGGTCTGAGCCCGGACTCACCAGGAGCACCTGCCCTTTAGAGAAGCTCAAAGGATGGCCTCCCTGGGTCCCTGACCCTTTCTGACCCACACCTCTCCATCTGTGTAGCAAGGAGTGGCCTCCCAGAGCCCCAACTACAGGGCTGCAGGAGACAGATCTGCAATTAGAAGATCTTGGGTTGGGGGAGATGGCGTGACCCTACCCATCTCCAAAAGGGCACTGCACTGTGTTCCCCTTTCCCTCGGTTCCAGGTCTGAACCTAGGCAACCACTGGAAGACTGGAGGCCAGGCTGAAGAGGGTGGGAGGGGCTTAGGTACTGGCCCAGACCCCAGGGATGGCCCAGCAGGGTAGCCAGTGGGAGTGACCAGACACATCCTGGACTTGATACCGGTCAGCACCTTGGACAGCATCCAGGGCCCTCCCAGTTTCTGCCTGGCCCTGCCTGGTCCAGCTCTGGCCACTCTGGGGCCTCAAATAGCACAGCCTCCAGCCTTCAGCAAGAGCTTAATCTACACAGCACTTCAAGGGGACACACAGGCAGGGACCTGAGACAAAACAGACTCACGGCTTGGCAGAGGAATGGGGTCAGACAGAGCCAGTTAGTGCTAGAGGAGTTCACCGGATCTCAGGGGACCTTGTGGGCAGGGCTTTGCTGAGGTTAAGGGAGGCTCACTGAGAGATGGGGGGACTGACAGACAGGCTAGAAACAGAGTCTTTCCCATGGGAAAGACTCCATGGTTGGGGGAGTCTTACAGGAACAGTTTGGTGTCCCAAACTTGTCAGCCCATCAGAGAGGTATGAAGGAGAGGAAGCTGGTCTGTGTGAAGTCTGGGCTTTGGAGAATCTTCAAAGGGAGCAAGATTGGGAGCTGCAGAGGAAGGAAGGTGGTGTCTAGGTGGGAAGATTTACTGACAGCGTCCCCAGGGGATGGCTGAGTGGACCAGTCTCCTCGGAGGGTTAATCAGGGGAGGCAAGGCAAGGCTGGGACCGGGGGTCCTCACTCATGCTTCTCCTTCAGCCCTCTCCAGGCCATGGGCATCAAGACAGCACTGCCCACAGCTGAGCTCGGCCTCTACTCCCTGGTGCTGAGCGGTGCCCTGGCTTATGCCGGCCGAGGTCTCCTGGAGGCATCGCAAGGTAACCGGGGGTGGGGGGTGGGGATAGGGGGAGGCCTGGGACAGGAGCTTGGAAAGCCTCAGAGTTCTGACCAACAGACCAGAAGCTTGGAGGCTGCAGACCCTGAGGATCCTCTGGGTCCCGGCTTGGGCACAGTTTCAAATACATTTAAGACCCCTGCAGCCCAGAAAGCCCCCCTTCCCCACCCTCCTCAGGTTGGGTGGCCCAGGGAAGGCATATATGCAGCCCCTACTCAAAGGACACACTTTGTTCTCAGATGGGGCCCACAGGAAGGCCTTCCGGGAGTCTGTGAGACCTGGCTGGGAGTACCTGGGCCGGAAGATGGTAAGTTTCCCGTGCCTCTCGGGTCCCTGGCCCTGGACACACCCCACCCCACGTCCTTCCCTACTCTATTCTTGCTGTTGTCCTCATGCCGTATGGCAAGGAAGGCTCTGCCTTGAACTTCAGGACCTTCTGGCTCATTTAGGACAAGCTGGACCTCTGGTTCCTGCCTTCCAGAACGAGGCAATGGCGGCAGGGGTAGAGGGGTGGGGCAGGTGGGTAGAATGTCAGGAATGAGCTAAGTACAGGGGAGGCAGAACTTTGAAGAGTTCTTTAGGACCTTCATCCATTCCCTCTTCCCAGACACTTCCCTCAGAGTGAGGGCACACACCTATAGCCATTGTCCCAGAACTTGGGGCAGGATCTCTGGTTGGCTCTTCCCTCTCCACTGCCCTCACCTACCCTACTTCTCCCTGCTTGGGCTGTCCAGGATGTGGCTGACTTCGAGTGGGTGATGTGGTTTACCAACTTCCGGAACATCATTGTCTTTGCCCTCTCTGGACACGTGCTGTTTGCCAAACTCTGCACGATGGTGGCCCCCCAGGTGAGAGGGGCCTCGGGTGTGTGGCCTCCTCCTGTCTGTCCCTTCTTTGTCCCGAATGCCATGGGACACCTATCCCAGGGTCCCCTCCCATGTGCACAGAGAGGTTAACTGAGGCCGCTCATGTCCACAGCTCCGCTCCTGGATGTATGCTGTGTATGGAGTCCTGGCTGTGGTGGGCACAATGGGCCCATGGTACCTGCTGCTGCTGCTTGGCCACTGTATGGTCCTCTATGTGGCCTCACTCTTGGGCCAGCGCTGGCTGTGCCTTGCCCTTGGTCTGGCCAGCCTGGCGTCCTTCAAGGTTGACCCTGGGATCTCTTGGCAGGTATGCAGGAGGAGAGGGGATAGTGTTGAGACCCCAAAGGTCCCCCCGCCAAGCCTTTGAGTAAGGTGACCATTTGCACGCCAGGTTATCCCTAGCCCTGTCATGTTGCAGTTCTAAAGCCAGCCACTGTTAGTTACCTGGCAGGGCTGGACCCAGCTCCTTCGGGAAGCTGGGAAGGGGCTTTCCCCAGAAGTGCGGACCTGCTAGTGAGCTGGGGACCTGCTGTCTCCTTCCAGAGTGGGTTTGTAACAGGCACCTTTGATCTTCAAGACGTACTGTTCCACGGCGGCAGCAGCTTCACAGTTCTGCGGTGCACTAGCTTCGCCCTGGAGAGCTGCGCTCACCCCGACCGTCGCTACTCCCTTGCTGACCTGCTCAAATACAATTTCTACTTGCCCTTCTTCTTCTTCGGGCCCATCATGACCTTCGACCGCTTCCATGCTCAGGTGAGGGGAAACCCCGTGGGCTCACAGAGCATGGTCGGGTCTCCCTTTTCTGACCTGCTGTCTTAGACATAGCTCCCAGGCATGAGCTCCCTGTCCTCAGGAAACTGTGTCTCCTCTCCCCAGGCCTTTTGTAGTTTCGTTCTCAGACAGGGCTCTGCCCCTCCAGGTGAGCCAGGAGCCAGTGAGGCCAGAGGGCGAGCTGTGGCACATCCAGGCCCAGGCAGGACTCAGCGCGGCAGCCATCATGGCCGTAGACATCTTCTTCCACTTCTTCTACATCCTCACCATCCCCAGTGATCTCAAGTTCGCCAGCCGCCTCCCAGACAGTGCTCTTGGTGGGTCCCGAGCACAGGGTGGAAGCAGGGCCGTCACCGGAACACTATCATATACACAGCACCCAAAGGTGCTAGGACTCAGAACTGAGTCCAAAGGTCATTTCCTTCATCACACAAAACCCTTACTCTCCCAAACCTCGGGTGGCACTTGAGGGCGGTGGCTGATTTTTGTGGGTCACTGGGGCCTGGCACACACCTCCAGGGAGGTCAGGGTCTCCGTGAAGGTGGGCGTGGGAGAGAAAACAAGACTCTCTGTCCACGGGAGAGGCAAGGCTCAGAATTTGGTTGTTCATATGGGGTGGTCAGTGCACTGACCCCCAGACAGTGATGTCACCTGTCCCCAGCGGGCCTGGCGTACTCAAACCTGGTGTATGACTGGGTGAAGGCAGCAGTCCTGTTTGGTGTTGTCAACACTGTGGCACGCCTGGACCACCTGGACCCTCCTCAGCCTCCCAAGTGCATTACCGCACTCTATGTCTTCGGGGAAACGTGAGTGAAGAGGGCCACGTGTCTGGTCCCCACCCCTCTTTAGCTTTGTCGCCCACGCCCAAAGGCTCTGCATCTAGCAGAATCATGCTCATGTGCTCTCCCCGTAGGCACTTCGACCGTGGTATCAATGACTGGCTTTGCAAGTAAGTTGGAGAACGATACCAGCCTTCCTGATTGGGGGGGGGGGGTGGTCGTTGAATGTTTTAAAGATTGGCTGTGGGCCAGAGGAAGCAAGAGGTGGTGAGGAGGCTGTGCCAGCTGCCTGGGTGACAGACAGCTTTGGAGTTTGTGAGGCCCCAGAAATGGTGGGAGTAGAGACAGAGTTGGCAGCTTGGTATGAGGTCATTTAGTAGGGGTACCCAGGGAGTAAGGCAGCACCCAGATTCCTATCTGCCAACTGGGAAGCTGGACAGGACACTTTCACACAGAAAAACCTAGTTGACATTGGGAGGGCCTATTTGTAGAGACTCAAGAGACATCTTTGTGGAGACTTGGGGAAGTGTTTAGGCCTGAGAGTCTGGAGTCCAGACAAGCCTGGAGGACTGATGGTCTTCCATCCAGTGGACATTATGCCTTAGGTGATGGGGACCAGGCTCAGAGAGTCCAAGTCCTGAGAGGAAGAGTGAAGTGAGGAGGGCCAAGGGGCAGCGAGATGGGGCCACAGGGATTGAGGAAGATCCAGCAGAAAGGCCTGAAAAATGTGGTCAGCAGGAGCGGACACATGGCCATGTGAAGCCCAGAAACCAGAGTGTGAAGGCACAGAGGCTCCCAAGTGGGTGCTGCCACATGCCGAGGAGGGCTAGCGCTGGCAGCCACGAGCCGAGGAGGGCTAGCACTGGCAGCCACGAGCCGAGGAGGGCTAGCACTGTCTGGCATGAGCTGAGGAGGGCCCGAGGAGGGCTAGCGCTGGCTGCCCCGGGCCGAGGAGGGCTAGTGTTGGCAGTCACGAGCTGAGGAGGGATAGCGCTGGCAGCCACGAGCTGAGGAGGGCTAGCGCTGTCTGCCATGAACCGAGGAAGGCTAGCGCTGGCAGCATGAGGCTTCTGTTTTCCTCGGAGAGGCAGGGCAGGGAGAGGAGCTGAGGACCTGCTTGGAAGTATTGCAGGGGATCCTGGGAAACCAGAAGAGCAGCTTCAAGGAGGAGCGGGACATAGTGGGGTCCTTGAAGGAGACAGAGGGTAGCTAATAGAAGCAGGTCCCAGAGGACAGAGGTCAACCTTGAAGAGCAGGAGGAGAAGGGGGGTGGGGGAGCAGGAGAATGGGGAAAGTGGGGGGTGACCAGGTTAGTCACAGATGCTGAAGCAGGCAGGGTGCCAGCCGAGAGATGCGGTAGGCCAGGGGTGTGGTAGCCATTTCAGTGGGAAGATGAAGCAAGTGGAGGGATCCCAGGAGGAACTGGAGGGAGAGCATTTAGGACCAATACCTAAGGAGGGACGTTTTCCATGGTGTGGGGTGGGCAGTGACCAGAGTCTCTCAGGTGGGTGAGCGGGAAGAAGCAAGAGTTTGTAATGATGATGGTGGTGGGGAGCCTGTGGAGAGTGGTGGACATTTGAGAACTATAAGGCCAGTGGGCATGGATAGATGAAACGTCACTGGGCAGAGTAGGACTTTAGAAAGGGTGAGATTTCAAGTTGGGGTGTGATCCTGGGAGTATGTGGATGAGGTAAGATGGGGAAGAAAGCCTTGGAGATGAGGTCTGGGAGTAAAAGGCTGGTGTGTGGCAGGCAGTATAGCAGGTGCTGTGTGGCAGGCATTGTGTGGTAGGAGTTGTGTGGTAGGTATTGTGTAGCAAGTGCTATGTGGTTGGTGCTATGTGTGCGCGTGTGTGTGCGCGCACGCACATACACACACACACACACACACACACAGAGGCACGCACACACGCATATAGAGAGTGGAAAGTGTGGGAGAGGAAATGGTATGACTGGGTAGGGAAGCTGGCCTTGGATCAAAGCCTCTTTAGATTGGAGTCTGAGCAGGCCTCTAAAAAGGCATGTTTCAACTCAGGCTTGTGTGAGGTCAGAGAAGAGGAAAATGTACACTCTGAGGTGTGAATTGGGTCTGAAGATCCAGCTCATGAGGGAAGGAGTGTGGGGTGTGAAGTCAGGGCAGGAGGCATCAGGGCAGGAGGCAGACACGTGGCCACAGCGCGACTTCATGCCACAAAGATCTTAATTTATTATCGGAGGGTGAGCCGTGAACTGATGTGAATTGAGACACACTTTAAAATAAGATTTATTATTCTATCTGTACACGTGTGGGCCTGCATGTGTGTATGTACACCACATGCCTGCAGATTATGCCTACAGAGGCCAGAAGAGAGCATCGAACATCCTGAAACTGAAGTTGTGAGCCACCTGATGTGGGTTCTGGAAAAAAAAAACCCAGGTCCTCTGTAAGAGCATTTTTTTTTTTTTTTTTGGTTTTTTGGTTTTTCGAGACAGGGTTTCTCTGTGTAGCCCTGGCTGCCCTGGAACTCACTCTGTAGACCAGGCTGGCCTCGAACTCAGAGATCTGCCTGCCTCTGCCTCCCTAGTGCTGGGATTAAAGGCGTGCGCCACCACGCCAGGCCAGTACACACTCTTAATTGCGGAGACATCCCTCCAGCTCCATCAGCTGCTCTCTTAAAGCACATGTGGAGAATGTAGTGGGGGTCAAAGGCAAACACAGGAATAAGAGGCCCTGAGCAGTAACGAGGGGGACCCCTGAACTTCATCAGTGGGGTGCAGGAGGTGGGCAGGGGTCATGACCCAGCAGAGCTGATAGAACTTGTGCCTTGGATGTTGGAGAATCCTGACTACAGCCTACAGCCTGAGTAACTGTCCACTGGTGTTCAGCTGAGGCAGGGCTGTGGGCTGTGGGCTGTGGGCTGGGCACTGGCTTGAGTGGAAGCGGGAGAAGCAGTCTGGAGTGAGATGTCTCGTAGCAGATGAATATCTGAGTAAGGAGACTGAGCCAAAGACACAGGCTTGGGTCATCCACAGACTGTTTTTGAAAAATCTTGGGTCTATGTGGGTCAGAGCTATGAAGTAGAGAAATCAAGCTGCAGATGTGAAAGTCCAAGTTTGGAACTGGGCAGGGAAAGATGCGAGGTCCAGAGGCTGACAAAGCATGCACCGCCCTGCTGTGCAACCCATGCTCCTCAAGGCTCTTCTCCCATCTCCCCTGCAGATATGTGTATGACCACATTGGCGGGGATCATTCCACCGTGATCCCAGAGCTGGCCGCGTCCGTGGCCACTTTCGTCGTCACCACCCTGTGGCTCGGGCCTTGTGACATCGTCTACCTGTGGTCTGTTCTTAACTGCTTCGGCCTCAACTTTGAGCTCTGGGTACAGAAGCTGGCAGAGCGTGGGCCACTGGCACAGATGGAGGTGGGCAGGAGGTTCCAGGCTGTGATTGGCTGGGAGCGGTGGAGGAGGTTCCAGGCTGTGATTGGCTGGGAGTGGCCTGATAACAGGAGGAGGTGGTAGCACAGAGCTTTCTGGAGTCATCCAGGCACTGTTGGTACCTAGTCCAGAACTTTCTCCCTAAGCCTCTCAGGTATGCCAGAACAGTGGGAGCCTGGGTCTCCCTGACCTCTGAGTGGCAGGGCCTGGCAGCATTAGTCAGCTTGTATCATCCCTCTGGGCCTGAGCGACTGACTGACCATGTCCCTCTTTCCTGGCCCTCTTGTCGACATATTCTTGGACGGCAGGCCCGGCTATCGGAGCAGATGTCTCGGAGGGTCCGGGCCCTCTGCGGGGCCATAAATTTCTGGGCTATCATCATGTACAACCTCGTGAGCCTGAACAGCCTTGAATTCACAGAGCTGGTTGCCCGACGCCTGATACTTACAGGTAAGGGGCAGAGTGAGAAGATGCAGCATGTGCCCAACCTCACACGAAGGACAAGAATCTCTGATCTGCCTACCACACAGGCAATACCCCAGCGCCCGAGGAACTCAGCAGGGGTGTGTGATGTGAGGCAGGGTCTCTAAGATGGGTGGTTCCAGGTATCATGGCTCCTTCTCCCACAGGCTTCCCCCAGACCACACTGGCGGTCTTGTTTGTCACCTACTGTGGTGTCCAGCTGGTAAAGGAGCGTGAGAGATCCCTGGCATTGGAGGAGGAGCAGCGGCAGGACAAGGAGAAGCTGGAGTAGGCATGGGGACAGAGGACCGGGTTCCGCTCAGCTGTTTCTGAGCCCCAGGCCCAGGCCATGTAGCCTGAACAATAGAATAAAAGACTTTTCTACCATAGTAGTCTCCTGGCTCCTTGTCCACTCTGGGCAGGGTTGGTGGTTCCTGGCTTTGGGGGAAAGGGTCATACACAAAACATGATGAGGTGTCCTGTGAGCACAGGACCACCCACTTGCCAGCCCAACACTGGTATAGTCAAGCCCTTAATCCTCAGCCCTCTGGACACAGGTTCTGGTTGTGGCAGCTGATTCTAGACCCTGGGCTAAATGCTCAGAAAGCACTTTAATGTTCCTGAGATTCCTACGGGAGATCTGGGTTAGCTCAAGAAGGTGCCACCAACAGAGACACTCCCATCTGACCGGCACGGGTAGTGAGTCTCTTGGGATACCCTATGGCACACACAGCCAGCCGGGGCAGGGCCAGGACACAACCTGGGATGCCGGCCTATAGCTTTGCAGTCCTTGGGAAGACATGGTGTCCCCAGAGGGACATTGAGAAGCAGACAGCAATGTCCCTTCCCTGACTGAAGTACTCTTTCTGACTCATCCTGGGAACCCAAAGGGCTCTGGCCTCTCTCAGCTCCTCCCTGGATCCCATGATGCTCCTTTTTTCTGAAGCCACAGGACAGGAAGGAGGCTCAGTGAGGGTCCTGCGCCGGTCACATCGGTCACATCTTGGTCAGGCGAAGCACGTTGAGGCGCACAGGGAGGAAGGTGGCGCCGGCTGCATAGGCGATCTCCCGTAGGACCCCCTCCCACTTTTTCTCATCCTCGTTGTATCTGAGGGGAAGGGAAGGTGGGGACAGGGATGGGAGCTTCATCAGCTGAAACCAGGCAGGGACCCCACCATGTGCCACCGGTGGGTAGCGTCCTAGGCCACCTCTGAGTACATCTGTTTCTAAATGGCTTTCATGTGCTCAGACGTGGACGCCCCATAATGGACTCCCTAAGAAAAGACACCCCGCTATCTAAAGCAGCTCCCTCCCAGGAAAAGCCATCTCCTGGGTCCCCATATTCCTCGAAGTTCACTGCTCTCTGGAAGACTTCCAGTTCCCAACTCAGTCCTCTTCTCCTCTCTGCAAGAGGTCCCCTGACATGGCCACACCAGGGGGAGAGTGTGGAAAACAGCTCTTGGAACCTGGATCCAGCTACCTCCCCGTCCCAGACTCACTCTTCTAGGCAAAGTGCCTCAGAAAACGGGGAGAACAGACTCTGAACCTGTGCCCTAAGCTGAGGACTGGCAGTGGGGCAGGCCACTGCATGTCACCCCTCCCCCATGGGTTGGTGAGAATCTGGGGTGCAGGAAGACTGTTTGATGACCTTACTCTGAGACTACTCAGGATTCCAACCCCCCCCCCTCAGGTCTTCAGGGCTGGGCTCACCTCCAGATGTCATTGAGCTCCGTGGGGACCAGCTCTCCAGACTCTGTCTCCAGAGTGGCAAAGCCACCCAGGGCATAAAGAGTGCCAGCAAGGCTGACCAGGCTGAGTGAGCTTCGTTCCTGTGGGAAGGCCTCAAAGGAGGTCCACCTGGTGGGGGGGGGAAGTAAGCAGTCCAGGGCTTCCCACCCCCTGGGAATCTGAATTCTAGGTTGTAACCGTCTCTGGGCAATCTCCAATTTACTAACCTTTAATCATCTACAGTGCTCAGATCATCCCAGCCCTGCTCCCCACTTCCCCTTTGACTTTTAATTCCCTCCCCGTGCTCCTCCCCCTTCACATCCCCTTCCCCATCACCTTGCTGTTCAACCTGCATCGTGAATGGAGGCCCCCACTGTCTATCTCACTACACCTGTGAGCTCAGTCTCCGGTGTTGCTGGACTCCGGCTCTGGCTGTGCTCACCTCCGATAGCCCCATTCTTTTGCATACCCTCCTAGGAATCCTGATGGGTCTCCTGGTGTCCTCAGTCCCTGGCATTCTGCTGTGGAGAGCTCCTCCTATACACCCCCAGGTATCCCAAATCTACATTTCCTCAATAGGCTCTCAATTTACTGCCTGATGCCAAAGGTTTCCCTAACAACCGGCCTCTGAGACTTACTCAAAAACATACATGTCACCCTCTTTCCCATGTAACACCCAACCTACAACTAGGCCCAACACCCAACCCACAACTAAGCCCAACACCCAACCTAC
>NC_034599.1:114552999-114623627 GCF_900095145.1 Mus pahari | reverse complement strand
ACAACTAAGCCCAACACCCAACCCACAACTAGACCCAACACCCAACCTACCACTAAGCCCAACACCCAACCCACAACTAAGCCCAACACCCAATCTACCACTAAGCTCAACAAATGACCCACAACTAGGCCCAACAAAGAACCAACAGCCCACCACTGAGCTCAGAATGCCTGTTGATAACGCAGCTCCTCTTCCCCACCCATTCCTAAGAAGCTCCAGTGCCACCACCAGCTTTAGGACTCTGTCACCCCTTGTCACAGCTACAAGCAGACCCCTCTTTCTCTGAGAAATTTCTGAATCTTCTGTCCTGTGACGGCCAGTGGGGCATGGAGCTTAAACCCATGGAAGACATTTCACTGGCCTTAATTAACCCTTCACCTCTCCCGTCCCAGGGTCTTCCCACACCCTTTCACCCACAGACCTCCATTCTGAGTATGGCCTTTCTTCTGGGGAGCCCCACCTTTTGGTGTTGGGCACCCACTAACCACCATCTTTGCTGGGTGGGTCCCGCTGGCTTCTGTTTCCTGAACTGACTCATTGCTACAGCATCAGAGCCAATCCGTTGCCCAGATGAGGAACCCGTCAACCCCAGACCCTACCCTAGGAGCCCTTCTGCAGATTCTCCTGCAGGAAAGCCTTGGATGACAGGAGGGGCTACCTCTATGCCAATGTCCCAAATCAACATGGGGACCTGGGTCTGTGACCCTCGGCAGGGCAAACAGGGCTGACACAGGTATACCACCACAGGGGGCAGGTAGGCAGGGCAAAGATCGTACTTGTTGTCTGCGATGCTGTACACCTCTGAGGAGCTGGTAAGTCCTGTGTCTGTCACCCCTGCGGCCACAAAGATGCGGCCGTCGTGGACCGTGGCCCCAAAGAGCGATCGGGCTGTCTGCATGGGTGCTAGCTCCTTCCACTCAAACTTCTTGGGGTCGTAGACACACATCTTGTTCAGACATTTCCTGTGGGGTGGATGGGGTGAGTGAAGAGAGACCAGGGCACCTGCCTGCCCCTCGGCCACACAGAACCTCCTCCTCACCAGGCTGAACCTCACCTGTCTTTGCCTTTGCCACCAATGACATAGACCAGGTCCATGTGGGAAAGCACCGTGTGGCCGTACACTGCGTAGGGCAGCGGGTCTGACTCACCCCATTTGAATGACCTAGAGGAATAAATACAGCTCAAGCTTGTGTCAAGTCTGGCTCTCTGCACTCACACCCACAAGGCACATGCAGACTGCATTCAGTACACTCCTGGAACCCCTCCCCCCACCCCCACCCCCACCCCCACCCCCACGAGCTCTCCCGCCTTCAAGCCAGACCACCTCTGCTCAAGGAATTATTTTCAGGTCTTCACCCAATGACTGTGCACCCGTGCAGGTCTCCTGCCTGCTGCTGTGGTCCCAGCCCCACCCTAGGGCCCCTGCCCCAGACCATCCTGTCCCCCAAGGTGGCCCTGTCCTGCCCACTTACAGCCTGTCGTAGCATAGGACTGAGTCCAGGCTGTCTTCACTGTCCTTGAGCTCCCGGCCGCCGACCACGTAGATGGCGTTGAGAGCCTCCCCCAGGCCGAAGAGGCAGCGAGGTGAGGGGAGAGGAGGCATCCCCAGCCACTCAGAGTCCAAGTGGTCAAACTGTGGGTGGGCAGTATCCTTAGGTCAGCCACCACGAGCCTCCTGTGCTCACCTCCTGGCCCAGCTGAGCCAAGTTTCCCCCTCCGAGAGGGAGGTTCCCCTGTGGCTTTGGATCTTTGGTGACCATTTGTTCAAGGGTTACCCCCCCCAGCCCCTGCCCCTTATTCCATGCCACCCTTTGTATCTGCCTAACCCAGTGATTATAGGCACAAGGCCCACCTTGGAGAGTTGTCCAGCAGCTGTGTGGATGGACACTTGATACTATGTAACCTCTGAAACTCTGCTGCCCCTCTCCTCCTCTAGCTGTGAGGCCTGTGGACTTGGCCTCCAGCTGCCCATTGGCTCCTGCCTGCCTACAACAGTTCACCTGGCTCTGCTCTGTCACAGGATCACCAGCCTGGGTTACCAGCAGTGCTAAGTCCCTCTCCCCTCCATATCTCCAGATTTCACCCAGCCAACAAGGCTCAAAACCATTGGGCCGGGCTGTAGATTCTCCCAGCCTCTGAGGTCCCACAGTCACATCCTCAGCCTGGGCCTGCTTACCTGTCTCCCAGCCCCTGCTGAGACTCAGTTTCCTCCCCTGGAAAGGAGAAGGCAAGGTGCTCTCTGTGTGATAATCTGTTTCCCACCCCCGTCCTGGCACTTCTGCCAAAGCCCTGCTTATGATTCTTCTCGATGTCTCCCATCCCCAACCCCTGTGCTGGGCCAGGGCCTCCAGCTCCCCAGCTTGCTGTACACTGAGCCTAATACAGATACCAGACTCTTTGGAAACTGGCTGTAACTCTTCCTACTTCAAGCAAGTGGCTGCCAATCAAAGGTCCTAGACCCAATGACAGTCCCAGGTAGACACAGGCCCTTCCCAGGCCCCAAGTTGCCTCCTAGTACCCAGAACCCAGCACCAGTCCCCTCCTCTCAAGGCTGGCCAGGCACCTGCAGGAAGTAAGCGCTCATAGGGTCCTCCTTGTTGTCCTCATTGTAGAAGAGGCCACCGGCCACGAAGACTTGGTTCTCCTTGGTGACCAGACTGACATGGTTCTTGGGGATCTGGGTGGACAGGGATGCACAGTAGCACTCGTTGGCGGCTGGGTCATAAGCCACGGCGCCCTCCTCGCTGATCATGAAGATGAGATCCTGCAGGAACATGCCGAAGCGCAGAGTGTCATTAAGGATCCCGGGCAGCACTCGTTCCTCATCGTCCTCAGCCTTGGTGTCTTCTGTGCCCTGGTTGGCCTCCTTGGCCCGAGCTGTCTGCTCACCCTTTTCCTTCTTCTTCTTGCGCAGTGTAGTGAGGCGGCCCTCGTGTGCATCCTTCACCATCTGCACCTTGCGCAAAAGCTCGGGCTGGGAGCGCACGAGTGGGTGGCGCTCCACGCGGCTCTCCAGGAAAGCACGAGGCAGCAGGCGGCAGCGAACGCTCTCGAAGACCGTGGGCAGCGCGCGCTGGCGCTCCGCCTGCGCCTCTGCATCTCCGCTGCTGGCCCAGCGCATCACAGCCTCGAACACTGCCTCCTCCTTCTCCACGTTGAGGCCATCGCTGGAGATGATGGCGATCAGCTCGTCAGCCGAGAGTCCCAGGAAGTCGTTGTCGCGCGCCACCAGCGGGAAGCGCGCGCAGATGAAGTCGCGCGCGGCCACAGCCAGACGCGCGCAGTCCAGCAGGAGGCCGAGGCGGAAGACAGCCAGGCAATTGGCCAAGCACAGGCGCTTCTGCAGGAACGACACGCAGATGGTGAAGATGGACGGGATCTGGAATCGATGCGCCGCGGCAAACAGGTCCTGCACGCTTGCCTCATCCAGCGCGATCTCCGATGTGTACAGGTAGTGCAGCACCTGGGACACCACGTCTGGTGACACCTCCTCCAGGCGTAGCTCTCCAGCGCTATCTGGCTCAGCCAGGAAGCGCGCTCTGAAGTAGGGGCTGCAGGCGGCCAGCACCAGGCGGTGGCACGGGAACTCGCGCTCACCCACGCGCACTACACAGTCCAGGAACTTGCCGTGGTCCAGCATGTCCTTGAGGCCGTCTTGCAGGAGCGTCTGCTGGTACAGACGCTGCTCCTCCGCCTGCTCCAAGCCCAGCGTCATGGTGCGGCTCCCTGGAACTCAGCAAGTTTGCGTGTCGTGTCGAGGGCAGCTCTTTACACCTCTGCTGTTCTGTGGGGCTGTGCACTGACTGTGCAGCTGTCTGCCCTGGGCTATATATAGAGGATGCCCGGACCCTGTAAGAGGAGCTGCCGGCCTCCTGCACATGACGCACAGGGGACAGCTGGGCAGAGGCTTTCTCTCTGAGCAGCCTTGAGTCAGCGATGGGGGGCTTATGGGGCGAGGGTGGGGTGTGTTTGGGCCTTTCCAGAAGTGGAAGCTCTCTCGACCCAGAACCCAGTTGCCTCTGGATTCGTCTAGAAATGCTGCTGCCTATGAAGAGGACTCTAGTCCCTCTCCTTTCTGCAGTCTTCCAGGCTTGGGTGCTCACAGCCTTCCTCACAGACCGTATTTCATGTGACCACTCCTGGTTACAGCATGTTTGGGTGTCCTGCTTGGTGAACATGTCTTTTTCCTTGGCAATCACTCCTAAAATGGGAAGGAGTTTCCTCTGCCCAAACTCAGAGATGTTCCTTTAAACAAACTCCTTAAGTCAATAAGGGTAACTAGTTCTCTGTTGGGCCTCAGTTTCCTCTCCCATTCAAGGAGGGAGAGGGGCTAGAATCCACGGGTCACAGCTCAGCTCTGCTGAGGGCAAGAGACCCTGGGGTTGCATGGTCCAGGGTGGGCTCAAAGGGGTCAAGCCTGATAGAAAATTAATTTCCTATTTTGGGGTGTTTAGACCTTCACATTTTAATGTTCTGGTGGTGTTCTGAATGGTAGTGTCCAAAGGGTGGAACTTCAGGGACTCTCTCCCATTGTCCTTGGTCCATTTGAGGTTTACCATGTTCCTACCTGGCCTTGGGGCCCCTGTAGTTGTTTGCCTGTCTGTGATTTGAGGGTTTGAGGAGTTTGAGGAGTTGAGACAGGATATCCAGTCTCAGTCCCCACCTTGCTCTGGACTCCTGTCCACCCCCCATCCCCCACCCCCAAATCTGCACATTGGCTTCGGCCTCCAAGAATAACGAATTCTCCAAGCGCCAAAAGCTGCAGCTGTGGGTTAAATTTAGCCCGGGGACACTGGTAGGAGGCATACCAGGCGCTCCCCAACCATACCTCTGAGTCACTTGTTTATAACCTTGGGCTTGTGGGGGGATAGGAGAAAAGACCTGGGGGGGGGGGAGAGGACTGAGTCACATGTCCCTTCTATGATTCCAGAAACATCACTGCCTGTCCCTCCTGAGCGGTGACGGTCACTCGGTCCTAGAGGGGCACGTAGCTGGACAGGCTCCAGAGGTGTGCTGTCCACCTTTCTGCAACGTTAAGGGCTAGCTTGGGGCAAGCTGGGAGGGTTTCCATGTCAGTTCTGGACAGTGGGACATTTCTAGAAAACATTACCAGCGACTCGCTGGATCGCACGGCTGCTGCCTGCATGAGGCAGAGCAGATGTGCCCACTTCTGACATCTTGGGGACCTCTCCCCAAGTGAGCAAAAATGTCTGTGATCACAGCCTCACTTTCCAAGGACCTGAGCAGAAGACAGTGACTAAAAATTAATTCATAACTGTCAGATGACTTAATGTCATATTTTGGGTTTATGACGGATTCTATGACGCTCGTTCCCTAGCAGGCTTCCCAGCAGAATATTTAAATGTGGCTTGTTCATCCATTCAGAGCCTACTGTATACTGTAGCTAACACAGAGTTTAGTGGTGTTTGAGTCAGTTGTGAATACTGGCCCTGTGGAGCTTACGTCTGTTGTGGTGGGCATCATGGAGGGAGAGCAAATACGCTGTGGTACAGCAGATGATCCTGAGAGCTATAGACAGGGGAACCAGGGGCAGCGACAGGAGGCAACACAGCAGAACAGTGGAGTTGGTCCACCCCTGCCTCCAGTAGAAGACAACCCAGGCCTGCTGGTTCCTGACCCTACCTAGCAAAAAGGCAGTGCAGGAAGGCTCATTCCTGTCACAAACTAATCCCACATGCCTCACAAGTCCACGCAGGGGCTGCTCAGGCTGACGAAGCTGAAGCCCCACGAACAGCAAGCATCCAAGGGGCGTATTAATCTTGCACACTGGGCCTGACACTCATTCTCCCACTCAGGCACCACGGAGGTTGGCTCGGGGAATCCTGAGTCCCAGGCCATGCTGGTGGGTTAGGATGGGAAGGCTCTGCACAACCTCTGACAGTTGCACTGTCTTTTGAACTTGAGCTCGCAAAAACAGACCAGGGCCAGACTGGAGGGAGCTTAGACCAAAGGACTTGTCCCTGAACTGGGAAAAAAAAAAACAATTTAACAAACACCATGAGCAAGAAGCTCATCTGACCACTTCTCACAAGAAGAGATCATAAATACCACGAGGAGCATTAAATGCTAGAATTGACTGGAAAGGATTTGAAAGCGGCAGTCACAAAATATTTCAATCGTTTAAAAGTTCCCTTAAATTTCTCAGAGCAGAAACGTCTCACTGAAGAAATAGAAGTGATACAGGAAAGCCAAGTGGGAATTACAGACCTGAGAAAATACCCCAACAAGGCAAAAAGCTTCCTGAGTGGCCCTGGTAAACGGGAGAGAACAGCCCGGCAGTCGTGGCACACCTTTGATCCCAGCACTCAGGAGGCAGAGGCGGGAGGATTTCTGCATTCAAGGACAGCCTGGTCTACAGAGTTAGTTCCAGGACAGCCAGGGCTACATAGAGAAACCCTGTCTCAAAAAAAAAAAAAAAAAAAAAAAAAAGCCAAGAAGCCAAAAGGCCAAAGAGAGAGAGAGAGAAAAAAAAAAAAGAAGAAGAAGAAGAAGTGAGAGAATAAACCCACTGCAAGGAAGACGCTGAGACCCCTCCCCTTCCAGGCAACAGTGAGGTGTTATGATGAGGAACGTCTACAGTTACAAAGAGGGCCTCAGGCCCATGAGGCAACAGCTGCACTGAATCCTAACCCAGAGAGAGCGAGAGAGGGAGAGGAAGGAGGAGGAGGAGGAAGAGGAAAAGGAGGAAGAGAGGAGAGAGTGAAAGAGAGAGAGACAGAGACACACAGAGAGACAGACACACAGACAGAGACAAACTGAGAGAGACAGAGACACAGGACAGAGAGAGACAGAGAGACAAAGACAAACACAGAGACACAGACAGAGAAAGACAGTGAAAGACAGAGAGTCAGAGAGACAGAGGAAGAGACAGAGAGACTGAGAGAGACAGACAGAGAGGAGAAAGAGAGTCAGGTCTAAAGGTAAGCTAAGTAAAAATTGCTGAAAACCCCCCAAATTAGTTAAGACAAATCAGGAGAGGCAAGACGGCTCAGTGGACAAAAGTGTCTGACGACCAGAGTTGGCTCCTTGGAATCACATGACAAGAAAACAACTGCATTCCTTATGCATGCAGTGGACACACACACGCTCACAAAAATTTATATATATATATATATATATATATATATATATATATATATATATATATATATACATACATAAAATTACATATATAATGGAATTTTGTTTGCTCTTTAAAAGGAAGAGGATTCTGACATTTGCTACAACATGGATCAGCCTTGATGACACTGAAATAAGGCAGCCATGAAATAAACACTGTGCGGCCTCATTTGTATGAGGCTCCTGGGCACTTGTTAGTTCTCAGAGCAGAGAGATGGTGGCCTGAAGGGCTCTGAAGATGAAATGATGTGGAATTTGTGTTTAGAAAGTCCAGTCAGGGAAGTTAAAAATTCCTGATGCATGTGATGGTGAGGCTGCACACAGTGCAGGTAAGTTTGCTGACGCCCATCTGTACCTTGACAGTGGTTAAAATACAAATGCGAGAGCCACAGAGATGGCTCAGTGGGTAAATCACCCAAGACTGAAGATGAGCTGTGTTCAGAACCTCAGACCCACGCAAAAGCCAGACGCAGCTGTGTAAGTATCTGTAATACATGTACCTACCAGGGGATGGGGTGGGGGTGGAGAGGAGGGCCTCCAGAACCCAGCGGGCAGCTAGCCTGACATTGGAGCAGGAGAAATGACATCCTGTCCCAAACAAGATGGACGGTAAGGACAGAGAACCAAAGCTGTCTTCTGGCTGTCTCAGCATTTGCGCTCTCTCTCTCTCTCTCTCTCTCTCTCTCTCTCTCTCTCTCACACACACACACACACACACACACACACACACACACACAATTACAAATCTTACCAAATTCCTAAAATGAAACTAGTCGGTAACATCACACATACACACACACACACACACACACACACACACACACACACACACACACAATTACAAATCTTACCAAAGCTGTCTTCTTGCCGTCTCAGGTACACTGTGACATATACATACCAGCATTTGCTCACACACACACACACACACACACACACACACACACACACACACACACAAATCTTATATGTGTTTCACTATCACTAAGCATACTTATACAGAGATGAAGTGCAGAGAGAGCGCCTTGGCAGCCCCGAGACTAGATTTGACTCTTAAACAATAAAATAAATGAGCTGGTTTGGTAGTGCAGACACGGGGTGGCTGCAGGTATTGGGGAGATGCCGGAGAGTGCCTTTGGCATTTTGGATCAGGGAGTGAGTGAGTCCTCAGCACCACGAATGAGACACAGAAGGTCAGTGTGAACTAAGCCTCAAAACCCAAACCAAAAACCAAACCAAACCAAAAAGCCCGTGTAAAAACGAGTGGGGATCTCCTGGGCAGCAGAAAACAATCGTAAGCATACTCCAGACTCCACAGGAGACTGAGAAACCATCACTCCTCCCTCAGACAAGGTCGGTCTGCTTCCAACAGTTTCTCGTTCTTGTGAAGATGTAGCTAGTGTCCTTCTGTTCAGTTGCTCTCTGTTTAGCTAGATGGGTTCTGACACTTTTCAACTGATCCCTCTGGTCCTGCTGAATGACACCATGTGCCCAATGACATGTGTCCATCTCTGAGAGCAGAAGAGGTATGTATGGTGCAGAATTTACAGAGTCTACAGTAGGCTTGGACAGACCTGGGGTCTAATTCCTGTGTCAACCAGAGTTTGCTCATGTGAGGGGCTTCAGTTCTCTGAGTTCTGTGGTCTCCTGTCCTCGACACCATGGCAGCTGCAGGCCGAGCAGCTACAGACTGCTGCAGAGTACTCAGGTCTAACCCAGAAGCCCCAGGAGAGCATGGGGACATGTATGGCCACAGAGCTTCAAAAGCCCCCATCTCTAACTAGGCAAGGGTGGGGTCATGCTCAGTTGCTTCTACAGACATATAGAAGGATGGGGCCTGTGCCCCCCCCCACTCCCCACAGGCTCTAAAGACCACCATCCATACAGATCGAGCAGGTCTCTCCCGTCTCCAAACAAGTCCTTGGGGATGCCTCTGTTGCCTTTTCATCACAGACCCCACCCACTTTATATTTTCCATTCCCTACCTTGGGAGAAGGTGTATTCACAAGATCTTGGGTTGGATTCTCAGTGCTACATACAGGCCAGTGTGGTGGCACATGTCTGTAATCCCAGCTTGGGGGACATGGACGCAAGAGAATGAGAAGTTCAAGATCATATTCAGCTACGTAGTGTGTGTGTGTGTTCCCATGCACATGTGCATACATGAATTCATATGGGAATCCCAGCAGCTCCATGGGAAGATGGGAGATGGTGATCTAAGAACCTTGAAAGCCTGGCCTATGAAATAGAAAACCAAGAAACTCCACCCCCTGCCCCCAAATGTGAGACTTGACACTGGAGGTCCCTCACCTCTACATGCTTATGTCGGTATTCACACATGAATGCACATGCATGCACACACACACACACACACAGAGTACATTTTTAAAGTTGTATTTGAGACAAGGTCTACACTGTAGACTGGCCTCAAACTCCTGTCTCAATTCTCAACTACCTGGGATCTCTGGTGTCCCCGTACCCTCAGCCCAGTAGACTGCCTGGCAACCTGGCATTAGGAGACTCAGGGCCAAGGTGCAGGAGAGGGTAGAGTTGTTGTTCACTCTATTTCTAGAACTCTCTAGGGTTCCCTTCCCACATCACCTTCAAGTAGGGCTTGGCCGTGGCACTAATGGACTAGTGGCGTGGAGACATGTCACTTTTGAATGGCAGTATGCAGTTCCAACCTTAGCTCTGGAGACCCAAGTCAAAATGGTTGTGCCACAGATTAAAGCAATCTGTCATTCTGGGCCACCAAAGCCTCTCCCACAGACCTCACAGGGTCACAGGCCATATGTCATTGAAGCAGGGATGGCTTTTCATAGCAGTGGGATCCAGCTTCAGCTGAGTTACTGTACCAAACACAGCTAAAAGGCTGTGTCACATCGAGGGAGGACTGCGGAGCATCGAGGGAGGACTGCGGAGCCATCATCGCTAGGCTACAGCACATGTCTCATTCTCCTTGCATCCAGCAGGCCTTAGAACCAGGCATGCACAGATGGGGCGTGGCCTTCCCAACCAACCCTGGAAATGTTCCAGATGCCTGATTCCTCTCTGCCACCCACAGCCTATCACCTGGGGCCCTGTTTGAAAACAGCGCTGAGGTAGGGGACAGGGGCGCAGAGGTGAGAGAAAACAACAGGACCCTCTCAAGGGGTCCTTTCCTTAGACCTTTGTGAGACTGGGTGTCAATTCCAAACGGCAGGCTGTCCTGGAACCGTGTGGCCATGGGTGGCTTTTAACTCCTAACCCTCTTGCCTCCCAAGTGCTGGTGTTACAGGGATGTTCTAGCCCATCTAGTTTTTGAGGGCGTGAAACAGTAGATGATGATCATGTGGGAATCTCCACCAAACAGACTGTGAGCAGCAGGAAGTACCCGTGAGAACCCTAGGTGCCCAAGAGCTGGCGGACGAGAGGGGCGGGGCCTGCTGTCTGGACTCCTGTGACTGACACCCTGGATTCTCCTGGGCTCTACACTGGGGGGGGGGGGGTTACCACTTGTGGAGGCTCCAGAATTTCAGGTCTTTCTGTGACAGACCAACAGACCCGCATGTAGCATGGGGCCTGTATCATCCCAGCCTTGAAGGAGAAAGACTGGTCCTATGGATACCCTAAATGCTCTTGGGACTTGTGCACTGGGATGCTGGGACACCTGCCACCCTTCCTCGGGGCAGCAACACATAAAGAAGAAGCTGGGTCAGGGGCCAGGAGTGGAACTGAGTTTATTCTCCACCACTCATCTCACTCAAATGCCTACTGTCCCCACCCTGGGAGGGACCATGGACGTGTCATACACAGGCAGGCAGTAAGGCTTCACACACCTGGGCCTGGTCTTCCTGTAACCACCCAGACCCCAGTGAGGGGATGTGGGGCTGGGCATCCCTGGGTTCCAGGTCCTCTGTGTCTTCATGAGGACTCCCCAACTGCTCCAAGGCCAGAGCAGCCTGCATCAGTTCCGAGGAGCAGGCCCAGGGTTAGACCAAGTCTAGCTGGGCAAGAGACTCTAGCAAGTCCCCCCGAAGGCAACGGTCCCAAGGCTACTGTGTCTTGGGCCTGGAAAAGTACCACCATGTTCCAGTTCCCTCATGCTAACTAACATTCAGGGACTTGACCGTCTCTTTAAAAATAGGGTAAATAGCTGGGGGGATGAGAACCCCAATTCCACAGCATGGGAATAGGGGCTTATTGCATTTGGCAGGAAGGGAGTGCAATCTTTGTGGGCAGGGCAGGGAGTGTAGCACCAGGCACGCAGGGGCCTCAGAGAGGGGGGCTGTGCCCCCATCCCAGCCAGTGCCCAGAACCTGTCTGGCCCCTGGGGAAAGGTGTATAAAGGTGCTGGAGACCCAACTCCTGTGACAGGGTTCTGTTCCCAGCCTCTGCCCTTCAGATTGCTGTTTACTGAAGAATGGCCAGGGTTTCTGGACCCATGAAGGCCACCAGGGCCAGCAAATGATAAGGACTGGCGACCCCTTGAGGTGGTCGACTCTTTTTTTTCTTATTTATTTATTTATTTATTAATTATTGGAAAATGTTAAGCCAGCTCTGAAGAGCTGCCAGGCACTGGGGCCAGAGGTTAGAAACAGCAAGAGGCAGGGAAGAGTACCTGAGGACATCACGGAAGCCCAGAAATTAGGGGTACCACTGGAGGAGCTACACTGGAGGAGCTTGGAGCCCAACCTCGGGCAGTGGGGCAGGAGTGTGCAGCCAAATGGGAAATCTTCCTTTCTCAGAGAGGGTCGCACCTGTCTTCCCAGTGGACACGGGGGTGGGGTGGGGGTGGGGGTGGGGTGGGCTGGGAGCATGCCTGCAGCCTGGCTCTTCAGGCTAGGAAAGGGAGTCTATACAGGAACAACAGCTCATTCAGCCCTTCCTTGCCCAGAAGACAGCCGACTCAGCCGAGCACCTTGGGCCTGCCCACACCTGTACAGAATAAAGTGCTTCGTTTATTGATGATTAAAATGTCCCCAGCCCGCTGTCCCAGCTCCGTGGGCCTCTGAGGAGGTCAAGGGATTCATCACCCTCTGCCAGCCCCTTGGGCACTGGCCTCTTCCCAGTGTGGCCATGCTGGGAATGGCTAGGAGCGGCGGGAGGGAGAGTAAGGTGCAGAGTGTGACAAAGAAGCTTATCAACAGTGGGAGATCAAACCCGGGAAACGTAGGACATGAAGTGACAACAGAGAGGGGTGGCCTATGACTGCCTGCCCCCCCAAGGGCAAACACTGAGCACTGGCTGAGCTCCCACAGAGGCCTAAACACATCAGCTTCTCTCCCTGGCTGCGCTGTGCTGTGGCATCTCAGACTGTACAGAGTGCAAGAGGGACCAGGGGCCAGCAAGGCGCGGTAGTGGCCTGGCCCCAAGAGGAGAGGAGGCCTCATGTGGGCTTCTGGGGGAGCAGACATAGATACGTGTCTCCTGGTGGGGCAGTGCAGCCAGATAGGCTGGTAAGGGACAGCTCCCTGTCCCCTGCCCCACAGATAGCACCATGAAACCCTGAACGACTTGCCTGAGGCTCCTGTGGGGCCCCTCCCTGGGATCTCACTCTCCTACAGGAGCCCTAGAAGCTGGGCCTGGTGAATCAGGTTCTCTCCCCCCTAGAGGCTTGGTCTCCAGCACCCAGAGACACCCTCTCCTGGATGTGGGGCTCTTTAAAAGTCCCAGTGCAGGTTGGGGAAATCCTGAACCTGCCTGGTAGGGATGTAAGAAAGGAAACCCATGGGGGCCAGCCCCCACCTGCCCCAGTCAGCCCCACGCAGAGGAGCAGCCTTCATACGCTGACACTCCCCTGCCCAGTCACACATGGTATCCTGCCATGCCTCCCTGGCCACAGGCCTCCGGGGCTCCAGAACTCCTTCAATGGGGCACACCCAAATCCTCCCCTCCTAAGGAGTCGGTTAGGGGCACAGGGAAGCCAGGAATGGGCAGGTGAAACTGACCCAGGCCCTGCCTGGCTTTCTGCCATGCCTGCAGCCCAGAGCTCCCCCTGCCCTGTATCGGCTGCCTCCAGCACCCCTCGCCTGGAGGGGTGCAGCCAACCAGACCCTCTCTGTTCTTTTACTCCCAAACACAAGGAGTAAAATCTCCAAGAAGCTGCACCAGGACCCAGGGCCAGGGGTATCCAGCTGCAGCCCAGCCCCTAGTCTGTATCCGCTGGCCCTGGCCAAGAGGGCCTGTGCTGGGGGTCAGTTAGTGTCCAGCCTGGGAGGTGCTGTGGGGAAGAGCGGGGCCGTGGGCTGCAGGTGCGTGGCAGGCAGGGCGGCGGGGTCACCGGGCAGCGGGTGGCTGACACGGAAGCACTTTTCTTTGTGTGCCTTCAGCATGTTGGAGAAGCGGAAACGCTGGCCACACACGTCACATGGGTATGGCTTCTCTCCTGTGTGTGTGCGTCGATGCCGCTTCATATTGGGGCGGCTGGTAAAACTCTTGCCACAGATCTCACAGATATAAGGCTTCTCCCCTGCAATGGGGGAAGGGCAGCAGGGGTGTTCATAGCCAGCTCTAGATCCCACCCCACCCCACCAAGGAGGGACAGGTAAGCGGAGACCCTGGGGGGAAGGCACGCACCTGTGTGTGTCTTCATGTGCTCGTCAAAGTACTGCTTCATGTTGAAGTCCTTGCCACACCACTGACACATGAACTGCTTGTGGCCAATGTGGATGCTCATATGTGACCGCAGCTGGTACTTGTACTGGAAGCGTTCATTGCAATTCTGTGGGAAAGGGAAGAGCTACACCCTCAATCCTGCCTTACCCAACCTGTGTGTAGGCCAGTGTCTCCTAAGGCGCCTTCTACATTAGCTGGTTTTAAGACAGGGCCTCTCAGTAGCATCAACTCCCTGCTCAGGCTGCGCTGACTGGTCAGTGGGCTCTAGGCACCCAACTCTCTCTGCCTCCGCAGCAAAGCAATTGTGAGCATGTGCCATCATGCCCAATTTACTTTTTATTTTTTATCTATTTATTTTGTTTTTTCGAGACAGGGTTTCTCTGTATAGCCCTGGCTGTCCTGGAATTCACTCTGTAGACCAGGCTGGCCTGGAACTCAGAAATCCGCCTGTCTCTGCCTCCCGAGTGCTGGGATTAAAGGCGTGAGCCACCACGCCCGGCTACTTTTCTTTTTTTTTAAACCTGGATAGACGCTCAAGTTCTCAAGCCTGCAAAGAAACATTTTCCCAACTCACTGCCTCCCCAAACCCACTGAATAGAAGCTCCTGCTCCTCTGCCTCTGGCTCTCCGTACCTCCGCCTCAAGCTTGCAGATCCTTCTGACCTCCCTTTCTCCCCCTCCCTGCAGATGGGGGTGGGTGGGTGGGGGTGGGACCATCCAGGGAGTCCCCACAGCCAGCAGCCAGCAGAGCTCACCTCACAGCGGAAAGGCTTCTCCCCCGAGTGCTGCAGCGAGTGGACCTTCAGCGACATACTGCGCTTGAAGGACTTCCCACAGGTCTCGCAGGTGAAGGGCATGTCCTTGGTGTGGGCTGCGGGTGGGCACCAGACGTCACTTCTCCAGGGCACCTATCTGAACCCCCACCTCCAGACCTGCCTTCTGGCAGCCCTGTACCCCACGCTTTCCTGGAGGGTGATGCTGAACTCAACAGCACAACCAGCCTTGGGCCCAGTGACACTGAAGGCCAATAAAGAAAACAGGGAGACAGACCTCCCAGCTTAAAGAAAAATCACCAACCTGGTTACCCAGCATGCTCCTGGCCAAACACCTAGATCCCAGGGTCCCCATCCCATGCAGTTTACACTTTCCAGTGGAGAAAGGGAGGCGGGTTTGCCAGGGACTGTCTGTCTGCCCTGACCACTCCACCCTGGAGCTTGGAGCCCAGATGAGCGAGAAAAGATGACCACAGGATCCAGACATTCAGCCAGGCCCACCTAGAGGCCTTGCAGCCTCGCCTGTAAGTGGAGTGGGTAGCACACTTGGGGAGGCCTCCTTACTGTGTCCAGGTGTGACCCCTGGGGGAGGTTGCACTCAGGAGATGCCTCAAGCCCTGTGAGGGCCGAAAGGTGAGAAAACATGAGAGGTCTCATGGTGGCCAGAGACAGGGCTGGGCCAGCATGTGTGGAATCGTGTGATTCGGGGAAAGCTGCTCCTGGTCTTGGGCAGACAGAACACCGTGCCGGGGTCCTCGGCTTGCCCAGCCGTGTGCCAGCTGGATTCCCATCCCAGGTTGCCCAGGCAGCCTGAAGCACTGGGCAAACTGCCCATCCGTGCACCCTTTCCTATCCCTTCCCCTCACCTGGATGCAGAATCCTGACACAGCAGGCAGCCGGCCCATCCTCTGCCCACACCTGCACTGGCAGGCACTCACCAACCATGTGCTTGCGCACGTGCGCCATGGTGTGAAACTTCTTCTCGCAGATCTCACAGGAGAACTTCTTCTCCGCGTAGCCATGCACTATCTTGTTGTGCTCATGAAGGGACCACAGCTTCTTGAAGGCTTTGCCACACGTCATGCACTATTGGGGGGGGGGGGGGAGAAGAGAGTGCCTTGGCTACAACCCGGAGCTACCCTTGGCCTCTCTGGGGCGGGCCTGTTCCTCCACTTGAAGAGTGCTGGTAAGAAGGCTGGGTCTGACATTCCCAGACTCCTTCCACACCCACTCACATGGCTGTTGGACTGCCTCTTCCAGGATCCCTCTTCTAAGGCCTCCCAGCTCCCCTTTGTCTGCTTCTCTCAGCAGGAGGCTGTAGGCCACCTTAGTTAAGGCAGCTGTGCAGGGTGGCAGAAGGACCTTTCAGTTCTGCGGGGTCTACGGGAGCTGAGGCTTCGGGCCCCTCAGGCAGGGGAGGGTGGTTAGACTGAAAGCAGCTCTCCTGACCTCCTGACCTCCTGCCCTGCACACCCCAGCAGGGGCTCCGGAGGCTGGGGTCTGGACAGGAAGGAGTAAAGGTTTTGCAAACTTGGGGTGGCTTAAGGTACAGGAATAGCTGACAGCCAGCCCAGGGTCAGGAAACAGGTGCACAAAGTGGGTGATGGGCAGGTCACCAGGCACACCTTCCCCACTGGTATCCAATTAGCAATTAGTGCAGGCAATTAGCACCCGCCTACCTGTGGCCTGGGGTTTTCTTTTTTCTTCTTGGATCAGAAAAGGTGAAAGGCATGCTGGCGTGTGTGCAGGAATGCTGATGTGTATGCATGTGTACATGCATGTTGGTGTGTACGTGTACAAATGCTGATGTGTATGTGTGTCTACACGCATGCTGGTATGTGTGTGCGCATGAATGCTGATATATATGTGTGTGTACATGCATGCTGGTATATGTGTGTGCATGGATGCTGATGAGTATGAATATGTACATGCATGTTGGTGTGTGTGTGTGGTATGTGTGCATGTATGCTGGTGTGTGTGCACAAATGCTGATGTGTGTGTACATGCATGCTGGTGTGTGTGCATGAATTCTGATGTGTACACGCATGCTGGTGTGTGGGTGTGTGCTCACACTGCACATGCTGGGGTGTGCTCAGACACCGCAGACTGGCCCAAGGCCTGGCAGCCACCCCAGCCCTCCCCAACTCCCATTTCTTTCCAAATTCCCCATCTAGCCTTTTTTCTCCAGATTCAGGGTAGCAGACACACCAGAGTTGAACACAAGATCCCTCTTGATTGGCTATTGCTCTGCATGGTGGCTCTGGGGTGAGCAAAGGGTGATGCCCTCTCCAGACAAGCCCCTTCATTTCTCTGTGGGCCTAGATTTGTTAAAAGACACATCCCTTGGCAGTTCCTACCGCCCCCTTAGCTTCAGGTAACTCTCCACTCTCCCCCACATCCCTGTTGCTCTTACTACTCTGGGAAAGGTGCTGCCACAATCCTCTGCTCACAACTCTGTGGGCCAGAGTCCAGCTCCACCTGCCTCCTCCTGACAGCCAGTCTGACTCAGCCCCAGGGGCTGTCTGGGCAGCACGTCTCACCTGGATGTTGCGCTCACAGTCTGTCTGCCTGTGCAGCTGCAGCTCGCTCTCCAGCAGGAAGCGCTTCCCACACTGGCCACATATCTGCATGCGGCTGTGGGTCACGTTCATATGCTTTTCTAGGTACCAGCGGTTGTTGAAGACCCGAGGGCACTTCTGGCATGGATGCTGCTGTTTTTCCTCCAGCTTCACCTTGGCCCCCAGCCCATCAGCTGCCTGGGATGCCAGAACAGCTCCAGAGGCCTTGGGCCTCTTCCCACCTCTACGTCCAGCCTCCTCCGGCTCAGGGGTGGCCCGGCGCCGGGTGTTCTGTCCCCGGGACCGTGTGGACATTCGGCTGTGCGGTGGAGGGTCCACCTGGCTGCCCTGACACCCAGCGGGACCTGCTGGGTCCTGCCTGCCCTCAGCCTCCCTCTCCTCCTCAGAACTCTCTGCATCCTGCTCACTGGGCCCATCTTCTTCATCCTCATCCTCTTGATGATCACTGGGCCCTTCCTCCTCCTCCTCCTCTCCCTGGCTGCCTTCCTCCTCTTCTTCTTCTTCCTCTTCCTCCTCTCCCCCTCCACTCCCTCCTCCTTCCTCCTCCTCCTCTTCTTCGGAGTGTCCCTGCATGCCATCCTCCTGGCCCAGCACCACGGTGGCTGGATTGGCACCAGAGCCTGGCTTGCCCTCGGGTCCGGTGGACACATGCAGTGTTTGGTTGTTGAGGTTCACCTCAACAATGATTTGTGACTGCTCCTGGTGCCCGTAGGTGCCCGAGGCATCCAGTTCTGGCTCCAGCCCCTCTCCACTTTCCAGTTTGCACAGGCTACCCGGGGCCTCTGCCTCTTCAGGGGCCCCTTCCTTCTCCTCCTTGAAGAGCGTCTGTGCCGGTCCAGCATTGGCAGAGCCTACATCCCCAGCTGTCCCTGCTCCATCCTCCACACGCACAGAGTAGGGATCAGGGCCCTCCCGGGCATAGATCTTTGGGAGGCCTGGGGCATCTGCCTCCTGCTTGATGTCACAGTAGTAGGGTGGTGGAGGCACCGGAGCACAGCTGGCAGCCGGCTGTGCCAGGGCCACAGGGCCCGAGGGCGCCAAGGATCGAGCGTCCAGCAGCTCCTGGCAGGAGGCTGCAATGTCAGCCATCTGCAGCAGCGAGGCCGCGCTGAGCACCTCGTGCACGTTGGCAGCGTTCACGAGCAGCTTGGACGTGTAGATGAAGTTGAGGATCTGCTGCAGGCCACTGGGCGCCAGTGCCTCCAGAGACAGCTCGACCCGTTGCAGTTGCTTGTTCTGTGTGAAGAGCGAGTGAAAGAACTGGCTGTAGGCGGCCAGCACACCCTTGTGTGCGGGAAACACACTATGCTGAGGCACCAGCACTAGGTCCACATCGCACAGGTCTGGCTGGAAGAGGCGCTGCTCGTTGAGGCGGCCCATCAAGCAAGCGAAGTGCAGGGCCACGTCCTCCACCAGCGAGAACTCTGCCGCCGGGGAGTCTGTAGTCTTCTCAACCAGCAACTGTGGGGCCAAGAGACAGGAGAGGTGAGGGCCAGCCACTGCCCACCCCTGCCCACAGTGTGGGAGGTGCCATCACCAGAGACGATCTGATCCATCCATCAAGCTGGGGGAAGGGCAGAAGGGCAGACGTGTACACACACACACACACACACACACACACGCACGTACGCACGCGCGGCAGGGACAGCTGCTCCGAGGGCTATGATGTCCAAGACCTGTGCCCAGGTGGCTGCTCTGGGCACTCCCTTAGCTCTTCCTCTGTGCACACACTAAGGGCCACCCCAGGATCCCTCTTCACTGTGCCCCAACTGGACTTCTAGCAATTCCTCAGTTTGTCCTGACTTTCCCACCATGTTGAGACAGGAGCCTGCCCAACTATGAGCACCTGAACAGCAGAAGACGCAGCTTCTGCTACGGCACCTAGGCTGGAGCATCCGGGGGCCGTTTCACTTGGACACGGGGCCAATAAAGGCCTTTAGGAGCTACAGAAGACATCCAGGCCCACAGCAGCGACAACAGCTTTCGTACACAGGGTCCTGGGGGAGAATGGGCTGTTTACTTTGTTTGCCACACTCTCACGAGGAGACCCCAGCCCAGACCCAGAAGCTCCAGGCTGGTCCTGTCTTGGAGGCTGTGCCTCCTGGAGAGTGCCCTAGGGACCTTAGTGACTGACAGATCAGACTGCTGGGCCTTTAGGCTCCCCCAGATCCTGTAAAGGGCCCAGAGCAGTCCTGTCTAGTTCTGCCATGGAGGACTCCCAGAGGTCGGATGGTAGAGACGGGCCTGTCTTATCCCTCACATAGGGCCTGGGGCTCAGCAGACACTGGCCAGTCCAGTCCTACAAAGGCTGGCTTTGGATGCTCCACGGGCTCTGCCTGTGGAGACGAAAGCTTCCAGTGTGTGAATGCTGATGCGTCCCAATGGGGGACACAACCCCACCTTGCTCAGAGGTCCCAGGATGAAGCTGTTCCCTCTAAGTCCTGTCTCCTGTCAGCAGTGGGTGGGCCCCACAGAGAGGATGGACTCTGAGCTCCCTTGTCATTCTGCTAAAGGAGAAGCTGCAGGTGAGCCCCAAGGAGCCTTGAGCCTGTGCCAGCAGCCCAAGGCATACCCACTCTTTGCCCTCCGCTCCACCAACAGCGGAAGTTGCCTTCCCGAAGCTCCCTCCACCCCCCACCCCACCCCCAACAGTCACCCATTCCTGACTCTATCCTAGAACTGCTGGGCCCGGCCAGCAGGGACGTGGCACGGGGCCCCGCCTGTCCCTCTCTGACTCACTCTGATTCGTTCTCTGGGACCAATTCCTCTTGCATAGATAGAGAAACTGAGGCCCAGAGAGGCTTCACTCATGGAGCTGTGGCCATCCTGCTACTTGGGCACCCTGCCCCTCTGCCTGGTACACTTCAGACAGGCAGTTGGAGAGTCCTGGAAGTGAGGTGGGTGGAAGCATGAGGCATGAGAACCACCTAAGCATCCAGACATGGTGACCACACCCTCTGGTCCTGTCTCCTTCCCAGTCTCTGCACCTGCTGCAGGTCCTGGTGTCTGCACCCCTGGGGGGTGGACGGTGGCAGGGAAAGGCCCGCCATGGCACCACTTATCACAGGCCTGGGGCCCCTGTTTTTCCCTTTACAAAGCTTCCCCAGGGCCCTCCTGCTTGGGCAGGGCCACTTGAGCCTGGCAGAAACCCAGGCATCCCTAAAGTCACATCGCAGCCTGCCCAGCCAAGGACCAGAGATGCTGCCAGCTTCCGGATCAGTGCCCACCAGCTGTGCAGCCTCTGGCCAGATGCATCCGGCTCCTTGAAGCTAAGGAGGCCTCTCAACACCTGGGTACACCAGCTGCATCTGCAGCCCTTCCCCAGAGGGACACCTGCAGAGGCCACCAAGCTCTTGCCTCCGAAGGCCATCTGGTGAAACCCCGGGGGCAGGGGTACAGGCTCATGACTTCTGGATGCTTCCTTTGGAGAGGTCTGGGAATCAGGCTCAGAGACGGCAGGGGACCGGCCCAAGGTCACACAGGAGTTTCCACTCCAGCTGTGGGCGCCCCCCGCCTATGGAGCGATCCATCCTAGTCTCCCGGCAGAGCGGCTGCAGCGCCCACGTGGCCCAAGGCCCGGGCGGGAATCCGACTCCCCTTTTTCCCCCCGATTACCAGCCCCGGGGCGGCGCCGTCCGGACGCAGAGAAGCGCCCCCCTCCGCCCGTGAGCAGCAAGACCTCGGCCTTTCGCGTTTGCACCCCCACCCCAGGAATTTCACCCCTGAGCCGCGCCGCCGTGCCGCACTCTGGGCCCTGCACACCGGGCAGATAGGGTCGAGGACCCCGGGGGAGGGGCCAGGTCTTCCAGACCCTGTACCCAGTCCCAAGGGGCCGTGCGCTCTGAAAGAAGGCGCTCGCAGGTGGGCGGATAAGCGGGGGGACAGGCAGGGCCCTGCGTACCATGATGCCGCGGCGCTGGGAGCTCACAGGGCCCCGCAGGATCGCGCTGCCCCCGAGGGCCGGGCCCGGGCCGCTCCATGAAGCGCCGCGCTGGGGGCCGCCCCTGCGCAGGGCCCCGCGACCATGGCCCCGGGGGCGCGGCCGGCCGGGCGGGCGGAGGCGCAGGGCCGCGGCGAGTCCCGGCCGAGCAGCTGCGGCCCGGGAGCCTCGGGCGCGGCGGGCGGGGGGCGCGGGGCGCCGATTGGAGCCCGCGCGTCAGCTGGGGCCGCCGTCTGGACGCTTAAAGGGCCAGGCCGCCCTGCGTGCTGGCTGGGGGCGCGGACGCGCGTCGTCTCGATGCGGCTGCCCTCCGGAGAGCCTCGGGGTCCCCGGACCGACCCGGCTGGTGACGTGAGAGCGTTTGAACCGCGCGATCCCACCCTCCCGCGCGGAGTCCCTCTCTGCCCTTCTTTGCTGGGAAGTTCGTCCGGGAGTCTAACCCGGGTGTCCTCCCGCTGCTCTGCATGGGCGGGGCCTGGGCAGGCGTGAGGTCGTTGAGCTGAGCGCGCCGCCCCCCGACCCACCTGCTCCCCTGAGCCAGGCGACTCTGAGGGCCCAAGACCCGCACCCCAGCCGCGCTCATCTCCCGACCCCTGTGACCCCGGCTGCTTCGACTTGGGGGTGAGTCTGGGGTCTCTAGCTGCTCCGGCCTCCCACGCGTTTCGCTCCGAGTCTCCCGAACCTACCTGGGGGCCTCTGGCTGCAGAACCTCCGAGCAACCGCCGCAACGACGGAAGCCTTTCAGATGACCTACCTGGAACAGCCGGGTGGGGGCCAGAGGCCCAGGCCCGGCCGAAGGGGCCCTCCGCGCAGCCTTGGCGATGGGAAGATGCAGCTCGGCTTGCGGAACGCTGCTCTGGCACCGGCTCCGTGGGGGCAGGGGGCTGGCTGTGCTGGCAGGAGGCTGCGAAGGAACGCTGCCAGGCCGAGCGACAGCAGGGCGGGACTACGGGCTAACGCCGTGGTCTCTCCTTTGGACGCCCCGCACCCCTACCCACTGTTCAGCCTAGTCACTCTCCCAACACTGCTCCAGCCGGGCCATTCCACTCCAGCCATAGCAGTCTCCTTGGGTGTGCGCCTTCCTCGTGGTGTGCTGTAGCTCTTCCTCTGGAGCCAAGTAGGTGTCATCAAATAGTCGAGGGTCTGTCCCCTCAGAATGGAAGGCTCTCTCACTGGACATTGGGCTAACTACCCTTGAGCAAGGAAGCTGAGTAGGTGGTGTGAAGAAAGGTGGGGACAGAGAAGAGAGCCCCTTCCTTCATATGCGCAGGGCATGCCCCTACCTGGGGCAGTGAGCAGGCCCTAGGCTGAGGCTCTAGGCTGAAGCTGTGAACCTATCAATTACTGATGTCTCCTACACTTCCCCAAACCCAAGTTTCTCAGTTGATTGCTACACTGACCTGGGAGGTGGGAATGGCAGGGTTGTCTACCTACTGGGTGGACAAGGAGAGTCCCGCAGAGAAAACATGTAGATGCTGTGCTGGGAGGCTGGAAGAAGCTGGGTAATGGCTAGCCTGGCCACGGGAAGGTAAAGGAGTGACATCCCCATCACACCCCCTGCTGTCCCATCTGGATTCTCAGAACTCTGAGGGCAAGAGGGCACACTGGGCTTGCCACTGGCAACAGCTGCAAGAGCCAGAAGCCCCCTTGTGTTCATGGCTGCAGAACTGAGTGGTCAGGACATGGGGTACAGCCAACTGGAGGGACAAGATGGGAGCAGAGGAAGGATTCTAGGTCACAACCTCAAGTTCCGTTGGTCGGTTTAGGGGCCGGAACATCATTACCATGATAGAGGTGGGTGCTTTAGACCCCTGAAGCTGGGTGACTCCAGGCCAAACTTCACTTTGGAGAACAAGGAGACAGCCCCAAACTGCTTGGGGTTCCTGCACTCTGCTGGGGGAACTAAGCTCACTAGGTAACAGAAATGCGAGTAAGGCAGTCCACAAAGTGGGAGGTGCAGGCTGGAAGGGGAGGGTGTACAGTACATGGCCTCCATCTCCCTCAGTTTTGGCTGCCAAGTCCAGCACTAATGGGCCACAGCTGCACAAGGGTGGGAGCCTAATGCAAACCAGCAGGTTCCCTTTCCCACACCAAGTCCAGGGCCTTAACAGGAGGGCCTCCCTGGTAACTTCCAAAAGGCTCCCAGAGACCCTAGTCCTCCACAACCTTGGGCCATGGTACTTCTTGTGGAAGCCCTCACCCCCATTACTCAGTGAGATGTGACCAGCAGCAGTGTCAAGGCCTACATCCATTACAGCTGTGCAGAGACTATTGGGTCCTACATGTCTGCCCAGTAGTGGGGGTTCTAGAGGTTCTGAGCCCTAAGTGTTTTCAGACATGGTCTTCAGGGAGGCAGACTCCTCTTCAAGTTGGGGCAGAGGCTGAACCTCTAATCTGCATGCACCAGCTTGCAGGGTCAAATGCATCCTCTGGGTCCATCAACTGGGAGACAATGGTTCTCAGAATCTGCATTTAGGCAGCAGGGATCAGGGTTAGGGCTCAGGGGCATAGGTGTGGCCCTTTTAGAACCCACATTCTGCCTTGGTATCTCCCAGGTTCCTCAGCCTCAGGCTGTGGAGTTTGGTCTTACTGCTTATATGAGGTTTGGTATTAAGACAACAATAACATCGGGCTGTTGTAAACCACAGGGAGGAAGCAGCTATGCAAAAGGCCCAGGCCTCAGAAGAATGCAGCCTGTGCTGTGGTGTACGATTCCTGAGTGCTGAGCTCTAACTCATAACTTGAGGTGCCTGAGAGACTACAGCAACCAGTAATCTGTCTCAGCTAGACATCCTGACTGTCTTTCTAACAAGTAACGCATATTTTGCCTGTGCATCACTTGCATGGTTGTTGAGTAGAAGCAAGGAGTTGAATCCTCTGGAACTGGAGTTATGACTGTGATCTGCCATGTAGGTTTTTGGAATTGAACCTGGCCTCTACTCAACAAGTATGCAATAGCTGAGACAGATTATTGGTTGCTGTAGTCTTACCCACTGAGGCTCATCCAGCACCCACACCCCTCACAGAGCCATGGGCTCAATGCCTTTCCCTGGCTAACTAAAGAAGTGACATGATGCCCCAGTCCTGACCAGCTCATCAATCAGGCTTTTATCAGGTGCAAATAAAATTCTGTTAACTCCATAAAGACCCCAACAGGTCTCCCTGGTATCCTCTATTTTGACTGTGGGAACAAGGTCTCATGTAGCCCAGGCTGACCTTTAGTGGATCCTCCTGTCTCCATCTTCCAAGTGCTGGGACTACAGGCCTATGAGGCCAAAACCAGCTAATTTTCTTTTTAAATTTAAAGTTTTAAAGAGTCTTACTATGCAGTCCTGTCTGGCCTTGAACTCAAGAGATCTACCCTCTTCTGCTGGGGTTAAAGATGTGCACTACCCTACCACACCTGACATTTTCTTTAAATACTAAAGTAAAACACCCACATTTGACAATTTTCAGTTTCCCAAGTTGGGGAAACACTATTTAGCAAACTCAGTTATCTGCGAACAAGGTGGCAGGTCCCAAGGTCCACTCTGCTCACCCAGCAGATCCTCACCTGTATGTTCAAATGTCGAATGGCTGTCTTAGGCAGTGAGTGGTGACGGGTGCCACAGTCGGAGGAGACCTGGAGTTGCATCCCACCAGAGGGTATGTTTCTGCCAGGCTCTCCCCAGGTCACTCCTGCACCCCAGTAACCTGCCAATGGACACGTCTCTTCACTTGGCTGTATCAGAAACTGACTCGAGTTTGAGCAAAGAAAGACCAAGCAGGCAGACTCAAACTCAGCATGAATTTTCATTTCTACAAGATCCTTTTCAAGTTGTAGAGAAATTTAATAAGTATATACACATTAGACATTGCTAGTATGTACAAAAGTATTTTCTACATTTTTGAACAATATCAACTATGCCACTTGCAGTAAACAGGATGTTACAAAATCATCCAATAAAGCATTTTCTATTAAGCACATTACACAACATAATTCAATTTTATTAAAAAAATAACTTCAAAATACAGAATGATCGTGGATAAGAAGAAAAGCCATTTCTGTATTCATTCGAGTATAAACAGCAAGGTTGACACTACTGAACACGAGTGCCTGCTGGTACAGGTGAAGCCCTGTCCATGCAGCAGTAGGTGGGTGGATGCCCTCCCTCTCCCTATGCTAATCCCCAGAACTCCTCTGGGATTTATCTCTGGAGTCTGATCTACTTACATGGAACCTTAAACGCAGGAGGAGGGCAGAGGTTTTGAAAAAAGACAAAGACTCAAAGAGTCCCTGTTAGTTGACGCTGGCAAGGCCTACAGCAGGCAATGTGGGCATCCCCCGAGGGCTCTAGAGGGGCCCAGCTACAAGTCACCTCCCCTAGTCTTCTGAGAAATGAGCCCTACCAGCACTTACCCATAACCTTGAGACCCTGAGCAGATGAGTCAACCCTACCGTGCCTGTTTGTCAATGACGCATGGGCACTCTTAGGCTGAGAAATTTGGGATAACTTGTTACACAGCAACCAAATAAGAATATATGGCCCAATAGTGACCTTTTCTTACTAATTACATTTGCCAGTTTTCATTCTTCCTACTGAATACTAGATTCAAACACCCTTCTTTGTAGGCAACTTTAAAAAAAAAAAAAAAAAAAAAAAAAAANCCAAATAAGAATATATGGCCCAATAGTGACCTTTTCTTACTAATTACATTTGCCAGTTTTCATTCTTCCTACTGAATACTAGATTCAAACACCCTCAGCCAGGGCTACACAGAGAAACCAAAAAAAAAAAAAAAAAAAAAAAAAAAAGGAACCACTCACTATAAACCACACATCTAACCCGCCAAGCACTGAGTTCTGAAGCTATACTTCTTTCTAATCAACTAATTTACAGACATGGTGAACAACAGCTGGATGGCCATCAAAATGCTGCTTACATACATCACAGAGTAACACCATTATTTATTTGTGGGGTGCTGACCTCTGATCCCCGAGCTACTTACATGCTAAGCACATGCTATATATCACTGAGCCACATGGCCCTGGAAGACTACTTTCATATATCCAGTACCTCCCCCCTCCATCTGGCCAAGGCTTTAGTAAGATCCTCCAGCCCAAGGCTTTTTCTGTTCTCAAATGCACTAGCAAGGCCTGAGTGGGATAGGATAGTATAGACTTCTACACCATATACCTGACAGGAAGTCTGTGAACTGGATTTAACCGGCACTAAGGTGATTAAGTACACTTGGGGAAAGAATGCAAACTAAAGAGTAAAACAACAAAGAGACAAACCCACACCAGTTATTGCAGGTCAAATTCCTCCGGGAGGAGCCGCACAAGGCCGCAAGAACACCTTTCTGTGCAGCAGAGCCTGTGACCCTGCTGCCCCCAACTTTTGTCCTGGGTTTCTCCATCAGGCAGAGCTTCACGGAGTCAGGGGGCAGCGGGTGGGGTGGGGTGGGGGCAGGGCTGCTACTATTGCCACAGTGAGAGTAAAGCTTGGCCGGAGTGTCTCTGGGGTGTAGTACTTAAGGCCTGTGGAGCTGCTTCTGAAGGACATTCTTCAGCACTTTAGCACACATGTGCAGAACAAGATGACCAGCCATACAGGTTCTGTTCCACCACATATCTGTGTTTGGATGAAGCCCCTACACTCACAGTGAACCCAGCTCAGAAGAAATAATTTTTGGTGCCAGTGAATTTAAAAAAAACAAACAAAACAATTCATTTCCTGGCATCAGGAAATGCAGTATGTGACAATATGACATAGGGTATACGAGGAACCAAAGGCACCAAGCACCAAGCAGGAGCTGGGGTGGCAGGCAACACAGTCACTCTCTGAGCTGGCATTCACTGTGAGAAGGCAGAGCCCTCAGGCAGTGTGGGTGCTCACAGCTGGGACAGTCTGCTGCAGACACAGGCATGAGCTACCACCCTGCACACCTGGCCATAGTCAATATGGATGTGGATAGCCTCATCTGACAGCATACACCAAGAAGACAACCAGCATGGGGACATGGGGAACATGTGTCTTGTGACAGCTTTCCACAATTCTGTTTGGCAGCATGGATGCTAAAACCTGAAACAAGAAGAAACCTGAATTCTACAGACAATGTGATCTACAGAAAACCCTATCTACAGTGACACTGCAAATTATACTTACATCAAATTTACCATTTCTTGATTCAAGAAAATGAAAATTCCATAGTTGCCTACTGTAAAATGGGTCATAAAAATATTTCTAGGGACATCTGCACTTTAAATTCTTTTGCACACATGTAAATAAGTGACAAGAAATATCCACTATTGGATTGAGGTCTAATACTAAAACACAACAGACTGCCATCCAGTTTCTTAAGCTTTAAGTTACCAGGTATTTACACTTAAGACACAATCTGTATAGAGACACCTCAGCTGTATCTGCTGCTCTCACTGGGGCTCCGGTGATGAGAGTAACTTCTGTCACTTTCACTGTCTGAGCCATAGGATCTACCGCTCCTGTATAAGAGAACAAAACAATAAAACACGCCATCAACTCCCATTTTCGGTTCTAACTATTGCAACACTATGGGTTTTTCGAGGATGTTTTAAATGGTAGTAAAATCAAGGTTAAGATAACAATAAAGAAACCTCCCAAGAGTGGGAAATTTACTTGAAATCCATTCATAAAAATGAGCAAACTATTTTTCTACTATACCCAGTAAATGTTGATACTAGACTAAAGCAGGAAGGGGCTAAATCTACAGTCTCACTAAAGTAGGCGTAGGCTTGGTTATGGTGGTCCTTAAGCTTATTTAAAAAGCTTTTCTGAGAGCTAGGCAACTTGTTATGTTAAGTATCACCCCACCACAAGTACACCTAGTACAAGGGTCAAGACAGTGGACAGGCAAGTTTGTTCTCTGAAAACCCCGGGGTTCTAGGGTTAGTGAGATGGAGATGGGATATTGCCAGGGCAATGGGCTGCAGTGAAGAATATGAGGAGTGGGGGCTGAGGGGTGGGAGGTGACTGATCACTTCAGGACACAAAGACAAGTGAGAGAGCCATCACTTGAGTTTCTGAGCAGAAGGGAAGTTCTAGAACATTGGAGGACAGAAGTCAGAAAGAGCTGAAGCTGGAGCTAGCAGGTGGAGGGGTTCGTGCACTGGCATGCCTAGCTGGCCAATCCTGAAACAGTTCAGTCAAGGCGGTACCCATGTGCACGGTCTGTACAAAGTTTTCTGGACTTGCAATGGATAAGGAAGGATGACAGCATCCATCAGCAAAGGACAATTCAAGAATTATGATAAGGTTACATCTTATTAATTAAATAACAAAATATAGGACTCAACCCTGCGGCTGAGACAATCACAATTTAATAAACAACAGACTGGCTGTTTCAGTAAATTAGCCTGACTTCCAGATGTGGGCCATGATTTGGACTTCTCCTTACTCCACTTCTTCCAAAAGAAACGTTGAATTAAAAGCTACATGAATAAAACTCATTTTCTTGTCAACTATAAAACAATAACTGACAACCTTCGCCTGCCAACTCTCAGTACCAAGGCCATGTTTAATAGCTGTCTGTAGGCCAATGAAACCTGGGGAGGTGTTCCTCTGATGGCCCACTCACACCAAGTGCCTAGTCTCTCCCAGTGCTCTAACCCAGGGACCCACCTGGACCGCCTGTTGTAACTTCTACCCCGATGGTAACTGTCACTCCTCTGGCTGCGGCTGCGGCTGCGACTCCGGCTGTAGTAGCTATCGTAGGTGTAGGATCTGCTTAAATAGCAATGACACACAATGTTCCATTCAAATACAGAAAGGCTCTTTTTTTAGGGCCATCAAAGGGTGCCGGCTCACACGGGTACTCTACGGAGGTGTGAGGACAGTTGCATAAGAAGTTCTAGGAACATCCAGCAATTGCACCCAATTGGACCTACCTTGTTAAAGAGAGAAAAGTTAATTTTTCTGCATTTTTTTCAAAATTAACATGGAGTTAATATCACAAAATTAACATGGAGTTAGTGTGATTGAATCTTGATTTTATTGGACAATTATATTCACAAGAAATGACAGATATTGTCATTGTACTGGAGTACAATGAACCAATAGATAAAAATTATAAGATCTTTTTGAGTATATGTAATTATAGAAAAACATATGCATTAAAGTTATTTAATTAAAAATGCATCATTTAGGCTAAGGAATAGGATCCATGGCAGCAGATGTGCTGTGTTTTATGCCTGCGGCCCTGGGATCAATCCCCAGCAGCACAAGCCAACCCCTACCCAGCACTCTGGGCCTCCCAGCAGCACTTACCTGGAGCGGCTGTGGGGGTCATAGGAGCTGCTCCTGGACCGGCTCCTGCTGGACGTCCTAGTATGGACCATAGAGGGCTATCACCTTGTGCATTAGGGCACAGGCCACAGTAACAATCTAGACATTTTTGCCCATCAAAGTGAAAATACAGTGAAATGCAATAACTATTTTGTGTTTATCTCAAGTGTGCTGGAATTTCTTTTTAAAACCTTTGTATTCCATTAGAAGACTAAGCTTTAGGGTAGTTTTCTGAGGAAACTCTCAGTTGGGTGGGAAGGGAGAAGGCCCACTTATACGAGTGGTCACAGCAGAAAATACCACAAGGCCAAAGAGCACAGCAGCAGAGAAATAGAAAACCTTGCACCCAGCACTCACTTTCCTCTTGGTTTCCTTGCTATAGTCTGTCGTAACCCCTAAGTAGGTCAAGAAGAGGTGACTATACTTGTGACATCTATGCACAGAGCAGGTAGGAGTGGCATGGCCTCTCAATTCGACTGCTTCTTTTGCCTTACTCTGTGCTAAGATCTCATTTCCGAACAGCCAGGCAGAGTTCTAGAGCTCTCAGAGAGCTGGATGAGAAACAGTTCTGGGTGGTATTTGACAAGGACAGATCAACAGCTGTCCTACCATGTCCCAGAAGTGGTCCTCTGCGAGTGACTGGCCACCACTCATCAGGGTGAGACCACAAGCTCACCTGTGACTATGGAAACTTCCATAGGAACTGCTCCGGCTGCGGGTTCGGCCTCTGCTATACCAGCCCCTGCTCCGGCTTCTAGAGTAGCTTCTTGATCTACAATGGAATGAGTGAGAAAGCATATACTAGGTGCACTCCCCACACTGTTGGGATGAACAGGGCAGGAGGGAAGCACAAGCAGGGAAAGGTCTCTTACAAACTCTGCTCACTGGACACTGTCATGTATTGCAAAAGAAGCAATCCGGAAGACACCATGGTTTAACCAGTAAAATAAAGTCACTAAAGACTGCAACAGGCATATGTACATGCTCATGAACACAACTACTTATTTGGCTTCCTGTTACTGTGAACCCCTTTTCTTAGCTTTCACTCTCAGTCTTTGTACTCTTCAAGTCTTTCCTGATGACAAATGCTGGATAGGTCTCCAACAAAAATTCCACCATGATCACAAAGGTCGACTTAGCAACTCTGCCTCCATGCATGGCATGTACCTATTACATGTGTAACATAGTAAGTTCAATAATCTGTAAGTCCTACAGAATCTGCTCAAAGGATTCTATCCAAAGGCATGGCAATCTGCACAAGAAGGCCAGGTACTTCACGTTTTTGAATATGAAGAACTCGCCACCAGTCATGGCAAGAGGTTTTATTGCCCAAGTGATAAAACTACAGGTCTCTTCAGTTGAGTCCATTTCTTGTCCTGAATCAGTGGTTTGGGTGGAACGCTTCTTATTCCCTTGTCAGATATTTGGAAACAGTGATCACACTTCTAATGCTAATGTTTTTCTGAGCTGACAGCAGACTCTCCTTGGGGGTAAAAGAAAAAAAAAAGGGGGGGAGTATTTCTTACCGGTAAGATGAGGTAGAACTTCTAGATCGACTTCGTGAGTGACTGTACGAGACAGACCTTGTTCTGTGTCGAGATTTGGTTTCAGATTTACTTCGAGATCTGTGTGGACTCCTGGACTGGCTATCACCGTCCCGACTAGGTGTCTGCTCGTCACTGGAACTCTCTCGATTCCGTGGCCTTCGATTTAGGCGTGCCGTCTTTCTTACTTCATCAAAGAGGGACCCAGGCCGAACCTTATTTTTGCTTTTGATTTCTATCCTCAAGCCTTGTGGTTTCACTTCAGGCACAGTAGATAATGCTTTCACATCCAGAGCACTGGATGTGGTTGCAGCAGACACTGACAGATTCCCTACACCTTGCAATGGCTTCCACTTATCTGTGAGGTTCACCTGGCTCTTCTCAGCCCCCTCCTTCTTTCCAGCAGTTTCTACAGGACTGGTCATGCTGGTAGAGCTGTCCTGTTTAACCCCACTTCCACCCAAGGTCTTGCTTTCAGACATGCTACTCTCTTGTTTCCCTCCTGCTCTGGGATGTGCCATACGCTCATCCTGCTCTGGAATAGTGCTCACCTCTGGGATGTCTAGCCTGTGGTTTGCTAAAGGGGACACCCCCTCTCCCTTTGCAGGGGAAGTCCTATCAGGGGTGCAAATCTCCATGTTGTCATCTGTCTGAAGCACGTCCTCCCCTCCACCTGGGACATGTTCTTCAAGCTGCTGGGTGCTAGGTGGAGAGCTGGTAGTGTTTTCCTCCACTTTCAGAGGTGCAGGACAAGAGCTGGGATCATTTTCACCCTCTGCAAGTGGGTCCTGCTCTAAAGTACCCTTCTTGGGTTTACTTGGAGAGCTGCCTTCATCACAGGTTTTCTCGACTTTTGGAATGCTGTCTTTCACAGCTTCACACTTCTCAGAGGCATGCCTTTTCTCTTTTGGGTCCTGCGAAACTTGCTTTCCATTCATCTCCTCCTCCTCCTCGTCACCAAACTCTAGTGGAGGTTGCCAGTGGAAAGCTTGTTTCCGTTTTGGAGTCTTGTGTTTTTTGTCTTTTTTAGCTTTTGATTTCTCTCTCACCCTTTTTGTATGATCCCCCTTAAGATCATCCTTTGAGTGTTTTTGCTTCTGGGACTCTACTCTAATGTTCCCCAAGTTGGAGCAGGAGCTCTCCGACTCAGAGGCCGAAGACTGTGGTCTCCTAGCCCTCCAGGCACTGTCACTGCCGGGCAGAAAAGTGTTTGTTGGAGGCTTTGCTGGGGGTTTGGCTTTGATGTGACTCTGGCCAACTTCTGACTCCGAGTCTGAAGAGGCCTCACCTTCCTCCTTTTCAGAACCTCTACGGGGATCACTTTTCCTGCTCTCAGTCACATCTTGCTCTGAGTTGGATTCAGAGTCCCATTTACTCCCAGCACAGTTCTTCCCTTTGGACACACTGTCATCTCTAGAGTGATCAGGGAGATCATCTTTCAGAGTTCTCTTTTTAGAACGAGGACATTCCCATTCAGGCTTGGGTTTTCCTTCTTTTCTGCCTTTCCCCTGCTTATCATTCAATGCTTCCACTTTTCCCTGCTTCTCCTTCTCTGGGGCTGAGTATACTTGAACATGTGACTGTTCACTGTCTGAAGAGTAATCTAAAGATGATCTGCTTTCACTATACTTTCTGTGACATGAAGATTTCTCTCTGCTTCTGACATATTTACTATGAAGTGTCTTTTCAGAGTTGCTGCGATGTTTTTTATTTGAAGTGACACTTTTTTTCCTGTTGGATCTAAATGTGGCTCGTCTTCCATCATCACTGCTAACAGAAGTATATGAAGATGACCTACTGTGCTGGGAACCATCACTGTACTTATTTGGTGAGTGAGACCTAGATGACAGAGACCTAGAGAGTGAGCGTGAAGTAGGGACACTTCGTGACCTTGACCTTGTGTATGATCTGGAGGATGACCTGCTCCTAGAAGACTTGCTCCTTGACCTTCCTGAGCTTCCAGAACTTCTATCACTGTACTTTGAATAAGCACTCCCATCACTTTCTGAATGTTTTTCTCTTTTGTGATAAGATGATGAACTCACGGTTGCTTTAATATTTGTTAAACTGTATGTGCTTTGGACAGGCAGCAAGTGGGTTGTTTTAGCTTTCATCTCCTGAATTCGCTCATAAGAGGGCTTCCAGGGCTTCTGCCCAGGCTTCCACCTAGAAGGGGGAGGGCTGTCACTCAATGGTATTACAGGAATGTTTTCTGCTGCCACTGGCTGTACTAGCACATTTCCATTCTGTGGCATCGATGGCCTTAAAGGTTCTGTCTTAACTGGCTTATTTTCACTCAGCTGAGCAGGTTTTTTGGGGGATATTGATGTTCTTCGGGGTCCTGACCTGGAACTAGATCTAGACTTTGATCTGTTGAGAGAACGAGATGAGGACTTTGACACAGCCCTTGATCTAGAGCTCCCTCTAGAATCTGATCGTGAATGAGACTTGGATCTGTAGGAGTCCCTGCTGGAATGGGTTGAAGCACTCCGATCATCCTGGTCTGATTTAGACCAGTCCCGCTTGGATGAGTGATGAGAGGATGAGGATGAGGCGCGAGATCTCCTTTCTCTAACACAGGAGGACTTCATTCGGTGGGTGGGAGATCGTGAGGGTTCCAAATCAGGCATAACTATTCTCTTTTTTGTCTGTCTGTGTCTTCTGCAATGTTTCTGCTTTTTAGCTTTTTTTTTATGCTTAAACTTCTTTTCCTTTCTGCGTTTCTTGTGGTGACCATCAGAATGTCTCGCTGTACTAAGATCTGAATAGTATCCATTATAGGACCATGATCTGGATCTCTGGGACAAGCTTCTTTCATCCCATTGGCTTGAACAGGGGTCACTTAGCCTGTAAGTGGAGAAGCATAATGTGCATGTGGTTATTTGTGAACACTTTCTGTGTCTTAAAAACATCTTCTGATAAGAGCACCCAATTCCACCAACACTTTAACATAAGTCAGAGCGATGACAACTATTAGCAGACTCACAAAAGATCCTTGCTTTTTGGTGTTTTTTTTTAATTTTCATTTCATGTACATTGGTGTTCTGCCTGCATGTATGTCTGTGTAAGGGTGTCAGATCCTCTGTTAGTGGGGTTACAGACAGTTCTGAACTGCCATGTGGGTGCTGGGAATTGAACCCAGATCCTCTAGAAGAGCAGCCAAGGCTCTTAACCACTCAGCCATCTCTCCAGTCCCATGATCCTTGTTTTTTAGGTGAAGCAGACTCTGAATGTTTGTGAAAATCATACCAACTATCCAGAAGTTCTGTGGAGACACACAGCTCGCAACATGATCTACTAACAACCTTCTTCCTCTAAGAGCAATTTCTGAAAGAGTGTGAAACCCAGGCCCCAGGCAGTCTTGCTGATGAGTTACTTATTTCTGTGGTGTTTGGGCATCACACTCAGGACCTTATGCATGCTAAGCAAGCACTCTACTACAGAGCTAGATGCCCATCCTTGACTCAACTTTGTTTTCTTATTTCTTCTTTTTAAAAAATTCACGCACACACGAATGCTTTTATGTGTGTAGGTGCACACATGTGCAGAGAGCACCTCAGGTATCATTCTTAAGAACACTAATTTCGGGCTGGCGAGATGGCTCAGCAGGTAAGAGCACCCGACTGTTCTTCCAAAGGTCCTGAGTTCAAATCCCAGCAACCATATGGTGGCTCACAACCATCCGTAACAAGATCTGGTGCCCTCTTCTGGAGTGTCTGAAGACAGCTACAGTGTACTTACATATAATAAATAAATAAATCTTTAAAAAAAAAAACCACTAATTTCTTTGAAAGCATCTCTCACTGACCTAAGGTTCATCAGTAGACAGCCGCACAGCATGCCACAAGGACCCCCCAGCCCTGGGATTATCAAGTGCTTACTGCTAGACCTAGCTTTCCATGTACACTTCGGGTCCTCATGCTTGTAAGGCAATCACTTTACGAACTACTATCTTCCTAATCCGTCTTTTGTGAAGACAAGATCCTGTTATGTGGCCTAGGATGGCCTGGAATTAGTTATGTATCCAGCCTGGCCTCCACCTCCCAAATACTGGGATTACAGTGCCATTAGGCCTGGATAAAGCTGGATTTTCTTTATTCTGGAGCCTGTGCACTTTAGAAACAGTGTACACTGCTGTAGGGAATCACTGTTATCTGAACATGTTGCAGACACAATAGTCTTTGGAGTCAGAAATGAACTCCCACGCTTTGCAGGCTCTCCTATTTACCAATCCACGCACCTGTGTGTAAGGTATCTGTCAAGTCAGACATCTAGTATGTAGTGCCTGAGACCTTATCACTTCTGCAATTAAGAGTCCACTCAAACTCTTAGCAAAAGGAAGCAACACCTGACTGAAGTGCCTTGGTCTCCGCAGCAGCAGTGCTGCTCCTGCTAGCGGATGCCAGGCAGTGGCTCTCCAGCACTTAGGCTCTGCTCCAGGCTGTGCTCCTACCCCAGGTGCTTACTTGTCTCCTTTGCTCCACTTCTCTCCGCTCGGTGGCCTGTAAGCTCTCAGTCTCTGCATCTCCTCCTTCCAGTGAGGAGGAGTTTCACTGCTGTCATCATCTTCAGACTCAGAGTGGGATCTTGACCTTGGAGGTGTGTGATAGCGCTTTAAACACAGAAAGCATAGTAACTGTTCTAAAAATGCCTCTTGTAGGACAGAGTCAGGCAAAAGATCTAATGCAGGCATCAATTTAAGTATCAACTTAGGAAAGTAGGAAGTTATTTCAAAAGAAGACATCAAGAAGCAAAAGAGGCAAGACAATTCACCTGAAACCCTCAAGTTTCCTTTGCAGTCCTAACACATTCATTAGCCTCCATTACTCAGAGACCAAAACGTCTCAATAAAATACTATTTCATGAATTATATCACTGAATAATTAAATCCATCCACAGCTGTATCTACAGTGGCGGTACCTTTTCAAAACTTTGGGAAATAAAAACAATTCCTTGAATGAGAAGAATGTTCCATCTAAAACTAAACCTCTGACTTTTAAAATAAAATGTTAAAAAGTTAGTATGTAGGTGAACAATTTGAAATTAGAAAGTTTTAACATACGTACAATTGTGCCTCTTCCTTTGATTTTCCGTCCAGACTTTGATACAGATGGTTTCTGATCATTTACAACAGGTGCAACATCTGGAATGTTCCTGAAAGAATTCGTGATGACAATTAAAGGTGTGCAAGAGACAGAACATCCTCTCAATGTTCAAGTGCACAGCTACAGTCTTTACAATACCAAATTTCCTATTTCATGACATGAAATTCAAATGTCAACATGCATAGAGTTTCATGGGTGCAGCCATATAATCCACACACTAACACATCACCACATACAGACACGACTATCACCTCATGTGCTATACACATAACCCTGCAAAGAAGAGTTGTATGAACTCTGACTGCAGTGTCAGATGACAGCTCTGACAACTGTGCTAACAGAGAACACCAACTTGAACTCTAGATGGAGTTAGTCTGCCCCAGGAAAATTACATTCATCCCATGAGTAAATATATATTTGGAAGAAAAATAAGGGTTTTTATTATTATTATTATTATTGTTATTACTTTCGTTTGCTTTTTTTTTTTTTTTAAATGAAGACTTGTAGAGGAAGCCAGGCGCATTAAAACACACCTGCAATCCCAGCATGTGAAGGAGTTACAGTACCAGTCTAAGTTATACAAGCAAAGAAAAAAAAAAACAAAAAAACACTGTTGAAGGACTGGGGCACAGCTCACTTGACTTCTTGGCTTTCTAAGTCACTCCTCACAGGAATATACGACTTATACCACACACTGAAGCACTTTTGCTCATGTAACATTCTTCTCTCCTCCCTCTCCACCTCCTTCTTTTGAGACTAGCCCTTGTTATGGTGTTCATGACAGAAAATCAATCCTACAGTCAAATAATCCTACGTACCTCCAGGACTACATGCATAGGTCACCAAGCCTGGCTTGTGTCCTTTTAATATTTCTAAATTTAAGTCTAATATACAAATTAGTTGCAGGTATGTATATGCTGTCACACCTGGCAGGGAGTCTTTTCAGAATGGATTATCAGGTTCATTAAAGTACACAAAGTACATTAAATGGTATTTTCTGAGACTAAATCTCAAGCCACAATTCAGGGAAACTACAGTAATATTTATGATACTAAATTGTATCTCTCGTCACCATGTAATTAACTTTGCACTATTGAAATTGAAACTGATGTCACCACTCAGTTGACTCCACAGAGCTCAATGAACCTGATAATCCATTCTGAAAAGACTCACCCTTAAAAAAGAAAGAAAAGGCCAATGCAGCAAGATCAGTAATATAGCCTTTCCTGACCTCTAACAAGCACTTCCCTCCCTGCCAGGTGTGACAGCATATACATACCTGCAACCGTAATACTCTAGACGATAAAGCAGAAGGGTTCCAAGTTCAAGGCTAACCTGAGGCACATAGCAAGATGCTGTCTTGGAAAATAAGCAGACAAAAAATATAAACTAAAACAACAAAACACACCCTCTTCACTACCTTGCCCAATTTCTTTTACCTATTCAGGTATTCAAGTGCGGACTCTGAAAGGGAGGTCCATGCTATTCCTTAGACTAGTGACTGACTCCCCATAACATCATTCTGTGTACTCTGAGCGTGAGTCATGGGGAGTGAGTGTAAAGCTGCAGTGACCTGATGATAGAACACACAGTGCGAGAGCTAACCATCACTGTCCACTTGAGTGGATATCCAACCCCTACAGGACTGCGCATACTAACTACCCCATGTGCTAGGGCCAGTGCAGATTAAAAGAAGGAGAAAGCCAGCTGCGTGACAGCACTCCCTCCTTCTGCTTCCTGTCCTGTACTGTGGGCTGCTCCATGGTATCCTGTCTGAAACGAAACTGTGAGCAAGGTGCTTCTGTCAGGTACTGGACACAGTGCAGAGAAGAGGAACACGCCCATCAGCCTACTTACTGTTCAGGCTCCACAGTGATAGCAGGCATATCTCTTCTAAGTAAAAATCGGTTCTCAGGAACTGGAGGAATCTCTTCTGGGCGGACAACAGGCTTTTCTCTTTTAGTGTTTGAGTCAACTGATCTTTTTTCATTCACATCACTCCTCTCAGAATAACTAAAATAAATCAAGTCACCAATTTATACATTAATGCTAGTATTTTATAAAATGAAGGCACATCAAAAAAGAGCAAAACTTACACTCACCCTCAGTGTTGATTTTCACAAATATACAAAACAACACAGTAAAAAATCCAGAGCTAAGAAATGTTTTAAAAGAAAAATTAAAAAGAGAAAAAAAATCGAGTGCTAAAAATTCTGAAATGGAAGTTGTCAATGATCTTAATGTTTTCCTTCTTAAAAACATGCTTATCTATTTCCTGTGTGTGCTACTGTGCACATACCATGATGTAGATGTGAGACAACTACTTGTGGGAGATGGCTGTCTCTTCCCAATGTGTACCTCAGGAATCAACTCAACTTGTCTGGCTTGGTGAGAAGCCTCTGAACCAGTTCAATGGCCCAAGTTTTGCTTTAGGGAGAATCATTTTTCTTCAGGGGTGCAGACTGTGTCTTCTTATGCTCCACAGGGTGGCCCTGTACCCCTGCACATTAAGTGGGCTCAGTAGGTTATTGAAAGAAAAACAAAGAGGATGGAGATGTAGTGGGTAGAGAATTCAAAGGAGGGATTAGAAGGTGCAGGACCAAATTACTTTGTAGACATGTATGAAATTCTCAAAGTAAAAAATGCTGTATTTTAAGAGAAAGACTTTTCAGGGATTGGAAAGATTAAAAAATGGCTCATCAGGTAAGAGCATTGGCTGTTCTTCTAGAGGACCTGGGTTCAATTCCCAGCACCCACACAGTAGCTCACAACTGTCTGTAACTCTAACATCTGTCACCCTCACACAAGCATACATGCAGGCAAAACATTAATGCACATAAAATTTTAAAAATTAATAAAAAAAATACACACATGAGAGGGAGAGAGGGAGAGAAAAAGGGAGAGAGGAGAGGGAGAGGGAGAATTTTCAGGCATTAGGGCTGGCAAGATGGTTCAGTAAGCAGAGGCCTTTGTCAACAAAGGACCTATCTGGAAGAAAGAGAGAAACAACTGCAAGCTGTCTTCTGATTGCTACACATATCTTTGAATACACAAAATAAAAAAACCTTAAAATTTAAAAACAAACAAAAAGAATTTCAAGAATTATCTTCACCCGAAAATCATACCAACTGATGCCTACACTACTCCTCGATTGTTACAGGCATCAGTTTAAAACCTAGTGTTCCTCAAATCTACAAGTACAGTACGAGCATGGAGCTCACAGGAGTCTGTGCCCGAGCTGCAGGCTGGGTGCTGGGTCAGCACACATTTGCTCTTACCCTTCAGGGCTTACTGTGCGCTTCCTCCTCTGTTCTTCTGAACCACTCATTTCTTTCCGTCTCTTTTTAGTATGTCTGACTTTTGGCCTCCTCTTATGTCTCCTCCTTCTGATTCTCTCTCGTTCAACTTCACTTTCTGAGGATGATTCTGAAGAGGAAGAGGAATTGGAAGAAGAGTCCGAGTCTTCTGAATGGGTTGGTTTCTTCCTTTTTTTCTCAAAAACTTAATAGATATTAAAAAATAAAAATAAAAATCAGTACTTGAGCCCAGTACACACCAGAGTGAAAAAATAAGACTACTGACTATCATATAATTGCTTCATGAATAGCAAACTAAAAATAGACTCAACTAAACTGTTCCCCAGTTATGTATAATGCCCAAGCCCTTACCCATCATGAAGCCTGTATTTTAAGTAAACATGACAAGTAATGAGAGCAAAGACAGAATAAACAAATGTCAAGGGAACAGAGAGATACAGTAGCTTAAGATTACCCTGGAACAGAGACCTAAAGAAGGGAGGGGTCACACAGATACCTTAAACAAAGAATGTTCTATACATGAGGGCAGGTACAAAGTCCCTAGTGTCTGAATAAAGATCAATGTAGCTGGAAGGCAATGAGTACGGAAAAAATTTGGAAAGACAACAGAGAGCTACGGGCTCTGTGCTGAGAGCACCACTGTAGGTGTCTGTGCGGGGGGGATGTGGATTACCTGTCCCTTAAGGGGATCACTCTGGTAGCTGCTAAATACAAACCAAAGTAAAACAAGGAAGGGCATAAGCAAAGAAATTAGTGGGGACATGCCTGCTGACAAATGACCATGGGGAAACAGGGAGAGAGGTAAGGCAGGCAGCTGTGAGGGTACTGCAATAATCCAGGCACGAAAGGCCTTGGATCAGCTGACAGCTGGGGAGTAGTGAGGAGGAGGAGCTGGAAACATCTGCTGGTGGAGAGGATACAGCACAGCACAGAGGCACCAACACTCCCACTACCCTCACACATACTTTACGCCTCTCTGTTCTAGATTTCCCCCATCCTCCAAAGGCTCTTACCATCTTTTGTCAACTTTGTGGCCAGCACCCCACAGTCAATAACTCGGACATCTGCATAAGGTCTGCTTGCAGCATCTGTTTTCAGATTTTCAATCTGTTCAATTACTTCAAAACCAGATATTACCAGTCCAAATACAACATGAACCCTGTCATAATATAAATCCAGATATAAATGTCTGGTAATAATTACAGTATGAACATAATTGGGATAACTGGTGTCAAAAAATATCTATCCACACAACTGCAAACAAACCCAAAGTGTTATGAACCAATTAGAAGGGAAGGACAACCTGAAATCTACTTCATAATAGGAAACAGTGACAGTTCATCTAAAGACAAGGTGGGACTCAGTTTCTGCTGTCATTATTGTCAACGGTTGTTAGCCTGTTTAGGGTTAAGAATCTGGTAAGAGGGGCACTTCATACTGAGAATTCATCTCAACAATTATACTCAAAACCACATGGTTGAGAAGCCCACCCATGGGCAAAATGAGTCAGGCTCAAAACTCCCATCCCTGGGCCCTCGGGGAAGAGCTTGGCTACGAAAGACTAGCCCAGGTCAGCAAGTCTTTCAGGCTCATGAAACAATTCCCTGAGATTTTAACAACTCAATGCTTACCCGTCCAGGTGTGGAGCAGGCTTTGTAGTTCTGTACAATAAACATCAACACAAAGATGGTATCAAAAATGACGTATTCAGATGAAGAAAGCAGAGGGTTTAAACACAGCATGTAGTGAACAAAGAAGTAAAGATAAAAAGACAGAAAAATGTTAAGAATAATTAATATACATCCAACTTTAAAGACCCCCAAAACACCAATAGTAGCCATTTTACTAATTAAAAAAACTAGACTACAATGAATTATAAAACCAACTGTTAGAATGTATAGAATAAACTTGAGTTATAGAAAGAAATGTAAAGCATATACACTGAAATTAAATTTACTCTCAAACCAAAAACAATAATGGCAATGAAAACAAACATTAAAAAAAAAAATTCCCAGCAGAATTATGGGAGGAGGAAGCCACTGCCCAGGTGAAGAACTGACAGCACTGGCCACACACCCACTGGGCTCTTATTTGCTACTGAAGACTGAGACAGTCTGCATATTCTTTTTTAAGGCAAGCAAGGGAGGAGCCTTGGAGTCCTATCTCTGGAGCTTCCTGCTCTTTTTTCACTCAAGGTGAAGCTTTGCAACTCATATTCTGAAAATGCAATAGGGAGGGACTTTCGAATTGCTGATGCCCTTCACAACAAAATGAAAAATGAAGGTCTTATTGACATCTTCGATTTCCATGGCCCAGAAAACACCCCTCCTGCTGCCCTGTGGATGCCCCACTGTCACTGTTGGGACTCTGTGGGGTACACTTGGTTAAGGTATTTTGAATCCAAGTTGGTTTTCCCATAACATTTTCAAAGATCTTTACACGTGAACTGTAATGCAAAAATTCAAAAGTGGATAGCCAGATCAGTATTAGAATACCAGAACCTTAACTACTAAGGATGAAAAACAGATGATAGAGACAAGGTCACTAGGCTTTCAGGCTGTACTAAAATAGTCACTTGCATAAAGAAAAACCCATATGCAGCTTAATGTCACTCTAAGACACATGAGCAGAACAGCTTAACCTTTACAACATGTCAAAAACATTATTGTACAAGAGACTGTAATGTTTATACTTACTTTAAGAATATCCAGTTCTGTATGAAGACTATAGATAGTATTTAACTTAAAACTTTTAATGTCAACTTAAGTCTCAGAACTTTAAATGAAGATTTGATTTTTAAATTCACAAGTCTCAAATATTTCTTATAAAATTGAGTAGAAATTCAAACCAGTATAATTTAAAAAATAAAAACAGGTTTAAAAGGGGGAGATGGGGTGGGAAGAAATGAAGAAAATCTAACGAACCGGTGAGCCACAGACACTATGAAGCGAGCATCCAGAAGTCATGGTAGACAACAACTGTAAAACAAAACTGCTTCCTGCATTGTGCATGAGCTAGACAGAAACCCCTTATGAGAAGGGGTAAAGGTGCTTCCAGAAAGATACAACTGTTCTGCCAAGCAGAAGATGAAACCACACGGCTGTTTACTGACTAGATGTGCTTTTCCTTTCTTGGGCCTCGCTCAGAAGAGCCTACAGTTTTTTCTAGCACACAATTCCAATTCAGCTGCCACCTTAGCTAACAGATGCTGTAACCACCATGTATGGCAGCCCTAGGGCAAATAGAGATAGTCTATCCAGCTCCAGCAACACACACTCAGATCACCTGAGGATAGAAGAATGCTCTTAGGACATTCAAGCTTGGGACAGATAACTTGTCTCAAATTGAGAGTGAACACAGGTTCCTCTTAAGTGCTAAGCACACACTCAACCACTGAGCCACACTGTACAGTCAGTCCCTAGTACTGTTTTCAATTCTAATGAAAACTTACCGATAAGCAATGACCTACTGCACTGAGTAGTAAAGAAGCACAATAATAGAGGACAATCTGCTCACAGCATCCAAACCAAAAATCATTCATTTAATTTATTGGCACCTGCAATTTAGGTACAGAAATATCAATTTTCACCTTCACTGGGATAGAGTTAGTACATGGGAAATATTTCACAAAAAAAGGAACTCTCTGGACCTGCACCTACAAAGCCCAGGACTCACTGTAGGGCAGGCTCACTGGAACTATGCAGATAGTACACACAAACAACAGTAACAACAACAAGGGTAACAGAAAGGCGGGAGAGACCATGTGCTCAGCCAAGTCTACTAAAACGTACAGAGAAACCTTGCCCACCAACTCTTTACTATATTCAACATTCTCAATAGTACCATTCGAGGCAGTGATACAGATGCAGTAAATTAAGACTTAGAAGACCAGGGCAAAGGAGAAACAAATACACACACACACACACACACACACACACACACACACACACAAAAAAAACAAAGAAACAAAAAAAACCACAAAAAATTTATAAAGCTTCAGTGCTCAGACATTTCTTTATCTCCCACAGTCTCTCCCACCCCGAATCTACCTAAGACAGTTACTGCAAGGGTTACTTAAACCACAAACCCTACAAACTAAAAACTTTACTGTTGTTCCAAAGAATGAACTATACTTATGCCATCATCAGAGCAGCTTCTGGACCTTACCAACTCCTAAAATCCTAATGTAAAACAGTGCCAGGAAGCATACAAGAGTTACTGAAATGAAACTGTACTTTCGAGGTTAACCATAAGCATGAACATCCTTGTTTTACATATATTGCTGCTACACAGAACAAGCAGAAATTTTTTTTCCTTAAAATGTTTCAATAAATGTAACATTAGGATTAAAGAAACAAAGGCAGAGAGAGAGAGAGAGAGAGAGAGAGAGAACCTTAGAGTAATGAGACATTACCTTTGGAGCGCACGGTGTAACACTGTTTCTGCAAATTTTACACAAAAATGGCAAGAAATAAATTGTAATACACTTTTAAGACAAGACTGAATTTATGTTTTAATATCAATATAACTTTGAAATTAAAATTTTAAGTTTTATACAAAGCAAGAAAGCTTTTTTAAGTAGAGGGCTCTAAATTTTCTTTCGTAAAATATTTATGAAGAGATGAATTTTGTTTTGAAAAGCCTTGTAGAGATCTTAAGACTCATGGTATTTTAATACAGGGGTTGGTGACAGCTCATAAAACATTGAAGCTCCTTTTATAATCTCAGAGACTAATAGCTATGCCATCTTTCTCAGTAAAATAATACACCATGAGTATGGACAGATATCTAAAAACTGAGAAATTGGGACTTCTGGTAGAAGGCAAATAATTTCCCCCCCAAAACTAAGTTTAGATAATTCAAAACAAAACTTGAGGAACTTAACCAATGCACTTCATTTTCATGCTTCTGCTTTTCAAACCTTTCTTGGTTGTGCAAAACAGAGCCCTGAAGAATGATTTGGTCGGAATCTGAACTGTGCTCACTGCTTCATGCATGTACTCAAGCTGTTATGTTACTGGACAAAATTAATAGAAACAGCAATAATGGCAAAAGCAGAACTTTAAGGATCTTGTCTGAGGCTTTAGGCAACAGAGGTGACAGCCTTAGAGAAAAAAAGGAAAATCCTGGCCAGAGGATTTTCATATTTAATCTGATTTATCTTCTTATGAGAATTTTATTTTAAACAATAAACACTGGATTTTAACTAATGAAAATTAAAAAAAATCAATGACTACACAAACCAAAAACCCTTACACCTGAATAAAAATTTGATAGGATTTGAGATATGTTAAATATTAAAATGTTGTAAAAGTGACTTAAAATCTCTCATATAGGCATGAGTATAAAAAAAAAAAAAAAAAGAGAGAGAGAGCTTGAAATCATAGTTTCCACAGTGTAAAACTCCAGGCCTAAAGTAAGAGGGCACTAAAAGCAACTATTCTAATGTCATCTTTATCACGCAACTCTTTTCATCACGGCTTGAAACTAAGCTATCATGAAGTGGGAATCCAAACTATGAGTAACACAGCTTGTGTTTTAGGGCAGAGGTCCAATGCTGTGTTCCCAAGGTCACTCAGAAAGAAAAGCTTTCTAAATTCAATATTAATATAAAGGAAATATATACAAATTATAACTAGATACATCATGTCTTTCCTGACTGATATCATGTATATCACATAAACACATAAATTCTAAGCATGGGTGTTAGATGACATCTGAAATTCAGGGAAAGTGGTATTAAGGTTCAAATATCACAAACTTCCTCTCAAAAAAATTTTATGAAATTAGCATGAAGTTATTACCTTCCATAAAAACAAAACAAAATCCAATGCAACAACAAACAAACAAAAACACAGTGACTAAGGCCACAACATTTAATACCATTCTCTCTCACGCAAATTTATAAAAACACAGTGACTAAGGCCACAACATTTAATACCATTCTCTCTCATACAAATTTATAAACGTGTGGGTGAGACATTTCTCCCCGCACCTACTTATGCTTGCCAAGGTGTCAATACAGGTTTATAAACTCCTTAAACATTCAAGTCTTTCCTCTACTTGCTTCCTACCTACCTCATTAGATGAAGAGTTGCTTCTAAGTTGGGTCTTTAAATGATATAAAGCAATCCTAGAGCCTTTCTCCATTTATGACTTACTGCTCTTCCAGGACCAGAGTTCATTTCATTTCCTAGCACCCACATGGCAGCTCACAACTAGTTATGTAATCCAGTCTCAGGGGACCTGTCCTCCAGAGGCATTGTATCCAGGTGGTACACAGTCAGTCATACATGCAGGCAAAGCACTCATACACATAAAATAAAAATAAATGAAGGAAAAAAAGAAAACCCTCATATATATATATAAAATCAATAATCTGGGTATGGTAGCACATGTCCTTAATGCTAGCAGCTGGGAGGAAGAGGCAGGTAGGTGAATCTGAGAAATGTTCGTTAGCATTTACAAGGTCATGAGACTGATTACCAGCACTGAGAAAAACAGAACAAATTTTGTTTAAATATTATCTTTGTTTTCATAAAAATTATCATGACTAGACCTGTGGCCAATGACAGTCTATTCACCAAAGCTTTGAAGCCATAAATGGTATACACTGAGGCTGGAGAGATGGCTGCTCTTCCAGAAGACTCAGGTTCAATGCCCAAGACCCACGTGACACCCCCCACCCTATTTCTGGCCTTTACAGCACTGCATGCACATGGTACACACACATATGCAGGCAAAACACTCATAAGCAGAATAATATTTTTTTATTCTTATTTGTTTGGTTTTTTTTCGAGACTGGGTTTCTCTGTACAGTATAGCCCTGGCTGTCCTGGAACTCACTCTGTAGACCAGGCTGGCCTCGAACTCATAAATCCACCTGCCTCTGCCTCCCGAGTGCTGGGATTAAAGGCGTGCGCCACCACGCCCTGCAGAATATTATTTTTAAAAAGGCCTGTCCTGTCCTGACAAATATTTTAGTAGCAACTGAGGGAGGGATGCTGCTGCTGCCCCGGTGTAGACAAAATGAGTCCCAAGCCTTTTTGAGGTGCTTTTCAGATGTGAAAATTAGGCAGCTAGAGAATAATTTTATACAGGAATGTTTGTATACAAATCATTTGATTTATTCAGAAATTTAGGATCTTTCTGTAAGACATGCTCTTTCTTCCACATTTTCTACAAAAATGTTTATAGTTTACCTTAAAAGCAGGGCTATTTGAGGGTAGGTAGAAAGTTCAGTGGGTATTTCCTGTGTTTAAGCATGAGGGACCCTAGTTTGATAGCCAGCATCCATTTAACAGTCAAGTGTAGGAGCTATCTCTGGGGAGGGCAGGGAAAGGAAGGTCAGACACCAGGGCTTCCTATCCAGCTAGCCTAGGAGAATCCAGAGAGGTCCAGATTCATTGACAGTGTCTAAAAACATAAAGAGAATGAGGTTGACAAAGGAAAACAACTGATGTCAAATTCTAACTTCTGTTCTCATGTGCTCTGGAGAACGAACACACACACACACACACACACACACACACACACACACACACACACACACACAGAGATACATTTTTTCTTTTTTAAACAAAGTAACTCAGGGTATAGAAAAACAGCTAAAACCAAGATTTCTTGTGTACATATATGTGTGGCTATTTTATTTTATTTTATTTTATTTTATTTTATTTTATTTTATTTTATTTTATTTTGAGACAGGGTCTTCTGCTTTTGTGTGTGCCCTACAATGACTGTACTCAAATTCATTATGGTTCATTCTCCTTCCACAGCACCCAAGTGCTGGGATCACAGGCATGAACCACCACACCTGGCTAAAACCAAGGCTTCCTGATGATAGGTAGCTACACATTCCATCTCAGGAAAGTAATAACAACAAAAGTTACAAACTAACCTTTCTAATATTGTTTTATAAAATACATTCCTATCTTCTCAGTGACTACAGACAATAAAAATTAGTACCAGAATTATCATTAACTATGATAGCTTTCAACAAAACAAAAAATACAGTTCCCCAGCTGCCATTTTCTCAACAGAATGCCCCTGCCTTGGATACTTAACTACAGTGACTCAGAACACAGTGCTTATAACCCTGCAGCATGCAGCCAGCAGCTTTCTTTACCTCCAGAATGTGAGATAAGATCCTAGAGCAACCTGGACAGGGTGTGCTTTTTCTTCCTTACTTAGCATTCATTCTTTATTGAACATAAATCTAATTCTATAGCTTTTACCTGATTCATTAACTTGTTTTCTGCAGAGCTAGTGACTGAGCCTATAGCCTTACACACAAGGCAAGCTCTCCATCACTGAACTACATTTCCTGCCCTATAGCTTTTATTGTGTTTTTTTTTTCTTTTTTTCATACTTGACCTAAAAAATAAACAAAGTGACATAATGAGTGAACACTAATGTACTTTGGCTTGGTCACATGCACTGCTTGGTGAGTGTGGTGCCAGGAATCTGAGCTCCTTCAAAAGTATTTCAGTGTGAGCAAACCCTCGTATCCTTAGTAGTTTGTAAGGATGGGGCTCCTTTTCAATTCCCAAGCAGTACTATTCCAAAGACTGTCTTTTTTTCTATATAAGCTCCCAAAACAGAAGCACCACAGTTCATACCATAGTCAATACAATCAGTTAATGGTAAAAATTACAATTATTATATATTCTCTTTCTTCACACACAAAGACACACAGATATAGCCAAAGAAAACAATATATGCAAAATTATGTTGAAGAAAACAGTGTCCAACTTAGGAAGGGAAGTTGCTATGTGTGAGACTCAAGACAATAGTTAGAACACACATCACAAAAATTCCTGAGGGACTGCCACATGCCACACTAACAGCACCAAATTTACTGGTCAGGAACTGTAGTAGATTTATAGGACACAAACTAATTACCGTTTTGTGCAGATGTTTTACAGGTCCTTGCAAGGCCAATGAAACAATCCCTAAGACACATACGAAGCTGCTCTTACATCATCCTTTCTGCTCAGAACTGCTACCCAAGGTGCCACATGCAGTGTGTGGTGACAGGACAAACCCAAAGCTTACTGGGAAGCCACTGGGAAGGTCTCAGCTATGATTATCTACATAAGCCAAAGACAGTACATTATTCTTTTACCTCTTCCAGTGACAAAAGGACACGGGCTTGCAAGATGCAGAGTTTCAAAGATCTCTCCCTTTATTGGCTGCCATTTCTGTTGTATCTTTTCTTTCCATAGTCATGATACATTTTGTTTAGAAATGTGAACACTAGTTTGATTTTTATCTTGCAATACATGGGAACTTGAATTTTTAGCCACCATAAAACAACACATAGGCATATAAGTTACTTTTTTAAAAATTAGGACAGACCTTTGTAGATGTAAAATGTTATCTCTAAGATTGCAAACTCCTTTCAAATATATTTTAACCAAACTAAAGATTGAAATTTTTCTTTTATCATGCCTTTAGTGGTTTTAGAGCTCTCTATAGCTAATTATAGAAATTGCTTAAAATTTTTATTCCTAATCTATTGATTTAAAATTTTTCATTTGGTGTTCCTCTATAAACAGCAGTCCGATGCAAAATGAGGCCACACAGAAAGCACTAATAGACTTTACTAAATGTTCCTAGAGATTTAAGTAGCTATTAAATAATACCAGAGGATAGAAGATTTCATATCCTAGATTCTAACAGAGGTTTACATAAATAAGCTAACTATATGTAATAATGGCAAGAAACTACAACTACCTGAATAGGGACATTTTAAATGTAATAAAAAGAAACTTTAGAGCCCTCAGATGGCCCCATCCTGACCAATGAATTGTTAGTTTTTCATGTTCACAGTTCAGATAAGCTTAAAAAATGGAAACAAAGAGGCTTTGACATGGAGTTACCACAAAAAGTTTTTGAAAATTTACCTCTTTGTACTGCACCGCCCCCAACAAAGGTGAAGCATAAGAAAGTACTCCAGGGAAAATGTGTGGAACTAATCATCTGTGGGATCAAAACAGGTCACAGGAACTACAGTCTCAGGTTCCCTTCCCACATAACTCCAGCACCATCACCTTCTCCTAAGTTTCCATTTTTAGGACATCCTTGGGAACAGAATGCCCCTTATCTGAACTTCTTCAGATCATGTTGAAAATCTTTCAGACAAACTTAAAATGTGAGTTTTTTTTTTTTAAATATGAATAACTGACTCCTTTAAAGACAGGGAAGCGCCATTCATAACTATCCATTCAGAAAGATGTAAAAGAAAATTTGTGATAAATCACAAATAAGATATTTCTCCAATATACATAGAACAGCAGAGATTATTATTAAAAAATACTAAGCTGCATGCTGGATAATTATATTTCATACTGTACATGATGAGACAATACAAAAATAAGTTTAGATAAGAATGTAATTAAAAGTATGCCAAAGGTTTCTCTTTTGGGGGGGAAGGGGGGCTGGAGAAATGGCTCAGTGGTTAAGAACACTGACTGCTCTTCCAAAGGTCCTGAGTTCAAATCCCAGAAACCACATGGACAATTATATTTCATATTGTACATGATGAGACAATATAAAATTAGGTTTAGATAAGAATGTAATTAAAAGTATGCCAAAGGTTTTCTTTAGAATTCTCACATGAGAATTTAGTTTTTGGTTGTGCATATACAGATACAAACAAGATATATTCTTTAAAAAATATATTTATTATCTTGTATGACATGTGTGGTGTGGGGGCACATGTAAAGGTTAGAAGATTCCTGGGGAGTGGTTCTCTCCTTCTACCTTTATGTGGCAGCCTCAGGCTGCCAGGCTTATGTGTCAAGTGCTCTACCCACTGAACCATATAGCCAGCCCAAAAAGGTATTTGGCTCTTTGAAAATTTAGTACTTTAAAATTTACTAATATTTACAAAGTTTGGCATAAAGACCGCCAATGGTGTATTACTCCATTATTCACAGAGACCTTACAAATTTTCAGTAGTTAAAAATGCTGACTAAATAGCAAATCACTTTTCTACATAATGTTACCTCTCACAAAACTGGCTAATAGTAAGAGAGAAAACAAAAACATTCACATGATGTTTACCCAAACCAGCTCCTTCTTATGCCTAGGATCCATCTGGACTTACATCATGGCCCGTTTTTTTCTTTCTTTTTTATGATAGGATTTCATTATGTGGCTCTCTGGCTGACCTCAAACTCAAGAGATCTGCCTACCTCTGCTTCCCAAGTGCTAGATTTAAAGGCATGCACCACCACACCCAGTGACATCATGGACAATCTTTACCTGTTCATCATGAGTTCATATTCCAATCTAGGTAAACTGAGCCTTCAAACGAGGAAGAAGCTAAAGACTGATTCTTTCCTTATGACAGTATATTCTGAAACACTATGTACCTTCAGGTTACATTTTTAAGTTCAATTCTTCAAATCTAGATATGTGCTGAGTACTGAAGTAGCCAGTAGAGACTACAGTTACTATGTAACACCAGAAACACAAAATCAAACCAAAGCTGTCAGAGTTTGAGCAGTAAAATGAGGTTGGCTATCTCATCTTTCTCATGAACAGCGCTTCTCTGTAGGAAAAGTTCATCTCTGCATTACGCCTACTCACATGAAAAACTGGGAACCATTGGTATGTTTCCCTCGATTTGCCATTGACAAAAGGAACGCTCTGTCATGTTTGAGAATAAAGTTTTCATCTGTTTGAAGAAAACACAAATTTGTTAGTCTCCAATTATAAGAAGCTTTTAAAGTAATGCTCAAGTACTAAATTGAAAGCAAAGGATGAAACTCCTCTTCTGGTCAGTAAGATATTTGGCAATATGTAGAAAAAAATTAACTAATTGAATAACAAAAGCACAAAAAAGGCTGAAAAGATACTAATTAAAGCCTTGAGGAAAAGAGCAGGTATTTAACACTTTGTACAAACAGCCTTAGAACAGTCACTTCCAGCAGCAACACACTTGGCTAAATGATACACAAACTATTGACTCTCCGGGAAGTCTAGCCAAGAAACTTTTAGAAAAATCTCTACAATGAAATGTACTGCCTTCAAGTTTCCAATTAGCCTGACACATGAACTATATACATAGGTAAGTTTTAATAAGTCTAATCTTGAATGCTTAACGTTTGTATGGGAAATTTATTATTCCACTGAAGTCAAGCTGGTCTATGAGAAAAAAAATATTATATATATTTAGTTTTAGGAAAACATTAAATTAAATTATCAGTAGGATCACAAGAATATTGTATAATTAACATTTTAAAAATATTTTAAGGTACAAAAGCATCTGCCACAGAGAATAGTCACATTAAAGGGACCCACAGCACTAAGTGCAAGTTGCTATGCTCCAACACAGCCAGCTGGAAAAGGAGGAACCCATTCCCACTATCACTTAGAGATGGCTCCAATCCAGCAGCATGACTGTAAGACCGGACAGCCATATCATCCAATGTGCCTGATCTCCTCTAATATCAGAAGCTAAGTAGGGTCAGGCCTGGTAAATATTTGGAAGGGAGAAATATCTTTAAAACCAAATTTCTTTTTACATTTATACAAACAATTCTTTCTTTAGAACAGAAACACAGAACTTTAAAAAAAAAAAAAAAGATGATTACCTTGGGGACAGGCTTCTGAAAAATAGTGATCCAGTTTCCCCAAAGGAAATATAAAAGACCATTACACACTGAAGCTTTGATGGCATTCAAGCCCAGCAATGCTGGAGCCCACCATAAATTCCTGCAACTGACTTTTCTAAGGCTTTTTGGGGAAGTGCAATAGTTAGACTTAATGAAATGTTACTACTGTAGGAATTAAATATAACCATATAGTTCTAGTACACAAAAGAAAATATACAAACCTTTGAGAAAGGAAAAAAACACCAATTTTTATTCAAAGAAATTGTTTGGTTTAAGGGAACAAAAACCACAACTAGCTTCTTTTTTCCCTGATGTAGAACTAAGGACCCATTGTAAAGAAACAAAGGCACAGATGCATGTATGAAATCACAGAGATTTTCCAAGTCTTCAAACAACACAGAAATCCAGGCACAACCTGACCAGACTGTCCGTGGATTTATTAGGAGGGCACAAGGGAGCAGAGTGGAGTTTGTGTTACTGAGCTTCGTTCTCTTACCTTTTCATTTTGCAAAAGACCACATTCTCTATAAACAAAAGAATATGTTGACAGTTTTAGGCAGGAAGATAGGAGTTTTCATGTATATAGTTGCCTAACCTCCATGCTGAAAGTCATGTTTAACCTTAAAGTTAGCCTTAATTAATCTTGTCAATTAAAAGTTATATATTACAATATAATTTATCCCCAAGCTCATGCAAATAAAGTATTTTCATGCAGCATTAGTTTCATGCAAACGTGAACTACAAGTAAACCTCTTCTCATTAAAGTATGCGACCAAGCTTGCTGTATATCAGAACTGAAACAAAAACAAAAACAAAAAAACACAAAATACCAGGCCTTACCTTTAAAGTATCCACCATATATTGATTCTCCACCTTTTCCATTACCTGAAAACAGTGAGTTATAATAAAAATTTTAAATATTCCATACATGGTAATAATTATATTTTTAACATTATTTTGTGTGTGTATGTGCACATGCATGTACATGTATGTGTGTGCAATATTGTGAATGTGGAGGTGAGAGCACCATTTGCAGGAGCTGGTTCTCTCCTTCCACCATGTGAATCCCAGGGACTAAACTCAGGTTATGAGGCTTGGTCACACGTGCCTTTACCTACTGAGTACCTTGCTGGTTCCACGTGCTTCAGATTTAAGACACAGTCTCACCACTGTAGATCAGGGTGACCTCAAAATCCTTAAACTCAAAATCCCTGGCCTCTGCCTCCCAAGTGTTGGGATTACAGGTGTGTGCCATCACACCCACCTCTATTACTATTATTACTGTCACTGTAGTACTTGAGAGTGAAACCAAGGCCTAGGACAAACCAAGCAAATGTTCCACCATTCAGCTACATTTTCAGCCCAATAAATTATTTTTGATGGCTTTAATATGCTGAAGGAACTCTTAAACCTTTTAATTGCTACAAATAAAACAAAAACCCCAAAAGCTCTGTGACTCTAGGAACATTCAGTTAATATTTAACATATCATGAAAAATACTATCAGAAAAATGACCCCATGACACAATTGTTTCAAGTAATAGATAGTCACACCAAGAAATTTCTAGAATAGATGTAAATGGACAGTACTGTGGTGTTCACTGTAAGGTAATCTCTCTGATAATTATGTTACTAAAATAAATTACATAAACAAAATAAAGTATCACAGTCTTTACTTTTTCACAAATTCTAGATGTATAACCTTTGTTCATCCAACAAGGATACACTGAGGACACAATGTTCTCATCATTCTGTGACATGATACAATTAAAGCAATACTGAGATTCTTTAAAAACTGATGGATGGATTTATTAGGAATATAACTTTTATCTCTACCTTCACTGAAGTCCCCACCCTGAATCATAAAGTTTTTAACCACACGGTGGAATGTAGAACCTTTATAACATAACTTCTTCCCAGTTGTTTTCCCAAGGCCTTTCTCCCCTGGGGGAAAAGAAAAAAAGAAGTTTAGCTACAAACCCATCACTCCATGGGAATAACCAACCAACTAATTTGTGGTGAAATCCCTCCCATGCTGATACTATGAGAGATGTAAGACACAGACAGATGACACAATGTATGTAGCATATATACATAATGCACACACCAAAATAAATAATGCAAAGCAGTGTATGTTTTAAACTGATCCAGAGACAATTCTACATGCTACAGGAGGTAAAAATGAAGAGAATTATTTCACTAAAGAATGAAAACAAGAAAATCAGTTCAAACATAGGTTTTTAAAAATTAAAGTTGCTATTTTACATGTTTAGCATTAACCCTGTTTTATTCTTCTTGGCAAGGGAGTAAGCAATGATACATAATGAAAAGCAATTTTTAAAAAAAGCCAATGAAACACTAAATTTATTTAAAGAATTAACATTTGGATAACAACATTTTCCCAGGCCAAATTAATTTTGAAATGTCTTATTTGACAAACTAATACATAAAGAGTGTATTATATGAAGTAGATCCTTATCATTTTAAAGATTATTTCTTTTTCATCCTGTCCTCTTTTAAGAAATGTTTCCTTCATTCATATTTCATATCATATTCAAGTTTTAGCTATATAACTCACTTAACAGATCATTATATATTTATTTTTTTAATGTTTTCTTTTTTATTAGATATTTTCTTTATTTATATGTCAAGCTATCTCGAAAGTCTTCTATACCCTCCCCCTACCCTGCTCCCCAACCCACACATACCTGCCTCTTGGCCCTGGCATTCCCCTGTATTGGGGCATATAATCTTCACAAGACCAAGGGCTTCTCCTCCCAATGATGGCCAACTAGGCCATCTACTGCTACATATGCAGCTAGAGACACAAGCTCTGGGGGTGCTGGTTAGTTCATATTGTTGTGCCACCTACAGGGTTGCAGACCCCTTTAGCTCCTTGGGTACTTTCTCTAGCTCCTTCATTGGGGGCCCTGTGTTCCATCCAATAAATGACTGTGAGCATCCACTTCTGCATTTGCCAGGCACTGGCATAGCCTCACAAGAGACAGCTATATCAGGGTCCTGTCAGCAAAATATTGCTGGCATTCATTATATATTTATGAAGGTTCTCATTCTCCTGCCTTAAAGCAGATACATCTGTAAGTAGCCAGTCATTCTTATTGGAAACAAGTTAAAAACTCACTCACCTGAGCACAGGCATAGGAAGTTTTTGCATGTTTTTGGACATATATCTGAGAAGAGCTGAAACATAATTCGACCAACTGAAACAAAATATGAGGGGGAAAAAATACCGTGAGCAAGTTGATAATATAACAACATTTCATATAAGAGAACTTAACTAGAAGGTACCCAATAACAGTATGTTTTTTTTCTTTCTTTCTTTTTTTAAATACAGTACTGGAGATAAACTCCAAAGAATAGAAGTGTTTAAACTTATGGCTCTAGAACAAAAATTATAGGATATGAAATTTTTTTTGATGTTGTTGTTGTTGTTGCTTTTAATTTTTCTTTTTATCTCTGTGATTATACTGTCACTGTCTTCAGACACACCAGAAGAGGGCATCTGATCTCATTACAGATGGTTGTGAGCCACAATGTGTTTGCTGGGAATTGAACTCAGGACCTCTGGAAGAGCAGTAAGGGGCTCTTAACTGCTGAACCATCTCTCCAGCCCCCAAGTATTCTTAATTAATAGTGTGTGGCCTGTTAGGCCCTGTCAGGGATGAGCACAACCCTTAGAGTCTTTTCTGATCAGCAGTTAGAAGGAAAGCTTTCCCATACTCTTTGGCGCTTTCTTTCCTAAGATAACTGTTGAAGCCAATCACCTAAACTCAATGCTCATGTTCTACTCCCTGAGATCCAGGGGATAACAATTTGCTTTGAAGAATCAATGCCACCTACAATAAACAGCAATGAGAAGCAAGTGATCTCACTATACCCTGGAAAACAGTTCTCCAATTCTAGTTTTAAGATTCTTTTGAACTGTTAAAAATTACTAAGCTGTTGTTTATGGGTTACACTTGTTAACTGCATATATAAATCAAAACTTAAGACTTTTTTTTTTTTTAAGACACAATACTCAAGCACCCACTCCATTAGCGTTCAGGTCAGTGAAGTGAGATTTTCCTGTGAGAGCAAATCCTATTTTAGTATTATAAAAACAGTTCTGACTGTATAAACCTGCTTCAAGAATCTCAGTAAAAAAATTATTTAGGTTTATTACATTTCCTTTTACTTGGGGGGGGGGGGGCTACCCATGTATTACAGAATGTGTGTTGAAGTCAGAAGACAACTTGCCAGAATGAGTTTTCTCCTCCCACTATGTGGGTGCCAGGGATCAAATTCAGAGGGTCAGGCTCAGCAGCAAGTACCTTCTCCCACTGACCCATCTCACCGGCCCCTAAGAAATGAAGTTTCAGTTTCCAATTCTCCTAACTCCATTTCCTCCTTCATTCTACAAAATCCTTTCCCTTTTAGACATTTTACTTAAAGAGACAGGATAAGGGCCTGGCGTGGAGGCTCATGCCTTTAATCTTTAATCCCAGCAGAGACAGACTGATCTCAGTGTGTTCAACTCCAGCCTGATTACACAGTAAGACCAGGACAGTCAAGGCTGTTTCACAGAGAAATTTTGCTTGAAAAACCAAAACCAAAGGGGGGGGAGAGTTGGGGGGTAAATCAAAATTATTGTAGATCAAGTATGAACCACGTTTAGAACAGTCACAAACCAAGTTCTACTGTTATCACTTAAAGTTTTAATATATTTCTAGCTATCCTAGTGTGTTCTTGGCTGCACTACAGATAGCTGTCATGAATAAGAGTGGGATCATTACTGCCCATCATGGAAGGAAACTTCCCTATGTCAACACTCTAAGACTAATCTCTAACCAAATCAATTTCTAAAACAATTTCAAAGCTGTAGCTGTTTTTTGAAGAAAAGGATGGAGAAATTAAAAAAAGAAAGACTTTTAGGTAATAAATGACCAATGTGCATAAATACATGTCAGAATATTTCAAGAATACCTATTAACATCAGAAACATGGAAATATCAGTGCAATAAAAATATCGGCATCAATCTTTATAAACCCCTGAAATGGATGAGGTGGGTTTCAAGGTCACGATCAAATGCTTTTCTATAAACACACACACACACACACACACACACAAGTTATTCATTAGTCTTTAAGACCAGCCAATCAGCTCCTGTCCTCTATACTTTATGAGATGTGGTCTCCATTAAGTTGCTCAGACCGGTCGTGAACTCAATCTGTAGCTCAGGAGAACCTTAAACCTACAATCTTCTAGTCCAGCTAACTTCTTAAGGAACTAAAAGAGGGGCTGGTGAGATGGCTCAGCAAGTCAAAGTGATCCTCTGAGTTTGATCTCCAGGTTCCACGTGGTCAAGGAGAACCCACTCCCTACTTATTTTATCTTCTGATCTCCACATGCATTTACTCATACACATTAAATAAGTAAACTTAATAGAAAATTCTTTTTCAATAACTGCTAAGACAGTGAATGTGGGATGTTTACTACCCTACCGGTTTCCCTGGCTGACTGACTGTGTTATAACAAACAAGTCTGCCTAACTGTGCTGTTATTAATACAACCCACTAAATCCGTGATACAAAACCATACTCTATTCTCAAAGTTATATTTCTTAGTAACTCTCTTCAACACAAAGTTTCTACTTCATATTTAATTCATGAGCAGTATAAGAGTGGAAATCATGTAAATTTAGTAATAATAAGACTGAGATGCAAGGAACATTTCTGTTCTCCTAGTACAAATCTGATCCGACACATCTACCCTGAGTGAGTCTAAAGTTTAGAGCAGATATGAAGGTGAACAAACTACCACACTACTGTCTGTAGAGCCACAGAAAGACCGATGTCGTGACGAAGGTCACAGGAAACACACACACATGCCTGATGTAATTACCCCTTAATTTCTTTATAAAAATTTAAAATGCTTCCACTGTTTTTTTACAGATTTTAATTAGTATTTTGTGAATCTTAAATAGAAAAGTAGAACATCCCTTTTAATCATATCCCCATTTTTATCAATCTTGATAAACTGCCAAGGATTTATGATACTTCTCGGGTCCACAAAACAAAACAAAAAAACCTAAAGCAAAAAACCCATTAAAAAAATAATCCTGGGGCTTGGATTGTAGCTCAGCTGGTAGAGTGCTAGACCAGTATACACAAGACCAGAGTAGGAGCAATGCTCTGAGCTCTGAGCTCTGCTCCTCATCCTCTCAGCTATGACAGCACACCTGGCGGAATAGTCCCAGACTTAGATTAGACATGCACACTAAAGTACTTCAAAGTAAAGAGTCATGATGTAATGCCCTTGGACATACGTCAGAAAAAAAAAAAAAAATGAGAACAACACATTGGCCTTAAGAAATGTAAGGCTAGACTGGGAAACAGTGAGACCTGATCTGACAACATGAAAAGGCAATTCCAAACACAGAAATAATCACGTTTAATGTAGTTAAACTTAAAGGATAGAGATGGTCAAAAGAAAAAAAAAGGTCATTTGTTATCTAAAAGTACCTCATTTTAAAATTTGCTTTCAGACAGGCCTGGTGGTATACACCTTTAATCTTGGCACTCAAAAGGCAGAGGATCTCTGTGAATTCAAGGCCAGCCTAGTCTACATATTGAGTTGCTGGACAGCCAGAACTACATAGAAAGACCCTATTTCAAAAAAGGAAAAAAATAAAAATAAAAAGGATAGGAATGGAATAAAAAGTCAAGTATCCCTATCCAAAGAGTCCAGATCTTTCATTTTTGAGTGTCACATGATGCCACAAGTGAAAAATTTCTACCTGATACAGTAGCAGTCACAATACCCTCCCACACACACAGAATTTTTGTATTGGTGGTTACCATACGAAAATTATCCTCATGTCATATGTACATTGCCCAAAACATCTTTGTTTTATATATGCAAAAGTTTCCAAAATTTAAAGTAAATTATGAACTCTGAATTCTTTTTCATTTTGAGCATTCTGGATCAAAAATGTTTAATCTGTACTTAGAAATAAAAACATTTGTAAATTCATGAGTTAAAGACAATCTTAGAGAAAAATTAAATATTTTGAACTTGAAGAAAATGAGTATCAAAATTTATAGGATACGATTAAACTTCCCATGTAAACATATAATTAATCCTTTATATTAGAAAAGGAATCATGGGGCTGGAGAGATGGCTCAGTAGCAGTCACAATACCCTCCCACACACTGGTGGTTTGCATGAAGAGAGCTATAGTGTACTTATATAAAATAAATTTTTAAAAATTAAAAGAAAAAAGAAAAAAAAAAGAAATCAAGTCAGCAACAACTGAAGGGTCTACTTTAAGAAAGTAGAAAAGAGGGGCTGAACGAGCACTGACTGCTCTTCCAGAGGACCTGAGTTCAATTCCCAGCATTCATATGGTGGCTCTCAACTATCTGTAACTTCAGTCCTAGGAGACCCAACTCTTTCACACATACATTCAGGCAAAACACTAATGCACATAAAATTAAAAACAGAAACTATGATAGAAAAAAATAAAACCAAAGCAAGCATTAGAAGGAAATGATGAAAACAAACAAACAAAAATCCTGAACTTGATAAAGCTGAAAAGAGGACAATAACAGTCTAAGACACTAAAATCTGGTTCTTAAAAAAAAAAAGATAGATTAATGGTACATTAAGAGGGAAAAAAGACAACAGGAACACATTGTCCGAATAGTGAAAGAACAGAGGGGAATTATAAATGCTTGTGAGAAAACTCCGAGGAAACAAGAGTCTTGTGACCTCAGTTTCCTCAAACACATGGACTTGTTCTTGGACTATGCTTTCCTGACTCTCCCAGGTGTGGCAGCCAGATAGGAGTTTACTTTAGTTTATTCATCACAATGGGCTGTTGTCTATATGCCTCTCTGAAAAAAGGGTTTTTGCCATGTTCTGCTTGTTATTGTGACTTTAAGCAGGTGACTCTTCTTAATCCTTGGGAGTTTAAATTGTCTGATGTGCTGAATAAATGCAGCAGTCTTAGCCCACTTTATTTTTAGGCCCTGCTCTCCCAGGTTCATGCCACCATTAGAGTGGTAAACAACATATTTTCAATCAGGAGTGAAAGATCAGCTATCACTACATACTACAAAAAAAAAAATCCTAGCACACAAATCTGACAAGTTAGATAAATACATCAGTTTCTTAAAAGACACAAACCACCAATAATAAATCAATTAAGTAACAGACATGTGAATAAATAATCCTGTATTAATCAAAGAAATTAGAGCCTCTATTAAGAACCTTAATAGCCACCAAATATTACAGGAGAACAACAGAATGATTTCCAATAGGAACAATTTACTGGATTCATACAGGAAACCTGTTATACAATGTAAAGGTTGTCCCCCCCTTTAAATCTGCATTTGCAGTCATCCAACAGTTTTATAATTCAAAAGAATGTTTTGTATTTGTACTGATGGTAACTGAAAACACATACTCAATCCTTAACAGTACATCTTGATTTCTGCATCACCTCTGCTTATCAAAGTAAACCTAATACTTTTATTTGTGACACTGGGAATTGAACTTGGAGCCAACAATACAACAGGCAAGCACTCTCCCACTGAACTGTATTTCCGGCTGATTCTTAAAAATAAGTGGGGCATCCCTCCACAGGTTAGGCTTCGCACCTACTCAAATGTCATCTTCTCAAGATGGCCTTTCTCACCGCCTGACTAAAACAGCACTACTGGAGGGAATGCGTTTTTACCCCTTCGCTTCCTGCCTCTTTCCCACAGGACGTCAACATAAAAGAGGCAGCCCTGCTTCAGTCACTGCTGTACTTCCAGAGCCGAGGACAAGAAGCTCTCCCGCGAATCCACTACGACCTAAGACGCGGCGCACACCACACACCTCCAGTTAAGATCCCTGTGGGTTTACAACTCCGCATCCGTACACGCGCCTTATGTGTGCAGCTACCTATGTGTGCAGCGGCCACGTCTCTGCATACAGAGAAGTCGACGCCTCGGGATTAATGAATGGCTGCACCCTGGACTTCCAAAAACCAAACATCGCGGCCGCAGCCTAGGAGCGCTGCAATCCCGGGGCTTCAGAACCCGCACAAGCCCTTCCGTCCCTCCAGCCACGTCTCCCGGAGCCAGGACATTCTAGGGAAGGCTCCCGAGGGACAGCGGAGGGCAGCTGGCCGGCTCGTGACCGCGGCGGCTCGGCGGCTCTGGCCGGCGGAGCCCGCCCCGCCCCGCCCGGCTCCGGCCCCGCCGCGTCCGTCCCGACCCCGGCCCACAGAGGGCCCGCCCCGCTCACCCGGCTCCCGGTTGATCTCGATGTCGAAGTGACACTGCGGCCGGTCCTGGGCGCCCATCGCGAGCGCTGCAGCGGGACGGCGGCGAGCTGCGGACAGGGGACAGGGAGGAGGGCGCTGAGGGCGGGCGGGCGGGCGGGGCCCGGCCCGTCTGACAGGGGCGCGGCCGACAGGAAGCCGCGGCCACCCGCGCTCCCGTCCAGCTCCTCACCTGGCCGCACAGCTCCGGAGAACGCCCTGCCGGCGCCGCCGGAGCTTAACGTCACCAACGGAACGCCACCTCCTCCCCGTTAGGGCCAGCAGCCGAGCGCCACGCCAGAGCTCGCGAGGCCGGACGCAAGTGTCGCGAGAGTTCATCTCACCGCCCAGCGAGAGGGCGGGGTGGGCGCCAGGGCCCTCGTGCCCCGCCCCTCGGGATCCGCCGTCCAATCCCGAGTGCGCAGACGTGTACGAGCTGTCAACCACGGCTCACTCACGGAGCACCGCGAGATTTCTGGTTGCGTGGCCAGTGGGTGAACACAGGGTGAAGCCGAGGCTTCCGGCCGACGTGGCCGGTGAGCTGTTCCCTGTCGTGGTTGATATGGTCACGCTGTTTGTCCGGAGTTAAATGAAGCGAGGACCAGGTGGAACCAGATGTGCCTCCCTTACCCGCCAGGATGAAACTTGGCTGGCCGCCGGTTCGAGGCCAGCCTGGGTCACTTGACGCTTTCTCAGAAATACAACGAAAGGAAACAAAAATCAAGGCAACAACAAAACCCCGAAGCAAAACACAAAACCATGGCCTTCACACCTGCGCACCAGCGCTTGGTGGGTAAAGGCAGGAGATTCAGCTTCCTGAGACCTGTCTGAAGAAATCAAACCAGTTGGCTGGAGCGATGGTCTAGCAGTTAAGATGGTCCAGAGGCTGCTGTTGCAGAAGACCTGGGTTCAAAGCCCAAGTCAACAACCGCATGGTGGCTAAACAACCATCTCGTTTCAGGGGTTCCATCGTGTTCCTCTGACCTCCGTGGACACCAAGCATACACATGGTGCACAGACATCCATGCAGGCAAAACAGAAAGTAAAACCTTACAGAAGAAAAGTCTGTGAGACATAATACACATCCTTTAATCCCAGCGCTCGAGAGGCAGAGGTAGGTGGATCTCAGTCTGAGGTCAGTCTGTTTACATATTGTCTTCCTGGCCAGTCAGGGCTAAGTACTAAGTAGATCCTGTCTCAGAACAAAAGATACACAATAAGAATGTGTTGTAGAAAATTTTAATCGCAATCAGTATTGAGGTTGGGTCTGTTATGGAATGCTATATTCCATATCCAAAGACCTAAACCTACGAGTGACTGACTGACTTACCGTCTTTCCAAGCTTTTGTTCCTTGTTCCTTAATTTAAAACTATTGGTTAAATAAAATTGGCTACAACCAATTACTGCAGGGATTAGAGGTAGGTGGGTTTAGAGTTACCTGGTTGGGGGGTGGGGGTGGGAAGGAGAAGAGTAAGGAGAAAAGAGAGACCAGGTGTAGAAAGGAGGAACAAGAGGAGGAAGCCCCCACGAGGGGAGGCAGAGGATGAGCACACAGCCAAGAAAAACAGTCTATTCTTGGGGTACACCCCGGGAAGATAGACAGGACAGCAGTTAGAAGAGTACATTAGGAGTTACCCTCCAACAATTGTCAGTGCCATAGCCTGAGTCCCATTTATTTATAAGTCGGGATAAGCTTAAATTGGTTCTACTATGTTGTCTCTGTTTGGAGAGATGGCTCAGTTGTTGAGTCCTCACTTAAGATGGGTATAGTGGCACACACCTTTAATCACAGCACCCAGCACTTGGTGGGCAAAGACGGATTGCTCTTGGTGACTCGAAGGCCAGTCTGATCTACACAGAGTTCCAGGAAAGACTACAAAGAGAGACCCTATAGTGAGAATTTTGGTTTCTTAGAAAACCCAGTTATAATTGTGTGAATGTATTTAATCCCAGGTGTGGGATAAGAGGCTACTCAGATGATTACAGCAGATGATTATGATTTGCCTAGTGCACTGGCAGGGGCATGCTTTTGCCAGCTGTAGCTAGTTTACATTCAGAATTCTAGGGACTCTTCCAAGGGTATGAACCAGAGTCCCGAGATGTCATGCTCTGGGAGCTCAGGGAATGTTCATGTTCCTGGAGTTTTGCCAAGTGTTTGTGAGCAAAGAAATGAGAAGAAATTGGAGATAACCTGACTATGAAGATTGGACTTGCCTCAAGTAATTCAGCATCCCCAATCAGCAGGAAATAGTCTAAAGAGGTCTGTGCTTCATTCCTCTCTTTCTTTCCTTCCTACCTAGCATTGGGTCGTTGGAAGAGATCAGGATGGAATAAGGGTTGGAAGGGAAGTAGATCTAAGACCCCAATAAAGTAACTAAAAAAAATAGTACCAACACAAATCTGTGCTTTCTGTTCTTGCAGAGGACCTACATTGTCTAGCACCCACACCGAGTGGCTCACAACCCCTCTAACCCCCAGTTTCTGATGTAGTGCTCTCTAGCCCTCCTGGGCACAGACACGGCGCACATGAACTCATGAAAGTGCATACACAAACTTTTAAAACAAGAATAACAAAAACAGAAATAAATACCAGACCTAGTGGGTTTGGAAGGTTGGTTCCCACTTTGGATTCAGTGCTATCTCTGTCTCGGCCTTTCTGTCACAACCAGGATTTTGTTTGCCTTTTAAATACAGCCCCTGGTCTATGAAATGTGAAGGGATCAGGACGTAAATGCTTCGTTAGGAAAATACATGTTCTGAGCATAACTCTTGTTACATACCATAGCAAATAATTTCTCATGGTCTTGGCCCTGGCTTTTCATTGCTTTTGACAGTCTTCTGTCAAAGGTTTTAATTTCATTTTTACAAATTCTTTTTTCAACGAAAGAAAATGTTACTTCCTAGAACTGAAAATTGTTTGTAGGAATTACAATACTTTTGTTAGTTTTTAAAAACTAGTTTCATTTGGGGGGATAAATGCATCGTTTCTACATGTATACGTGTATACATACATACATATACACCCCTAAGCACAAGCTGCTCAGTCTGTATGTTACTTGTGTGTTTTCAGGACTGACCAATTTGTGTTCCCTGGGGAAGACTGTTTCTCCCACTCTCAACACTCCTTAGATGCTAGTAGTTCTTTGTGTAGAGTTGAGGCCTCCAGTTTGGTATCCTATTGTCATTGCTCAGCTCAAGGTTAAGCAGTCAAGTTGGTGAGACTTAGGGTGTAGCCTCTGACATTACTAGGAGACAGAATCTCAACAGCAAACTCCCTGATTCTCGGGCTCTTGGATTCTTTTTTCTCCTCTACAGGAAACACCAGAAAACGGAAGGATAAGAAAAGGGGAGAAAGGTAGAAGAGGACAGACAAGGGAAGGAGAGAGAAATGTTTTCATGAAAACTTGCTGTTTGCATCTGGGAATTTGAGTTTCTCCTTTTAAGTTTAAATCCAGTCTTCATGTCTCAGGTGTGGTGGGACTCTCATCTTGGAGCCCTGCCTGGGCTTAAACAAATGGCCCTTTGTTAAAGACTATCTTTTTAACCCATGAGTTGCTTAGTTCTATGACCTCATGCCATTATCAGTGCCACCCTGCCTTTATAAAGTTTGTAAAGTTTGCATCATATAATCTTTACCATTTAAAAATTATCGTTAAGCCAGGCGTGATGGTGCATGCCTTTAATCCTAGCACTTGGGAAGCAGAGGCAGGGGGATTTCTGAGTTTAAGGCCAGCCTGGTCTACAGAGTGAGTTCCAGGACAGCTAGGACTATACAGAGAAACCCTGTCTTGAAAAAACAAAAAACAAACAAAAAACACAAAAGCAAAACAAAACGACAACAAAACATCTTTAAGTGCAGTTCAGTTCAGTGGTATGAAGTACACTCACCTTTGGTTGTAGCTATCATCAACCAACTCCAAAAGTTTGTTATCTGAAAGAATACATCTCCATCATCAATTTTTTTTTTTTTTTTAATGTATGTGAGTACACAGATGGTTGTGAGCTTTCATGTGGTTGTTGGGAATTGAATTTCAGGACCTCTGCTCACTCCAGACAACCCGGCTTGCTCCGGTCAAACCTGCTCACTCAGTCCTTGCTTGCTCCGGCCCAAAGATTTATTATACCTAAGTGCATTGTAGCTGACTTCAGACGCACCAGAAGAGGGTGTCAGATATCATTACAGGTAGTTGTCAGCCACCATATGGTTGCTGGGATTTGAACTCAGGACCTTTGGAAGAACTGTCAATGCCCCAATATTTTATTTATTTATTTTATATGTATGAGGACACTGTTGCTGTCTTCACACATACAAGAAGAGGGCATCAGATCCCATTACAAAGGGTTGTGAACCACCATGTGGTTACTAGGATTTGAACTCAGGACCTCTGGAAGAGCAGTCAGTACTCTTAACCACTGAACCATCTCTCCAGCCCCCTCCCTCATTTTTTTTTCTCTCTCTCTTTTTTTTTTTTTTCTCTGTGTAGTCCTGGATGTCCTGGAACTCACCCTGTAGACCAGGCTGGCCTTGAACTCAGAAATTGGCCTGCCTCTGCCTCCCGAGTGCTGGGATTAAAGGCATGCGCCACCACCGCCCGGTGCTGCTGGCATTCTTGTAAGACTAACCCTACACTGAGCCACACTTTCTGCTGGCACTCATATAAAAGGACATGGAAGGAAACCCTATTTCTGCCTGCTCTGCTCAAGCTCATTCATCTGTCAAGCTCATTCATCCTGTCAGTCATTACAGTGTTGGTTGGTATTAGAACCAACTTATCTGGGATTCCAACACAGACTGAAGACCCTCAGCTCTCCAGGAATCTCCAGGACAAGACTGGGATTGCTGAGATATCCAGTCCCAAGGGCTGAACAATGAACAGATTTTCAATCTTTTCAACAAAGAGTAAGCCAGTGTCTTCCATGGGCTCTGCTTCAGTTACAGCCCCTCCCCCATTCCTTTCCTGACTTCCCTGCATGATGGACTGTGATCAAGACATTTAAGCCAAACAGCTCTTTCTCTACAAGATGCTTTTCATCATGGTGTGTATGACAGCAACTGAAAGCAGATATGTGTCTTTCCTTCATGGCTGGCTGGTTTCGCAGTATAAAAGCAAAGTATCTTTACATTGCATCCATGTTGTGTATCAAGCTTTCAAGCAGGAAGGGAACAAGAGTGAGTAATGGGGGTGAATGCGATCAGACACATTATATACATGTATGAAAATGTCATTAAACCTATTATATATATATATATATATATATATATATATTTATATATATATATATATATATATATATATATATATGATAACAAAAACATTTTTCTTTTTTCTGGGACTCATGTGGCCCAGGTTGACCTTTACATCCTGCCTACACCTCCTAGGTGTGCCTGGGGCTGGTTATTTTTTCCTTCCTTTTGCCTCTCAGCATTGAATGCACCCTTTGCTTGGGCCTCTAGCAGGAGTACTTATTTCAACTTCTCTCCCTGAAAAGAGACTTCAACAGTTTATAACTGTTTAAGGAGAAGAAAAGGGGTGAAAGGAGAAAATAGGGCTGTGTGAAGATGTAATTAGTTGATGTGGGACACTGAGAACGGGCGTGTATCATTTATTATTACATGTTACCAGATAATTAATCACTATTGTTGACAATGACACTGCTGTCATACACCTCAGGTCCTCACGGTTCTACCGTGAGATCTGTTTTATTACTAAAATATAGTCAGAATACAGTAGAGTTGGTAGCGAGTTTCTTCACAGTCTAAAGTGAATGGGACTTTTGCCCATGTTCTGAGCAGCTGTTTCCCAGGGGATAGGTCCCGTTCAGTCACTCCTCATTACAGCCTTCTGGAAACTACTCCACTGCCTTTGTGAGATTGCTTGTGTTGGCGTCTGCGATGGTAGCTAAATAAATGAGATTTCTATGTAACACATGCTGATACCTATGGGTGGAAACAGAAATTAGACGCATGTTTTTACTCACCGGGCAGGCTAATTAAACCTACCCACTGACTCAGTGTCACAGGTCATCAACCAAATGGTCTTACTATAGCCTTGGCTGTTTTCAAACTCAGGAGATCCATCTGCCTCTGGCTCCCCAAGTATATCACCACACCTGGCTTTACCAACCTCATTAAACTTAGAATCTTGGCCATTTTCACTCCCACATCTGCCCCTCTAGATCAAATAACCATGCCTTTTTGGCCTGGACTACAACAGCGGACTCCTCATCTCCATGGCCTACATTGCAGCCCCACTGTATTCTACAGAGCTGGAGTGATCACAACAGTTTACATCAGGATCCTGGCATTTAACTGTTCTAAAGTCCTTAAAGATACCATCTCATTCCTACAAGGTCTTATGTGATGGGGTCTCCAGTCACTTCTGTGTCCTCATCTCCTGTGGCTTTCCCTTTACTGAGACCTGAACACAGGGGCCTCCTTGGTATGCCTGAAGATATCCAGCGCGTTTGGCCTGCCTTGTTTATTTCTGGGGCTCAGGCTTCTCTCAATGTTACCTCATGAAGAACACTCTGCACCCTTACTACTTACCCTACCTGATTTCTGCAGTGCTGGAAAGTGAACCCAAAGCTTTCTATACATGACAGGCATGCCCTGACTTTATTCCATTTAAAGCACATATTCTTACATGATGTCTATTATATTTCCCCACTCTGGTACTAGAGTCTAGAATGTCAGCTCTACAGAGAGTAGGAATCTCTCGTGCTTCCTATTCACCATACACTGCCTCCTTGTCTGTATACCACTGCTGGGTGTGGTGGTACATCGTAGTCCTGGCACATGGGAGGCAGAGGCGGCTGGAGTCTCTGACTTCACAGTCAATCTGGTCTACAGAGCAATTACCGGGACAGCCAGGGCTACACAGGGAAACCTTTGTGTGTTTGTGGGGGGTGGGGGGATGAGAATAAAGGATGCCCTTGTATGACCAAAGTAAGCACATGACATAGCCATTGTCAATTGCTGCCCATTCAGGAAGAGACATCAGACTTGAGAAGTCCGACCTTCACAATGTGAAGAAACAATAAATTTGTAGGACCTTTGTATTTTTGCACAAGAGTCAGTATATCAAAAAGCATGTCTGCAGGCATTTTCTAAACATGAGAACATATTTAAAATGTAAAAAAGCAAACCTCAGATGCTGGAGTCAAACATAAACACAAAATGGCAATTCTACTATTCCATTAAGATTCTTAGAGAATGGTTGTAAGTGACTTTTTAAGGGGGGGGGGGTAAAAATAGTAACGATAAAGCATTCTCTATAAGAAATGCGAACTAGTACTTGGCCCAAACTTAGAAAAGGGTCTCAGATTCTGTTTCTTCCCATTCCGATATCTGACAAGAGAGTGCATTAATATTCTATCCTGAATTAAACTGGTTTAACGTAGAAATCCCTTTGTTGGTCGTGTGTATCTCCCACAGACTGACTGACTGCTGGTTAACCAAATGGCCTGATTACTTTTGGGGGATGGAAGTGAAATCCACGAATAATGAGGCCATGGCTCTCACGGAGCCTGGCTTTGAGACGCTTTCCTCTGTTACCAGTTGACAGGGCCTGTGAAACCCTAACTCCAGGTTCTACCATAAACTGTCAATATGGTTTTGAGTAGTAAGTAAATAACCTTTAGAGGGCGGAGCAAACTTAGGGTACCATCCTCCGGCCTCAGCCTGCCCAGTGCGAAGATTACAGGCATGCAGCACCCCTCAAGCCAAGTAACCTCTTCCGCACCTCCCTTTTCTCATCGCTCATCACCCAGGGCTGCCGCACGTCCCCAGTGGCACTTACTGGACGCACTCGTTCGCTCGGCCCTTGTTCTGATACTCCACGATACAGCGGATCAGCTGGTCATTCTCCTCCAGGAGCTGAAAGATGGGCGAGGAGGAAATGCAGGGGGCTCTCAGCTGGAGGTCCGGGGCCGGCGCCGAGCTGACCCTGCTCCCATTCCTTCCCTGGCCCACAGGCTGTCCCCACCACGGTCCGGCCCCTGCAGGGATCTCCTGCACCAAGTCTCCGGCTCGCGATCGCTCACCCGCTGGATAGTCTCTTGATTGACCTTGGCCTTGCCGCGTAGCCAGTCAGGAGCGAAGATGACGGACATGCTGCAAAAAAAGCTCGGAATCCCGAGCTCGGAGCCCCCGAGTCGCGCGCTGCTGACGCAAGCCTGCACCTCCCCGCATGGAGGCGGGATGTTAGATACTCGACGCTGATTGGGTTCGACGCGGGGAAGGGCGGGAAGTCATCTGTGATTGGACGCGCGAGCGAGCTGCTTGCTCTTGTAGAGTCTATGACGCTACTCTGGGGGCAGGACTTTGCTGATGATTGATGGCCAAGGGCTAGCGGGCTTCTCAGCCTGGCTCTCCTGTCCCAAACCCTTCTAGTTCCAGTACAGTGGGAACTGAGAGGCCCCTTCCAGTCAGATCAAACTAGAAAGCACTGATATTAGCTTTTCTCTTATCCTGGAAGATACCTGAATGTGTTTAGATTCTTTCTGGGCAATAAAAATTTAAAAAACAGCGTATCAGACAGGGGTCAGTGGTTAAGAGCCTCTTTGCCTGCTCTTCCAGAGGACCAGAGTTTGATTCCCAACCTCCCCAATTCGAGTGGCTTACAACCACCTGTAATTTAAGCTCCAGCAGATCTAATGCCCAATTCGTGCCTGCACAGGCACCCAAATACATGTGGCAAACACACATGAAACACATGAGTAAACGTTTGCTATGAAATGGTATTGCTTGTTGCCACCCTAAAATGTACTAGCATTTTCTCCACTTTACAGAACAGAAAATAGATGCATTTTCCCGAGATCACCTTAGACCTTCATTTAGAGGGAAGATCTTGAGAGCCCCTAGAGTTCTGTTTCTCTGCCCTAGAACGGGTTTGCCCACCCTTATTTAGGTGTATAAGGCAGCAGCTTCTCCTTCATTTTAGGCAAGAAGATCCAATAAGAGAAGTTGGGGTAATCTGTCTGTGTGCGGTTGGACTCAGAGATTCTTACTTCTCAAGTCCCTCCCAGAGATTCTACAGAAGACAGGACAGGCAGAGTGGGGTCATCAAGAGCAGGGTGCACACCTTGCTTAGTACCACTCTACCCTCAGTAATTCCCATTTAGAGTGGAGGACTGATTTCAGCAGGAGGTGGTGTCAAGGAGGGGCAGGTGCAGGGGGTGAAGAAGTCTAAGCATGAAGGTGTGGCTATCAGGGGGCTGAGAGGACTCAATCCTGAACTTTCTCCAGGAAGCAGTGGGAACCACGGATGGTCTTGGGCAGAAGATTGGTAATGCCTGGAAACTAACTTACTTTCTTTCTTTCTTTTCTTTTCTTTCTTTCTTTCTTTCTTTCTTTTTTTTTTTTTTTTTTTTTTTTTTTTTTTTTTTTTTTTTTGAG
>NC_034599.1:114494749-114552734 GCF_900095145.1 Mus pahari | reverse complement strand
AGGCCAGCCTGGTCTACAGAGTGAGTTCCAGGACAGCCAGGGCTATACAGAGAAACTCTGTCTCGGAAAACACACACACACACACACACACACACACAAAATGAAGGTAGGAAGGAGGTTGGGTTCAAAGAAGAGCAGTTGGGGGTGACTGTGGGTGAGCAGCCCAGGCGAGATGGATACTGTGAGAGAAATGTACACTTAAGGAAGGAGACCTGGTGGGCCTCAGTGACCAAATAGGGAGGAAGATGCAGGGGGAACTAGGGATGGTGCGTGTGAGTCCTGGGTTTGGCATCTCAGAGAGTCATAATGCCATTTTTGGAGTCAGGGAACAGGTGTAGGGTTGGGGGAGCTGGACCGAAGGCAACAGAAATGTAGTCTGAGGTTATCCCATGTGAAAATACTGAAGTTCATGAGTATTTGGGTCTGGAATCATGAATGAAGTCTGGAGGGACAGAGCTGTGATAAACATCACTTGGGCAAACTGATTCGAGTCATGTGGTAGATAAGCCTGCCCAAGGAGAGTGTGGTGGTTTCTGTTATGCAGAGGAAAAGAAGCTGCAGAAGAGATAGGAGGGGAAAGAGACTAAAACCAGGGAACTGTGTGTTTGTGTGTGTTGGGGGGTAGGACTTAAAGAAAAGCGAGAGTGACTTATGAGTAACCAGTGCGGAACAGACAAGGTAAGACTAAGTCTTTGATGTCATTCAATGTAGACTTGGGCAGCCATGAGAAGAGGCAGAAGTCAGGATTTCAGGGTGCTTAGAAGTGGTGGGAAGAGGGGAGGCACTGAATATTCAGTCGTTAACTGAGTTTCCCAGGAGGTTAGGCTGCAAAGAGGATAAAGAAAATGTAGGATGCTGGGTGGAGAGTTGCCAGCAGCTAACACCCAGCACTTTCATGGTTAGTTGTTCTTCAGTGACAGAGGTGCCTGGGAGGGCAGAGAGGGGTCAGAGAGTGGGAGGGAAGGGAAGGGCACAAGGGCGATTTGGAACTGGGTGTTGGGAAGGTTGGGCGAGAACTGACTGGGCACCTGCTGGGTGCATGAAGGACCCGGCTGAGGCTGGCATTGTGTGCGCAGCAGCATTTACAGCCCGGGAGGACACTGGTGGTGGACCAAAGGATGACTCGCAAGGGTGTCAGTGTGTCAGAAACAGTGTGATTGATGTGATCACCCCTGGACTCCCAACCCATGGGAAACGAAGTGAAAATTTAAAAAGAATTACTGAATGGGACAAAGTAGAGGCACGGTGGCAGTGTGGGAGGGAGGAAGCCAATGGGGGGGGAGGACAGAGATCAAATGTCTAAAGTTATAAATAACTGGTCATGGAAGCTGTCTGCGGAGACGTAGAGATTGTGGGGGTGGACAGTTGAAAAGGCTTGCTTGGAATGGAAAGCCTCCGGAGGGGACAGTGGCCATGAGTGGTCAGTGGTTGGAGATGTGGGCTGGGATCTCAGGCACTACACCTTACCCATTTCCCATTTTATTCTACGGTAGAGCCTAAGACTCACCAGGTGTGCCAGACAGAAGGTGAAGGAACATTCTATCTAAATCACTCATGTCTCAGATACTAATATCCCAAGGCTTCATCACATTATTTTGGTTTTAAGACAGTGTCTCACAAAGGATGACCTTGCGCTTCGGATGCTCCCATCTGTATCTTTTGAGTGCTGGGGCTCCAGATATTATTGCGGTGCTGGGAACAGAAGTCGAGGCTTCACTCATGCATGCTCCACAAACACTCCCATGCATGCATGCTCCACAAACATCCCCTCACGGGCACCACACGCCAGCCTGGAGTTCTTTATTTTTGCTTTTTAAACATTTTGTTTAGACTTATTTATGTGGATGAATGCTTTGCCTGCATATGTGTATGGGTACCACATGCCTGTCTGGTGCCTGTGGATATCAGGAGAAGATGTCAAGTCATCTAGGACTTACAGATGTTTGTGAGCCACTATGTGAGCGTACAGAGTAAAGCCTGGGTCCTCTGCAAGAGCAACAAGGTGATCTGAATTCCTGAGCCAATTCTCTAGTCCTCTTGGTTTTGGTTTTTGGTTTTTGGTTTTTGTTTTTTTGAAATAGGGTCTCTGTTCAAGCTTGCCTAGGATTCACTATTTCGCCCAAGCTAGCCTCAGATGCATGGCAGGGCTCCTCTACCAGCCTCCTAAACACTGGTGTGAATACTGGGTGTGAATACTGGTGTAAATACTGAAAATACAGGTGTGAGGCACTACCTCCTGTCTTAGTTAGGGTTTTATTGCTGTGAACAGATACCATGACCAAGACAACTCTTATAAGGACAACATTTAATTGGGGCTGGCTTACCAGTTCAGAGGTTCAGTCCATTATCATCAAGGTGGGAACATGGCAGCATCTAGGAAGGCATGGTGCAGGAAGAGCTGAGAGTTCTAAATCATCTGAAGGCTGCTAGCAGAATACTCACTTCCAGGCAGCTAGGATGAGGATCTTAAAGCTCACATGCACAGGGCCACACCTACTCCCACAGGGCCACACCTCCTAATAGTGCCACTTCCTGGGTTGAGCATATACAAACCATCACAGCTGCTAAATCCAGAGTTTTCTAGGTCTAATACCAAATATCCTCTATGTAGACAGGGCACCCAGTGGACAGAATGTTGGTCTCATTCATGTTTTTCTCCTTTGTGAATGTTATGAACTAGCCTTATTGAGACTTGTTACAGACAAGCCCTGACTTGGTGTGGGAGGGAACCATGGCATGACTTGAATACCAGAACACAATAATGCCCAAAGGCTATCTTAGACTGTCACAAGTCTTCCTGTGTTCATTTTGTAATTTGTCTGTGGTTACATAAGCCCTGCTTTCATTTCCACCCACAAGAGAAATGCCGTTTAGAAGTCCTCGCTCAGCTCAGGTCTCTCCATGTAACCCGTCTATCCAGCTGCTAGGCTGGCACCCATTGTGGGCTTCTCCACAGAGATGGAATGGATAGGCTATATGAGGAGAACATGCTCATGTGGTGACAGAGGCTGAGAACCAGGGGAACCAGTTCTGGGGTTCACTGACTTGCACTTGGCCTCAGAATCAGGAAAGCTGGGACTGGGGATGTGTCCCAGTGGGTAGTGCTCTTGGATAGAAGGCAGGAAACCCTGGGCCTGAGCTCCAGAGCCACACAAGCTTGCTGTGGAAGCACACATCGGTAATCCCAGCACCCAGGAAATGGAGGCAGTAGGATCGCCTTCAGAGTCACAGTCTACTACATAGTGAATTCAAGGTCAGCTTGGGATACACAAGACCCTGTCTCAAGGGATAAAAATGAAGTATCCGTGAAGCTGATGGTGTAATGTTAGTGAGAAGCTGAGGTCCTGAGAGCCAGAGACGGAGAGTTCCAAGGAAAGCCTAGAGTTCTGATGTATGAAGAGGGTCACAGAGCTGACCCGGGGTTTTGTAGTTGTTATTCTATCAACAGAGATACATCCTCAGCCCCACGGAATTCTGTGCACAAGCGAATGTCTCTGAAACACACCAACTCTCCTTTGCGGCCTGAGACTTGGGGAAGCTTTCCCTGAGCCCCAACTCCAAGACAACTGTAAATTCTCTTTGGAACCCATGCTTCTGTGAAGCATGACTCATGTTTAGACATCAGAGTTCCTGCCTGGTGCGCTTACACCGCTTCTCTTGATTTGGTTTCTGTGTTCACACTTCCTGTGTACACAGTGAGCGGCACACAGAGGTGCTCAGCACTTGTCAAAACAGTAAGGGCCTTAGTGTGCTACCCAATCTCCCTCCAGCCTCATAGCGAGGTGTGTGTTGCTCGGGGATCGGACTTTGGCACCTCCTCCAAGCTGGCAGAAGGCTGTGCTCTTCGGATCCTCTATCTCGGGCCTCCTGCCCAGCTGCGTAGCCTGCAAGAACCCACGCCCAGGGAGTGTCACTCCAGTCACACGGGGCCTAGACGCCTCTGGAGAACAGCCCCGTCCGCTCCAGACCAGGCATCGAGGGGACATCGGAGCCTCTTCACACAGTTCGAGGTGAGACTCGCATGTGGGCCTCGGGCCCCGCGGAAGAGACGCGGGCCGAGGGGAGCAACCCGGGCCAGCCCTGGTAGATTCACGCAATTCCCGGGTCTGAACAACTGGACAGCAGAGGCGCCCCACGATTGGTCTGTTTGGCGTCGCTTAGCAGCAGCGAATGAGAGCTCACGGCGTGCGCACGCGCACCACATCCTACCTCCTGCTGCCGGGCCGCGGGTAACCTGCACCCCGCCGGCCGCCGGGGTGGGCTGTGGTGGCCGAGGTGGAGTTCGGCCGCGGGGGCGAGGTGAGGTTAGCGGGCCAGGCGGGCGTGGAGAGGTGGGGTCGGGGTCTAGGCCACCGGGCTGCAGCCCGGGCCGGTGGGAATCCGCCGAGGCCCGGCCCCCTGCACGGTGTGTACCTGCGGGGATGCGCTGCCCGCTGCGCCTGCTGCCCGGGGCGGGGCCGGGGCGTGTCTCGGGAGGGCGGGGCGGTTGTTCTCTTTTCGTAGACTGAACTCTAGTCCTGTTTCTTGCTTCTTTTGAGAGCAAACTTTCCTTCGCCTGCTGGTCTAGCAGAACTTGGCTTCTTCAAGGCCTGCCCCCCCCCCTCCGCACCAACTTTCCTGGACTTGGATAACCAGGGACAAAGAACAGAGCAGAGCTGGGGTCAAGCTTGCAAAAAGCCAAATCCAGGGAAGGAACTGTATTACTTCTGATGAAAGGTGCCGGTGCAGTTTGCGGTTTTGTAAAACGGGGCCCCATGGCCTTGAGCTTGGGATCCTTCTGCCTCCACCCCTTGCCCCCCAAGTTCTGGGATAACAGGTGTATGGCCTCCATGCCCAGCTCGGTTGGTGTAGCTGGTGACAAGATCAGAGAAACTAAAGCAACCCTCAGTGCAGAGCCAATGCTAGAGCAACGTGTCTATAAAAGTCTACACAGAGAGTTTATTCAGGTATAGAACCTGTCAGGAAAATGAAAACAGGGACAGCTTTGAGTAGCCTGACATTGATATACAGGATTCATTCGCACTGCAGCTTTCTCCGGAAGACAGTTGTAGACAGGTCCCTAGAGATACCGCTTAAATGTTTTATGGAAACAGAGAGGACATCTTGAGGTTTCAGAAAGAATTTCAGATCAAGGCGGGGGTGATGGTGCACATGTTTAATCCCAGCACTCAGGTGGCAGAGATAGAGGCAGTGCATAGCCAGACAGGACAACTGACTTTAGAGTATAATACACTAGGTAAGGAGAGGTGGTTTTATTTTATTTTATAGACAGGGTCTCACTATGTAGTCCTGGCTGGTATGAAACTTACTGGGTAGGCCATGCTGGCCTGAGATCTACCTGCCTCTTCTAAGTATTGGGATTAAAGGTGTGTGCCACTGGGCTTTAACTCCCACAGTTCACCCACCTCTTGGTTCTGTTTTAGACAGGCTGTCCTGCAGCCTAAACTGCCCTTTAACATGCCACTTAGCTGGGGATGACTTTGAACTCCTGACCTTCCTGCCTCCACCCCCCACCCCCCAAGTGCTGGTATTATGAGCTTAAGCTACCACACTCTGCTTCTCAAGGGGCACTTGTATCAGCAAGTCTCTGATTAGAGATTGTTTTTTGTTTTTAAACATAGTTTCACTATAGCCCAAGTTCCTGGGTGCTGGGATTACAGGTTTGAGACCCACACTGCCTCTGGTTAGGTGTTGGCAGTACTGCAGTGGAGAAGGCTTCTTCTTCTTCTTCTTTTTTTTTTTTAAAGATTTATTTATTATTAGTATTATATCTAAGTACACTGTAGCTGTCTTCAGATGCACCAGAAGAGGGCGTTGTTGCTGGGATTTGAAATCAGGACCTTCGGAAGACCAGCCAGTGCCCTTAACCACTAAGCCATCTCTCCAGCCCGAGAAGGCATCTTTAGAAAGACGGTAGCTGTGAACTTGGAGGTTTGGTTTTGCGGTCCACATGCCATGGAAAGAATATGGAACTGGGAGACTGAAGCCTGCTTCTACCTCCTGATCCTTAGTTTTCCTCCCCTGCGATGTGGTCCAAGCTCTGAGCACTTAGCAGCGTTACCCACACGGAGGTCCTGGTCCCTCTGCGCCCCTGGGAGATTGGGCTCAACCCACTGCATACAGTGGCTTTGTGTTTGTAGAAATCTGTGCACATTCCCCTGTGTGCATCGGACAATATCTGCATTAATTATAACACCTACATAGTGTGCTGTGTGTGTGGTTGTTGCATATTACGTTGTTTAGGGTATCGTGGCAAGTCTGTACATATTCAGTACAGAAGCAGGTTTTTTTTTTTTTTTAGTATTTTCCATCTGAGGTTGGCTGCGTCTGCAGGTTGAGTCGCTTCTCGGCCTTTGACTAAGGTCAGGTACAGAGGGATGGCCGTGACGCTCCTCCTGTCCAGTTCAGCTGCTTTCTGCTCTCAGCCCTTAGACTTGATCTCTGTCTCCCTCTGTATCTCATCCACGAGCAACGGAGCCCACGGATCCCAAGCTGGGAATCGGGTCTCAGATCTTGTATTAGAGAGTGAATCCATCACGGGCTTCCTGTCCCCTTAGCATTCCTCACTACTGCGCCTGCGATGGGCGCTTGTACCTGGCTGTACTAAATTCAGCTCCTTTTGCTGGGTTAAAATTGTGTTTTGCCCCTTGCTTATGTCCTTACATTGGGGAGATTTGAGGGAAAGCTAAAGAGTAAATGTGAGAGGAAAATAAGAATAAAAGAGTAGCCGGGTGGTGGTGGCGCACGCCTTTAATCCCAGCACTTGGGAGGCAGAGGCAGGCAGATTTCTGAGTTCGAGGCCAGCCTGGTCTACAAAGTGAGTTCCAGGACAGCCAGGGCTACACAGAGAAACCCTGTCTCAAAAATAAATAAATAAATAAATAAATAAATAAATAAACAAATAAATAAAAGAGTGGCTTTGGTATAGCAACAAAGTGTGTGTGTCCAGCAGGGACAATCTGTGATGTATGTATGACAGAGCAGGACAGTCTGTGATGTATGTATGACAGAACAGGACAGTCTGTGATGTGTACAGAGCAGGACAGTCTGTGATGTATGTATGACAGAGCAGGACAGTCTGTAATATGTACAAAGCAGGACAGTCTATGATGTATGTATGACAGAGCAGGACAGTCTGTGATGTATATATGACAGACCAGGACAGTCTATGAATGTGTACAGAGCAGAACAGTCTGTGATGTACACAGAGCAGGACAGTCTGTGATGTGTACAGAGCAGGACAATCTATGATGTATGTATGACAGAGCAGGACAGTCTGTGATGTGTACAGAGCAGGACAGTCTGTGATGTATGTATGACAGAACAGGAAAGTCTGTGATGTNAGTCTGTGATGTGTACAGAGCAGGACAGTCTGTGATGTATGTATGACAGAACAGGAAAGTCTGTGATGTATGTATGACAGAGCAAGACAAATTGTGATGTACACAGAGCAGGACAATCTATGATGTATGTATGACAGAGCAGGACAGTCTATGATGTACACAGAGCAGGACAGTCTGTGATGTATGTATGACAGAGCAGGACAGTCTGTGATGTGTACAGAGCAGGACAGTCTGTGATGTATGTATGACAGAGCAAGACAAATTGTGATGTACACAGAGCAGGACAATCTATGATGTATGTATGACAGAGCAGGACAGTCTGTGATGTGTACAGAACAGGACAGTCTGTGATGTATGTATGACAGACCAGGACAGTCTGTGATGTATGTATGACAGAACAGGACGGTCTGTGATGTATGTATGACAGAACAGGACAGTCTGTGATGTATGTATGACAGACCAGGACAGTCTGTGATGTACACAGAGCAGGACAGTCTGTGATGTGTACAGAGCAGGGGTGTTGCAAACCTGATAAAGAGAATTAGGAAGTGGATTAAGATGTGTATATAAGCTAGACAGTGGTGGCATACACCATTAATCCCAGCACTTGTGAGTCTGAGGCAGGTGGATATTTGAAAGTTCAAGGCCAGCCTGGTCCACAGAATGAGTTCCAGTATAGTCAGGACTGCACATCAAACACACAAACAAGAAGCCACCCCAAAATAACACACAAAACATGAACATGGACGTTTGGTCATCTTCCATGCTTCTGCTGACACAGAACACCACCTCAGAAACCTTCTCTCTCTCCAGTTGTTGTGTAGCATCTTCAATGTATGTATGGTTCAGAAGTATGGCAGAGACACTGCAGAAGTACATTTCTTGTTTTGGTGAACAGGAATACGATGACTTCCACTTCCTCTTCAGTCTGCTAGGCAGGGTTTGTTGTTTTGGTGGTGGTGGTTTTGTTTTTTGTTTTTTGTTTTTTTGTTTTGTTTTTCTGAGACAGCGTTTCTCTGTGTAGCCCTTGGTGACCTAGAACCCGCTCTGGTCTGTCCATCACCACTACCCTGCTAAAATCAGGGTTAGGGTTAGGGTTAGGTGGCCAGGTGGACAGCAAGCACCTTTATTCTGTGTGATGGTTCCAGACCAGCCTTGAACTTGTAGTCCCGCCTCCGCCTGGGTGCCAGGATGGCAGGCATCATCTAATGCAGGTTTGCACTCCTGTTTTAAAGTGAATGCTAGCTGTCTCCGAGGTAGCTCTGTATATGTAAATGTCATGCTGATGATGACATTTACATAGGACTCTTGTAGAAAGAAGCCCACCATGAAGACCTGATGCTAATTTCTTCTTTTTTCCTTTCAGTTTCTGAAATACAGTCACAGGAAGTTGCAAAGATATTACAGAGAGAGTTACCATGAGCCCTTCACCTGGTTTTACTTATTTATCTTGTGGCACTAAGGATTGAATCCAAGGCCTTGTGCATCTAATTCTGACCTGCATCCCAGCTCTTTATTTTTGTGACAAGGTCTTGCTGCATAGCTTAGGCTGGTCTTGAGAACATTATGTAGAGGAATTCATACAGTATGCAGTCCCAGTTTTTTTACTTTTTCTTGATGATGATGATAATGATGATTACAGTTCTGAAACTCAAATCTAAAGCCTCACGCCCATGTTATTCAACGTTTCCACTAAACTCCCACCCAGGATATGACCTTTAGATACCAGATTTTCTCAGTCAGCAGGATGCTCTGATTTAATATATATATTAAATACCCTGTTTTATATATATTAAAAACAGAGTTTCTCTGCATAGCCCTGGTTGTTATGGAACTTACTTTGTAGATCAGGCTGGCCTCTAACAGAGATCCACCTGCCTCTTCATTCTTATTTTAGATTTATTTTATCTTTACTTACATACCCTGTATATGTGCGTGTCTCTAAGGATGTACACTTGAGGGCAGAACCTGGAAAAGTCAGAAGAGACTTAGACAGCTGGAGTTACAGCTGGTTGTGAGCCACTATGTGGGTGCTAGGAATTGAACCTGGGTCTTCTGGAAGAGGGAGGTGGTGGTCTTAACTGCTGAACCATCTCTCCAGCCTCTAGACTGGTTTTTAATGTGAAGCTTTTCTGGTTTTCAAGGCTGCACCACCCCCTGATTCTGAGTAAAGTGAGCAGGTTTTGTTTAGTGGTGGGAGATGCGCCCTCTCCCTACTGACTGCTTTGAGGTGCCAGTTCTTCTGACAGTAGGCCTGAGATGTGTCACAGAAGGGATCGAATGTGATCCCACCACAGGAGGGATCGAATGTGATCCCACCACAGAAGGGATCGAATGTGATCCCACCACAGAAGNAGAAGGGATCGAATGTGATCCCACCACAGAAGGGATCGAATGTGATCCCACCACAGAAGAAGGGATCGAATGTGATCCCACCAGTTGCCTTCCCGCCTGCTGCCTTTTAGAATCTCTTTGTGATTGTTCTATAGCTGATTTCCAGGGTTTTATCTGTACTTAGTAGGGCCTGGAAACGCCTACTCTGCACTTTGGAACAGAGCAGCCACATCTCCCCTGCTCTCCCCTTTTCTAGTCTGAGTCTTGGAGGTCAGGTCTCACTCTGTAGCTCCAGCTGACTTTGAACTCAGGACCCTCCCCTCTCAGCCTCTGAAGAGCAGGGACAACAGGGCTGTAGGCACGCCCTCTTCTTCGTGTGTAGGTTAACACTGTGGTAGCTCATGGCCCCAAGCTTACAAACATCAGTCCCCACAAAGGTCAGCCTCCCTTTCTTACGAGCTCTTCTTCCATCCTTGGAACTGTGGTTGCTCACGGTGCTGGATGCTGGCACTGGGAGCTTTGTGCATAGTGCGTGGATGTTCTACCGCTGAGCTTTAACATCCCGCCCCAGCATGCATGTCACTAAAGGAAAATAGTGTGTAAAAGCGTTGTCTCCATTTTTAAACTTCTTCCTCAGCTGCGTGTAAGTTCCTCAGCACCTCGGGCAGCTGCGTCTCAGTCCCTCAGACACCGGTGACATGTCCGCAATGTCACCTTTATTCAGTCATCAGAGATAACTTGAAGGATTTAAAGGTTTCCGTCTTGGCAGCTCTTGTACAGCGGGACAGAGCTGGAAGCAGCTAGAACTTTTAGTTGCCCTATTGAGGAAAAGCAGGTTTGGTCAGCAAAAGCCTTGTTGGTGAAGTTCAGTTCTTCTGGGTCCTTCTGATAGCAGCCAGACTGGTTCTTAGGATTACCATCACCTGCAAACCCATTTTCCCCTTGCAGTCTTAGTGGGCACCTGAATGCAGTGGGCATTCTACATCAGGGTGCGGGCCTATCTGAATCCTTCTGCTATAGCTTTGATTCATTGACTTTTTCATTTTTCTTTCCTTGTGCCATACTGACCATGTAAGGCCTTGCTAGGAGTTAGTGTTTTGAACCCCAGGGTTGTTCTGTTCTCAAACTGCTCTTGTATTCTTCCTCTATATCAGTTTAAAAACATTTCAAAAATGTTCTTTAAAACCAGTTTGGTTGACCTCTGTGCTCAGTGTGCTTCTCTTCTTCCCTGGCGTCAGTCTCAGCACTGGCAGTGCAAGGCTATGAAGCCTACAGTGCCCTCTGGTGGCCACTGGCAGTGCAAGGCTATGAAGCCTACAGTGCCCTCTGGTGGCCACTGGCAGTGCAAGGCTATGAAGCCTACAGTGCCCTCTGGTGGCCACTGGCAGTGCAAGGCTATGAAGCCTACAGTGCCCTCTGGTGGCCACTGGCAGTGCAAGGCTATGAAGCCTACAGTGCCCTCTGGTGGCCACTGGCAGTGCAAGGCTATGAAGCCTACAGTGCCCTCTGGTGGCCACTGGCAGTACAAGGCTATGAAGCCTACTGTGCCCTCTGGTGGCCACTGGCAGTGCAAGGCTATGAAGCCTACAGTGCCCTTTGGTGGCTCCTGGCCATGCAAGGCTATGAAGCCTGCAGTGCCCTCTGGTGGCTGGCCTGGCCCTGCAGGTGCTGTGGGGAATTTGAAGCCTGGCTTTTGTTCTTAACAGCTGACTAGTGGAAGTGCTAGACCAGGGGCATTCAAAGAGGTGGCTGTCTGACAGAGAGCAGGAGTCAGTCCAGTCTGGCAAGCCTGAAAGGTTTTGAGATGAAGGGGCTGAGATCTCCCTTGCTCTCTTTCTCTCTCTCTCTCTCTCTCTCTCTCTCTCTCTCTCTCTCTCTCTCTCTCTCTGTGTGTGTGTGTGTGTGTGTATGAGTATATAGGTGTGTGTGTGTATGTGTATGTAGGGGTATGTATAGGGGTGTGTGTAGGGGGGGTGTAGGGATGTGTGTAGATATGTATGTGTAGGTGTATGTATATATAGGTGTGTATGTGGGTGTGCATAGGTGTGTGTGTAGGTGTATGGGAAGGTGTACAGGTGTGTGTGTGTAGAGGTGTGTGTAGGTGTGTGGTGCATAGGTATGTGTGTGTATGTAGGTGTCTATGTGGGTGTGTAGGTGTGTGTTTACCTGCCCCTGAGAAGGGCAGACTAGAGGCCAGGAGTGGTGTTGGTGTAAGGCTGTCTTCCTGGCCTGTGCTACTAGTGTTTTTATGAATCCTACTAAACAAGAGGGCCCAACAGACAGGATCACAAAGAGGGATGTGTAGCATGGAAGGACCAGCCAGAGCTGTTTTGGCCACCAATGTAATCCTCTGAGGCCAGCCGTTGCTGGGCTGACTCGCACACAGATGCGTAGGCCCTGTCCTGTCCAGATGTGCAGTGAAGTCAGCAGGTAGCACAACCGGACAGCTCTGTGGCCGTGCAAACATGGTTTCCTTCCGCCCTGACAAGTACATGGCCCAGATCTATTTCCTTTTGTTTCTTAATGTGTTCACACAGCGTGACCAAGTGTTTAGTATCTTACCATGGTGTGATTTGCTAACTGACTCCCTTCAGCCATCTGTAAGGGCTCAGTCATCATCTTGAAGACTGACTGGCTTTGTATCAGAGAACAGAAATTCCGGAGGATGTGCTCCGTCAGCTCTGCAGCTGCCTTCTCCCTCTCTCTGCCACCACCACTACGATGCCCAGACTCCAGCACACCCCTCCATTTCCTAGTGTGGCAATTGAACTGCTTAGCACCTTCTTCCCTGGGTAACCTGACATACACACCCTGCCGTTGGGTCAGGCACTTCCTGTCCCTATAGGGCCCTCATCTCTGTAACCTGCTGCTATGGCTATGGCTATGGCTATGGCTATGGCTATGGCTATGGCTATGGCTATTGCTATTGCTATTGCTATTGCCATTGCTATTGCTCCTGAGCCCTGCTGGACCCCCCTCTTTCCCCATCCCTTTGTCCCTCCTCCCAGTTTGCTTTGCTTCCCTCTGGGAAGGGAAGTCTTCAGTAAAGAGGAAAAGAAATGCTACAAATGAGGGAGGGAAAGCGTTGGAGGTGACATAGGACAAACTATTTCATTTCCTGGCTTCACTGACAAAGGGTCCTTCCTTCCTTCAGGTGTCCTCATGACTTCTCTCTCGGACCATGTCCATGATCCTTTTTGCCAGCATCGTACGGGTGAGGGATGGACTTCCCCTCTCAGCTTCCACTGACTTTTACTACGCCCAGGAGTTTCTGGAATGCAGGAGGCAGCTCAAGACCTTAGCCCAGAGGCTGGCCCAGCATCCAGGCCGAGGCTGTGCAGAAAGTTGTGACTTCCGTATCTAGTACGTAAACACTTCTCCAGGACCCGAATGTCAAGGTGGCACTGCTAAAGGCAGCTTGGGTAAAGGGAGGTTCAGTCTCAGCAGTCGGAGGCTGCGTACACTTGGAACAGACTAAGGAAGGAATGGTGTCCATCTTAGAGCCCGATGGAGCACTGCTCACTCCTCTGCCGTCAGAGAGCACCCACGTGTGTGCACCTCTCCTGTGGGTACCCTTCAGCCCTTTTGTTTTCCACTTAAGTACAGTAGAAGGAAGAAGATAGGAAGCTACAGTAAAATGCCAGTGAGAGAAAAGGGGAGACCCAGGATAACCCTCAGCCAGCTTAGATGCAGCTGAGGTTGGCCTTGAACTTCCCATCCTCCTTCAGTGAACAGGGGAGTGAAAGTGGTTGAGGGTGAGTCTCTCTCAATTCGGAGACTTAAAGTGAGACTTAGATTTTTGTCCTGAGTTCAAATCCCAGCAACCACATGGAGGCTCACAACCATCTGTAATGGGATCCGATGCCCTCTTCTGGAGTGTCTGAAGACAGCTACAGTGTACTTACATATAATAAAAAATGAATATTTTTTTAAAAAGAGTAAAATTACAAATATTTAAGAACAAACAAACAAACAACAAGTGGTAGACATTCCAACATGTGCTACGGTGTCCACACTGCGGGGCAGGTGCTTTAGATGCCGTTGCATCTGGTATGCAGGGCTCCTCCGGGCACCTCTTTGTCAGTGCACCAGGGGAACAGAGGTGGATGTGCCATGATGGCATCTGTCCCTGGCAGCAGTCACATCCTGGCTTGGGCCCTGAGAACCTGTCTTTGGCAGCTGTCTGGTCTCCTGTATAGTGAGACCCCTATACAGCCTGATTGCAGGGGTGGCAACCAGTGGCTGTCAGCTCTCAGCTGCAAGTTTCTTTACTCAGAATTGTTTTCAATGCTCCCAAGGCCAATTCCCAGAGGAACTGAAGACACTGGTTGCTAATGAATCATGGGGAACAAGATAAGGTTTCACCTTCTCACCCACTGTCCACACAANCCACAGCTCCCTCCTCAAGGAGCCAACTGTGAGTAACTGTGGCTCGGGACCATGGATTCCTGTTGCTCAGGATACAGTTTTATGAACTGTTACAAGCAGTTACAGAACAAAGGAAGTCATAAAACAAGGCACGTTTCAAACANCTTGGTAGAAACGTCAGGCCGACCTACTCCTGCGGAGGAGGGAGTCTCTGCTGTGGGTCTCATATTCTAGCTGCTAGACGTTCTTAGCTATTCGCTATTATGTCATTTCAAAAGGATTAACCTGACAGTCACAAAGATCATAGGTCAGACGCAGGGGTGGGCAATGAATGGCTGCTAGGAGGCCAAGAATAGCCCAAGATAAGTTGGCTCTGGATCTGCAACATCCCAACTCCCCATTAAGTTCTGATCCCCAAAGGCCTGTCATGAGCCAGAGCCCAGATGAAAAGGAGGAACGGACTTTAGCCCAGTACTTGGGCTGGAAGCACACAGCGTTAAGGATGTAGGCCCCTTGCCTGCTCTTCTCTCAGCTCCATTTCAGAAGGAAGAAAATTACAGAGACATGAGATCATTCAGATTACAGCACTTGGATCTGGACCTGACTACTCTGTCCTCACCCTTAGCCTCCACCCAGCTGGTGGTCTGCACCCTGCTCCGAATCCAAACATGTACCCTCTCCCTGTGTCTCTGCGTGCTGTGGGTGCACGTCGGCACGTTTTGTTCACATGCCGGAGCTCCAGGCTGACGTTGGGGATCCCCCTCCACCATTCTCACCCCCGTCCATTGATGCAGGTCTCCCACTTGAGCCCAAGCTCTCCAGTGCAGGAAAACCAGCTACCCAGTTTGCTCCTGGGAGCCTATCTCTGCTTTCGGAGTGGAAGCGTTTCCTGCTGTAACCATTTACCTGAAAAGAAGTGACTTAAAGGAGTCTGGGCTCAGGGAGGCACAGTGGCAGGAGCCAGAAGTCCCAGTGTGGTGGCAATCCTGAAGGAGAGAGTGGACAAGAAATGGGACCTAGCTGTCAAACTTCAGGGCCAAAACCGGGCCTCCAGCTGGAGTCAGAGCATGAGCCCGTGGAGACTGTTAGTACAACAGGGGAGGCTCCCCTGTAGGGTGGGTGCTGGCAACGTTGCTGCTAGAGGCTGCGGACGCTTCGTGCCCTAAGGACTTTCCTGTGCTTCCAGTGGCCTGTGGCACCCTTGGCTGAGTCAGGCAGGTCAGGCAGGGTCACGTGTTTTCCAGAGAGGAACTGAGGTCAAGCAACTTAGCCCAGGCTCCAGCAAGCTTGCAAGTCAGGATTTGAGGGCAGCCAGTTGGTGCCCAGGTGTGCTGCCCACGTGTTTGGTCCTTTCTTAATGTTGAGACATGAGGCAAGAACCCCTGGAGGTCAGGGCAGGCTTCAGCAGCAGAGGGGCTTGTTACAGACTTTACACCTGAGATTTACATATGCCTTTGTTTATCAAGTCCTTCTTGTTCCTTTCTTATAATTCTTACAATTTTTACAAGTGGCGAGAGAAGTTGGGGGTCAGTTAAGGCATTTTAGGGTCACTTGGTCTCAGAATCATAAAAGAAATGGAAGGTGTCAGCTATGCTGGGTGGAAGGCTGAAGGGTGCTGGCAGGCAGGGTGGTGGCTGGAGACCTCAGCTGTCCCCCACAGAGCAGACTACTCTGAGATGCCGCTGCCACTGCCACCGCCACCACCTCCTCCTCCTCCTTCTCTTCTTCTTTTTCCTCCTCTTCCTCCTCCTCTTCCTCCTTCTCTTCCTCCTCTTCCTCTTCTTCTTTCTCTTCTTCCTCCTCCTCCTCCTCCTTTGAGCAGCTTCTACATGGAGCTCCAAGAAGGTAGTTATGCACAACATCCTTTTCCTGAAAAAACTCTATGGTATCACAATCAAATCTAAAAAACAGGATGGTAAAATGTTCTACTATGTTGCTTTTTCTTGTTTTGCTTGTTTTTATGGCTCCGGTGGTGGGCCCCAGTGGCTTGTGCACACTAGAAAATGTATGGTGCACACGCACTGCATGTGTATACATAATGTGTGGTGCACATGCATACATACACGTGAACACAAATGTGTAGTGCACATGCACACATGTGCACATATAAATGTGTGAGCACACAGCTACACATAAATGTGGTCATTCCAATGCCATGGCATGCCCGGGGAGGTCTGGTTTCAACTTTTGGGACCTGCTACTGTCCCATCACTTTGTGAGGTCAGGCATCTCTTGCTTCTACTGTACTGCATATTATGGCCTAGCTCGCCTATGACCTTCTGAGCAATTCTGTCTGTATCTCCCATCTTGCTCTAGGAGCGCTTGGACTGCAGATGCATGCCACCACATCTTTAATGTGGATTCTGGAGCTGCAACTCGGGTCATCAGCCGTGGCTGCAAGCCCCACTACGTACTCAGCCATCTTAGCAGCTTTAGTCTTTTCTTGAAAAACAATTAAGATAGATTTATTTTATGTGTATGAGTGTTTATGTATGCACCAAGTCTATGCCTGTAGTCCTAGGAGGCTGAGGCAGGAGGGGCATTGGCTAAAGGGCCAGCCTGGGCTACATAGATCCTGACTTTAAAGCAAAGAAAATAAAAAGACAGACAATAACAAGGAAGTTGAGGTGGGGTTGCTCGGCCTGTTTCCTGGCAGCTAAGATGTCTCCTTCTCTTTCAGTTTTTCATCATCAGGGGACGTGGCCTGCATGACCATCTGCTCGCGCCAGTGCCCGGCAGCCATGGCCTTCTGCTTCCTGGAAGCTCTGTGGTGGGACTTCATGGCTTGCTACGACACCACCTGCGTCGGCCTGGCCTCCCGGCCCTACGCCTTTCTTGAGTTTGGTGTGTGTCTGTCTTTCATGCTCCTCTCCTCTTGTGTGGTATTATGTGCAGAGAGGGTGAAGTGTAGGTTTGGCCTTAACCATCCAGGAAAACCGGGAGGTGATGCGAGCACTCGCCCTGGATTTCATGGCAGTGGGAGTGGGCACGGAGCTTACACAGTGGCTTTCTGTGTCTTCAGAGCCTACGGGGAGGTGGCGAAAGGGTGAGGCCTGTGTAGGCTATTCACCACAGGCCCCGGAAGTTGGGGTCAGCAAACCACAGCCTGGATAGACCAGAGTGTGCTATAGGAATCAGATTTGTGATGGTTTGCCCAAGACAGGATTGACCAGGAGCAGGAACCGTTTACTCTCTTACACTTGGAGAAAGTTCTGCTGACAGCAGGTCTGGGTTGGAGCCTCTGAGGGAGTGTGAATGAGCCTGGAAGACAGAGAACGCTTCCAGCTGCTGTGGTGGTTACGCGCATATTTCTGTAGGAGTTTGTTTATTTGTTGTTTTTCCTCTGTTTTGTCCAAGCATCAGGCTGTAACGGTTTGGAAATGAGAAAAATGTGGTCCTTCCCTCAAGCAGGTTGACAAAGGCTGCTTTGGAGGAAGACATCGCTGTCCTAAGATCAGCCAGAAGGTTCTCTGTGATCCCACGCCTACAGCGCACGATAGTCGTGGGGCATGCCTAGTTTGGCCAAGAGTCGTTCACTTTGAGGCCTAGGGCAGCGCTTCTCAACCTGTGGCTGGCAGCCCTTTGTGGGGAAGGGAGGGGGTTCGAACAATCCTTTGAAAGGGGTCACCTAAGACCGTTGGATACGGTAGATATTTGCATTGCAATTCACAACAGTAGTTGTGAATGCTTCTATCTTCACTTATTACACTTATGAAGTAGCAACAAAAGTAATTTTGTGGTTGGTGGGGATGGTCACCATAGCAGGAGGAACTGTATTAAAGGGCCGCAGTGTTGGGAGAGTTGGGAACACTGCTCTAGGGAGCAAGAGAGGTGGGCAGTGGACGTTTGGTATCTGGGATGGACTAGAACAGGGACCTGGAAGTGTTTGGCACCGTCAGGTGTGAGGCCAACACTTAGGCCATCTGGCTATGACTGCCAGGGTCTTCCCTGTCCCTCAGTGACCTCCGGCCTGGGGCTGTCACTTTCAGGAGCAGCAATGTCCAGGTGTGGGGCCTCCCTGTGGCAGACCTGGGAGGCTTTCGTGAAGCTGCTGCCCTGGGCCCCTCTAATTCCTGTCTGGGTGGTGCTGGCTGTCTATAAGCAGGCCACAGCTGTGGCTCCCATGGCCCCAGTTGATTTGGGGGAAAATGAAGCTGCCTCCATTTGCCCTTCTCTCTGTATGGGCCTTCCTTGCAGAGCAGTGAGCTGTATCAAACCGGAGACCTTCCCTAGCACCACCATAGCTCCTTGGAGTCAGAGAACAGTGATATTAGAAATATGTGATTGGGCTTCCACTTCAAAGCATTTTAGGCCAGGCGTGGGAGTGCACTGGAATCCTAGCAGTTGGGACATCAGGAGTTCAAGGCTATCATTGGCTAAGTAGCAAGTTTGAGGCCAGCCTGGACTATACGAGTCTTTAATTTAAAACAAACCAACAAAATCGTGTTATGATTTGTTAGAGTGGATCAATAGTGATATAACTAAAAGACTCAAAGCCGACACTTCTGTCCCGGTTTGTTTCCTCTGCCTGTGGGAAACGCCACGACCAAGGGCCACGTGGGAAGAAGAGGGCTCACAGTCTGTATACACAGCTAACCATGACGGGAAGTCAGGGCAGGAACTCAAGGCAGGAACCTGGAACGGGTACTGAGGCAGAGACGTGGAGGGTGCTGCCTCCGGGCTTCATCTCCACGGCTCGTTCAGTCTGCTTTCTTAGAAGCCCTTAGCCGGGGTGGCACTGAGCCCACGTGCTCAGCCCTCCACGTCAACCATAACTTAAGAAAATGGTTTGTTCAGTGGCCAGTCTCCTAAAAGCATTTCTCAGCTGTAAAGTTCCTTCTTCCCAGATGGCTCTAGCTCATGTCACATTGTGTAAAGCTCAAATACATCCAGCACACCTTCCAGATACGCATTCCCAGCTTGTACAACAGAGTCCCACTTAGAGACAGCCTGAAGGGGCAAGCTCAGTGCTTCCTGCCAACCCTGAGGTCCCCGAGGGCTGACGGCTTCTCTGCAGCCACACTTTAATTATTTTTCTTTGAAGAAGTGGTTCAGACTAGTGTTAAAACGCAGCAATCACCTGACCTCCGATAACTGACTCTGTTCGGAATCTGACTTACTGGTTGCTTAGCAACAGGCGCTTCGCTTCCCATCTGCACTATTCTGACGATGCTCAAATTGGCCTCTCTCTTTCTGCAGACAGTGTCATTCAGAAAACAAAGTGGCATTTTAACCACATGAGCTCCTCCCAGATGAAGAGTGGCTTAGAAAAGATCCAAGAGGAGCTTGAGTTCCAGCCTCCAGCAGTCCTGTCCCTGGAGGACACAGATGTGGCAAATGGCATGCTGAACGGCCACACCCCAGTGCACTCTGAGCCTGGTAAGTGCCCAGTGTTCTCTGACAGAGATGAGGGGATGCATGTCAAGTAGGCTAGCAAGAATATGGATTTGTTTACAACATGGTTTGTTGTAAAGGACAAAACCAAATGGAGCCTTACTGTTGTGATCGAGGCTTGCTTTAAGGAAGTAATCAGTGACATTCTGGAGTTTCCAGACTGAACAGCCAGGGAGGTTGTTGAAGGTGAAGTTCACGGGCTTTAGTGTTCTCAGAACTACACTATTGGAAGCCATTCATTGGACTCTGTGGGGTCTCCTTGACTTGCCACATCACTGGAAGCCCTGACCCTCGTCTCCTGTTGGAGGAAGACTGTGGGGAACGTAGCATCTAAGAATCCTGCGATGGGGGCAGCGACGTGGATCTGCGCAAAGCCGAGTCGCCAAGCCCGAGCTCCTGGGTTTGATCCCTGGAGACTCCATGGTAGAAGGAGACTGCATCCAGTTGTCTTCTGACCTCTGTAAGAAGGCCAGGGTGCATCTTACAGCGAGACCTGTCTACACCGTAACAATCTAATTCTTTAAAACCTCTGTACTAAACTCATGGCTTGAAATGTAAATGGCATATTAAATTTGTGTTTGTGGCATATTAAATTGCCTGTGGCAAATGAAAGTGGTTTTTGGCTTAATGAATTTAAACCAGTTAATCCCAAGATTGGCTCACCTGCCAGTGGGCAAGCTGTCCCAGTCATGTTGGGGGACACGGGGCCTTTGGAAGAGAAGACTGGATTATTGAGCCCAAATTTCTCCCTTGCCTTGAGTGAACATAGGGACACCTTTGTGACGTATGTTTTTTTTAAACACTTAGACAAGAGGAGGAATCCTGAAAGTGCCAACTTGCCCATCTAAGACATTTTACTGTGGTTTCCCTCACCTTACTGTCCCCAGGCTAGAGGCCTCCCAGGTAGCATGTTCTGTTCTAACAGGAACTCAAGTGCTCTGTGCGAACTAACACACTAACAGTAGGTGTTAGCTGGGCTATGGTTTACAGGGCGTGTGTGTGTGTGTGTGTGTGTGTGTGTACACACTTGTGTTATGTGTTGGGAAATGTCAGGACCAGAAAGGATGCTCGGGAAGGGGCAGAACAGGAGACCGGGCAAGACAGCATCTGTGAACCAGAGTCCCTTTCAATTGTGACCTTTGGGAAGACAGCAAGTCTGTTCCCATTATCAGTTATAGTCTAGATATTCAAACTGTCATAGATCAAATACCTCCTCTTCCTGGGTATTTTAGAATTTAAAAAGTTATCTGCTATGAATAATTCTGGATGCCCACATGACACTGAACAGTGTTTGTATTGGAAAAAGAGCAGAAAAGTTTACAACCTGAAGACCGAGGCAGATGGTGAGGGTGCTTCTAGAGTCTTGACAGCCCCTAAAGCCTGCAGCAGCAGCTGAGTCTGTGTTGGGACCTTGTGTCTGGAGGGTTGCTTCCCGGAGTCACTGACACTCACGTCCCCTGCTCACAGGTGTCTCTGCACCTCACTCCAGGTGCAAGTCACCCCTGGCTAAAATAAAAAGGGGATTAAGTCCTTACAAATCTGTGCTTGACACAAAAAAGACCTTTTAAAAATTATAATTATAATAATAACTATTATTATTATTACTACTTTATTTTTCCTGGAAGAAGTTTGCCTCCGTTTCTGAGATCCGTTCATTTCTCGCTTGCCCTGCTAACTTCTGCCGCTTTGTAAACATGCGCATTTGTGGTCTGCGTTTAGCATGTGAGCCCATTAACAGAGGTCTAGTTAGTGGTCTTGTTCACCTTTCTGTCAGAGACAACTCTCACAAGACACTCTGCTTTCTGTTTCCTGTGAAGCTCCGAACCTCCGGATGAAGCCGGTGACAGCTCTGGGTGTCCTCTCCCTTGTTCTCAACATCATGTGCGCGGCCCTGAACCTCATCCGTGGAGTTCACCTCGCAGAGCATTCTTTACAGGTGACCCTATTCACAGGGTTTTTTGTTTGTTTTTGGTGGTGTTGGGGATTGATCGCAGGACCTTATGAACACTTCGGCCTGGACCTTTTAGCCCGGAGCTACATCCCCAACTCTTTTTACAAGTGACAGGAGGTAATGATATGAGATACATTTTTTTACCAGATTGTTCGTGTTTTGTTTCGGTTTTGGTTTTTTATAAATTGTTCGAGACAGGGTTTCTCTGTGTAGCTGTTCTGGATCTCACTCTGTAACCCAGGCTAGCCTCACACTCTGTAACCCAGGCTAGCCTCATACTCTGTAGCCTAGGCTAGCCTCACACTCTGTAACCCAGGCTAACCTCATACTCTGTAGCCTAGGCTAGCCTCACACTCTGTAGCCTAGGCTAGCCTCACACTCTGTAGCCTAGGCTAGCCTCACACTCTGTAGACCCAGCTAGCCTCACACTCGGTAGCCCCTCTGTAGCCCAGGCTAGCCTCACACTCTTCCAGCTGCCTTTGCCTCCTCAGTGCTGGGTCAAAGGCATGTGCCACCACTGCTCAGCACTGGTAGGTTTTATGAATGTTAAAAATTGAAATACGATAGTTTAGAAATTTAAATCCAAAGCTGGACATGGAGCTACTCCTCTGCCATCCCAGCTCTGGGGAGGTGGATGCAGGAGGATTAGAAGTTCAAGCTCATTTTCAGCTACATACGCATTCTGGGCCAGTTTAGGGTATCAAATAAAAGATTAAAACAAAAGACTTACTCTTTTTAATAAGTTGAACAAATCTGGAAGGATCCCTCTTGTTACTGTCCTTGGGAGTTCTGGGGTTGCTAAGATGCAGACAGCTTTGCCGCAGGGACTCTGGGCTGCCTCTTCCCCTTAGAACCAAGGCTGTGTTAGCATCAGGATGCAGGTTGGATTCTGACACTGTCAGGATCTAGGGAAAGACGTTATCACCGTGTCACGTGTGGCGACAGAAGCCTCTTCTCTCCGTCAGAGAGCGCCACATCGCCACATCCTGGTGCCCCAGTGAGCATTCCTTTAGTCGGCCACTGATGGGGAAGCCGCTTTCTATTTCAAGGCTTTTAAAAAATATTTCTTTAAAATATATTTAGCAGTATTTCAAATACTTGACAAAAGAATCAAATTATTATTAGCTCAATCAGGTAGTTGTTGTTTTTAAAGATAGAGCCATAATGTTTTTGTAGAGTTTTTTGTCTCATCTTGCTTTGTTTGGGTTTTCTTTTTATCTTACTGGTCTTTTGCTTGTATATTATGGTTTCTCTGTGTGCATGTGTGTATGTGTGTGTGCATGTGTGTGTGTGTGCATATGTATGTATGTGTGTGTATGTATGCGTGTTTACATGTGTGTGTATGTGGGTGTGCATGTGTTTAAAGATTTATTTATTATATGTAAGTACACTGTAGCTGTCTTCAGACACTCCAGAAGAGGGCGCCGGATCTATTTACAGATGGTTGTGAGCCACCATGTGGTTGCTGGGATTTGAACTCAGGACCTTCAGAAGAGCAGTCAGTGATCTTAACCGCTGAGCCATCTCTCCAGCCCCGCATGTTTGTTTTTTTAAAGAGAGGAAGAAAGTATGGATTTGATTGGGTGAGGAGGTAGGAAGGTGTGTGACAGGGGAAATTGTGGTTAGAGTATATTAGAGTATGAATTTTCAGTTTAAAAAGCAGTAAGTGCTCACAGCAGTGCTTATGTTGACTACAGAGTAAGGGGTGGTGGCTGTGGGTGTTGAACCCAGGACGCTGATGTAGACTGGCTCCTTTGAAGAGCAGGATCAGGCCTGCTAGGAGAGAGGTGGTTGTGATGACTGGTGGGCTGGTTACCACGTCTCATCTTTGACCAGTGTGTGGTGTGGGTCAGGCCCTTGCCAGCTGCTTGTTGTAGAGCCAGTACCTGGCTGGCAAGGTAGTTAAGATAGACCCTGCCTTGAGGTTCTCATGGCACAGGGCAGGGACAGCACCGAGGAGGAGGCAGGGCCCAGGGCGGATGAGAAGGGGTGGGAGCTCATTCCCTGTGAGGACAAATCACTGAGACCTGGGACAGGAGTGCACAAGGTCCGTCTAATCATTGAAAATGGTCACATGCCAACGCTGGGTCTGCCTAGGCATCACCGTACTGTCAGTCACACCAGAGAGATGAGGGCAGCAAACTTGGTCCCACAGTGGTTCCTTTCAACCTTTCTTCTGTGCCCCCATCTATCCAGGTTGCCCAGGAGGAAGTTGGAAACATCCTGGCTTTCTTTATTCCTTCTGTGGCCTGCATCGTCCAGGTGGGTGCAGTCCCTGACTAGGGGCTTTTCAAGACTGCAGGCTGGTGCCTGAGGGAACTGTGACACTTAGTGTGGCTGAGACTCAGGAGAAACCGCAGCAGGAACCCACAGCTTCTCCCCCACAGCAGGAACCCACAGCTTTCCCCCACAGCAGGAATGCATGGCTTCCCCCCACAGCAGGAACCCACAGCTTCCCCCCACAGCAGGAACCCACAGCTTCTCCCCACAGCAGGAATGCATGGCTTTCCCCCACAGCAGGAACCCACAGCTTCCCCCCACAGCAGGAACACATGGCTTCCCCCCACAGCTTCCCCCCACAGCAGGAACGCACAGCTTTCTGTGTTAGTTCGTGTTAGTTCATTCAGCTATCGTGGTCCCAGAGGAGGACCTCACAGGGAGGCCACTCAGTCCTGGGATAGTCTCCCTACCTGGTCTGCTCGCTACTGTGTCTCTCTCTCCCTTGCATCCACAGTCTGGACACCTGCCTGTGTGTCTCTAACACCCCTCTTCCTGTGACACCTGTTGCATTTTCTTTTACATTTCTTGTTCATCCAGTGACTAGCAGCAGCTGGTCCTGGCTTTGCTGCAGCAAATTCAGTTAATAAGTGAATGCATGCAGGTGTCAGTTAGTAAGTGAATGCATGCAGGTGTCAGTTAATAAGTGAATGCATGCAGGTGTCAGTTAGTAAGTGAATGCATGCAGGTGTCAGTTAATAAGTGAATGCATGCAGGTGTCAGTTAATAAGTGAATGCATGCAGGTGTCAGTTAATAAGTAAATGTATGCAGTTGTCAGTAAGTGAGTGAATACACGCAGCTGCCTGTGCCTGACATGACTCGAGGCTGCTGCTCTCTGATTGGGTGTGCTGTGGTCTCATTGCAGTGTCATCTGTACCTGTTCTACAGTCCAGCCCGGACTCTGAAGGTGCTGCTGATGCTGGCCTCCATCTGCCTGGGCAATGCATACCTGCACGGGCTGAGGAACACCTGGCAAATCCTCTTCCACGTAGGAGTGGCTTTTCTGTCTTCATATCAGATCCTGACCAGACAGCTACAGGAGAGGCAGTCCGACTATGGAGTGTGATGAGGGCATCTTGCAGTGGATGGCACCTTTGGTTTTTTTCCCCCTCTGGAAGGCCAGTCTGTGTCCACTCCTGCTTCTCAGCTTCACTTCAACCTTCCATCCTTGATGCTCCCAAGGTCACAGATTCTGGCAGGTGCAGCGGAGGACCCGGGGCTGCTGGTTGCATCCTGGTCTGTGTGGAACGTTTGTGCAGAACCGCCAGCTGAGCCAGGACAGGGCAGCTGGAGCAGGAGCTTGCTCAGAGAGCATCTGTGATGGCCAGAGTGGCGGTATCATGCTCTCCCAAATCTAATGATAACTTCAGACCACTAGATTCCATAATGGTAGATTTAGTAACTGGCAGGTGTCTGTGAGGAAACTCTTCAAAGTTGGCGTCAGTTTGCGGGTTCAGTGTAATTCAGTTTTCCTTACGGTGTCAGCACAGGGTAAATTAAAGCTTGAGAGTACAGTTCACAAACACAAGCTAGGTAAATTTTGTTTACGTTTTTGATAACTTGGGTTCGATAAACTTTTGGAATATTTAAATATATTTTGGATATAAATTGAAGCTCATTCAGAATGAAGCAAAGTTAGGCTGAGAAAATGCTAAAGAAATTTGAGTTTATTTAATTACAGAGACCTTTTATGGTGGTGGGGCTTTATGGATACCGATGTGGTTTATATTTATTTGCAGAACCTATCTGAATTATGTAGTATGGATTAATAACCAGTATCACTGGATCATAAGCACATAGGCCCAAGCAGATGCGGGGACTTCAGGGTCCTCTCAGAGGGGCAGAGTGGAGGGGAAAGGCCAGGGTTTCAGAGATCCTTGGCAGAAATGGGGGAGGCTGCTGTTTTCGGCCTTTGTTGTGGCAGCTGGGTGCTCGCCACTGTAGCATTGCTGGAGATGTGGCCCTGCGCACCTCCTCCTAGAGAAGCCTCCCAAGTTAATTAGTGCCCCAAGCCTCTCTTGAGCGTCTTAATTAGAGCACAGGGCCTCATTTTATGGACAGGTATGAAGTAGGTGTTAATGCTCGAAAGCTTTGCGTAACTGGCACTTCTCTGTAAAGCTGCTATCGCTTGCTTCTGGGTAAGAGCCCCCGTATCTGCAGTGTGGGTGTCTGGTGGTACCCAAGAGACCATGTTGGGGTTCACCCCTCTGGTTTGTTCTTGGAATATATCCACAATTTCGTGGGTTGACTCATGAGGCTCCAAAAGTGATAAACCCTATTTTGGTAGTTTTTAAAGGAGAAAACCATCCCAGAAGTTGCAGAGTAGCAGGGAAAGACAGAGTATGGGGTTAGAGAATCCTGTTAAATTGTTGGATGTTACTGGTACCCTGTGTTAATCAGCCCCCAGGTGTCATTTCAGGAATGAGACTGTGTGACTCAGAACTGGATTGAAAAGGTATCTCCATTGTAATTTTCTTTCCTTATAAGAGAATTTTCTATTTTTAATCAAATCTGCAATGTCTGGGTATGAATGTCGTATTGGCAGCTTCCTTGGATGTGAACTTCAGCCTTGCGTCGATGTTAATCTCACACCTGTGTAGCACACCTGAGTGTGTTCATGTCTACAGTGCAGGCAAATGCTCACTCTTCCTGACAGAGAATTTTGAAGTGGGAAAAAGGAAGGCAGAGGAGAAAGAAAATTCTTTTCATTCAAAGCACACATTCCAAAAAAAAAAAAAAAAATTTAAAGTAATTAAAAAAAAAGTCAGCCTAAAACTGTGTTGTTTTCCTCCTGAGCCTGTGTGGTTCTCTGTTGCTCTAGATCTAGACACCTCACTCACTCTAGGGTCTGAGCCTGTGGTTGTCAGTCCACCAGCTGTAATGAAGCAGTCCCCGAGGGCGCCCTTGTTACCGACACTTCACGCTTCGTAGATGCTAGTGGGAGTGTTACCCGTGCTTGGTGACACAGCTCAGGACTTATCATCCAGACAGGGTTCCATACTGACTCTTACAAGTGGAAGGAAAAGGCGTCCTGAAGGGGAACGATGCACTGACAGAGTCCAGCCAAGAGAAGCCTCGCCTCCCTGGAGGAAGAAGCTAAGGGCAGTAAAGAAGTCCAGGGACACCCTGGGGCTTCAGGTACCGTGGTGCAGGCTTAGGTGTTTGTAGCCCCGTGGGATTCTTGATGCCAGGACAAACTGGTTCCAAGGCAGGTGTGTTTCTTTGCCAGTCGCTGGCCGCTCTTCCGGAGGACACTGCTTACCCAGCGCCTCACAGGAAACGGTGCAAACAGCCTACATGGAAGGTGCTTTCCTGTTCCGTGCCGCCTGTCGGCTGTTAGCCTCGGGAGCAGCCCAGCGCGGGCTTAGGCAGAAGGCTTTTGGTTTGGGTTGCTTTCTCCTCAGCCAGCCTCACCTTGACAGGAACTCTACCTGGTGCTCCTTTTTTGGAGTGGAGACGGCTGGGCCATCTGAGGTCGACTTCCCTCAGTCCCAGATGCTGCACAGACCCCACCGGAGTAGTAGGGTTGTGGTTCTTGCTATCCGTGAACCCTGTTGACATGCGTGTGGGAAGAGTCCTTGACCCCCCTTTCTTTTCTAGTCACCGTGTGCTCCCCCTCCCCTGCCTGTTTCCACTCCGCCTCCTACATTCCTGCCTCCAGATGGAGATGTAAGCTAGAGTCTGTGGAGAGACAGGAAGCCTCTCATCAGTGATGGAGAGGGAGGCAGCTTTGGAATCCCGTCCTCTGCCCCGCCTTGGCTCAGCACTCAGGGGAAGCAGCACTTTGGTTGTCAGAACTGCTTGGGGTCAAGGACCATAGCCAGCAGGCCTAAGCAGGTGGCTGTTTGGAGCAGAGGAGGTGGCCTGAGGTAGGGAAGAGAAGTGGCTGTCCATCTGTAGGTGCCCTGGGCATGTTGAGGGCTGCATGCTCCACTTTCATTCAGTCCTGTACTGTGCTGCTTCCTGACCTGTAACAGCAACACTTTCAGCTCTTTCCTGTGTGTTTGACAGGAATGACGTGCGTCTGAGGCTGTACATGGCCAGGGTTGCTCACTGCAGTCAGCTGTGTCCAGCAAACACTTGGCTAAGCTGTTGCTCGAGTCTGACTGTCTCTCCCAGGTCAGGGGCCACTCCACCTGTGTGCTGTGAGAGCCCAGAATGGTGGAGAAAGAGAAACCAGGGTGCCCTTAAGAGATGAGGTGGGGGAAAGGAATGCATGGGTCAGCCATCCCAGTGGGCTGGAGATTCAGCTTGACTCTTCCACTCAGGCCTGAGTTACAGTAGAAGTCCCTGCCTGGGCTCCTCAGTGCCCTTAGTGAGGATTGTGGATGGTCACAGACGGGACTGTTGTACGTGTACAGGAAGAAAGGGTTACAAGGCCTCTGGGTGTGTGCAGCAGGCAGCAGGCTGCACCAGCGTTCAAGCAGCTACATGGTGGCATTGGCTGCAGTACATAAGGCCCCATGCCTTCATTCCAGAAAGGAAATGGCCCCTTTCATTCCCAGATCTGCCTCATGGTTTCTGTGTAAAGAGCCCCTGATACAGTCAGCAGACCTGCTTCAGGATCCAAGGAAGCTGGCTTTGTAGGCTGTCTCCAGTGTCAACAAGGAAAGGTGCTATGCCCCACCACGCCCGGCCACCCAGAACAGGGCTATCACTCCTCCTCCTCTTCTTCTTCCTCTTCCTCTTCTTCCTCCTCCTTCTCCTTCTCCTCTTCGTCTTGTTTTGTTTTTCGATACAGGGTTTCTCCAGCCCTGGCTGTCCTGAAACTTGCTCTGTAGACCAGGGTGGCCTTGAACTCACAGAGGTCCACCTGCCTCTGCCTCCCAAGTGCTGAGATTAAAGTCGTGTGCCACCACCACCTGGCTGGCACTGTCACTCTTGCATTGCTGGGGAGATGTCAGTAGGACAGCTGTGGAAAGGGGCTTGGTGTTCACATCCGGGAATAGTGGGCCAGGGAAATGTCTGCACACTTGAAGTCATGGGCAGGAGTGTGGCCCTCGGATGCCTTTTATCTTGAGGTACAATGAAACCCGTTCTTTCTTTTCCCTTTGAGCTGTGTTTGCTGCGCATACGTGACCTTGATCCTTACATCGATATGATCCTTTGATTCAGGAATGTTATGAGTTCTTTGTATAACTCAGCCTCTAGGATTTGATTTGACTTAATGGGCTTTTCAGGTAAGAACATAAAAACTGAGGCTAGTTTTCACACCCAGGAACCCCTCAGAGTCACCCTCAGTATGTGCTGCCCACGCTGTGAGCTACTTTTCCATTGACAACAAAGATCTATTTTGAGTCCACGATGGGCACATTCTAACTTTCACATGCTCAAACCGAATGTATGTCAACGTGCAGATTTTATACAGCTCTTTATATACTGTGTATATTAAAATTAAAATGACGTGAGGTGGCTTAAGTGTGTGGAGAATAAATCTAAAGTGTTTACTAATGTGTGTGTTTGTGTGTGTATATGTGTGAGCAGCCTGAACCAGGGTCTGTTTTTCTTGTGGGTCTGAGGTGGCCTGTGGGAGAGGTTTTGGGAGGATATGGCATCCTAGTCTGAACAGATCTGATAACTCAGACTTTGATACAGGTCCTTAACCAAAAGGGCGGGGGCAGGGCTGTTCTATGGTCTGGGCTCTGTAGCTGCCACCTCCTGTGTGCCGGAAAGGCACCTTAGAGTTAGTTCTGTACTAGCAACAAAGGTTTCACTTCCCTGGGCCAGCTCTATCAAAGAATGGCCACTAGGGGGCGCAGCAGCTGGCCACATCACCTAGTTCCACCCTAGGGCTGCTGCCCTCCTCAGAGGCTGCTTTGAAACAGCTGACAGAATTCCCAGGAACAGTGGGAAGTCCACACAGCCTCTTCGGACCAGCTTCCTAAGCCTTGCAGGAGGGAGGGAAGGGGGAGGGCAGCATCTCTCCGTCTGTTCAGAGTCCCAGCCATTGCAGGAGGCCAAGGCCAATTTTCCAATATGAATTTGAGTTGCTGGATTGGGATTTAAAGGTAAACAAGTCCTGTTGCTCAGGCGAAGAAGAAGCTGAGGCCTGGCTTAGAACATCAGTCAGAGAGTAGCCCAGAGCCCTGTCCCCTGGCCTGGAAGAGGGACTGTCCCATCTGGTAGCATCAGTAATCTCCAAAGTCTTGGGCCGTGAAGATGCCTCTGCTGTGCCGGGGAGAGTTAGGACTGACGTGTGTCCGCCTTTTCCTCGAGGCCTCGAAGGAGGCCTGATGGCAGCTGCCAAGCACGTTCACTCTGGGCCAGCAGAGGCTCTGTGAACCAGCTCTCAGATGGAGGAGTCTGCTGAATACCGAGGAGAAGCCCCTCAGATCTGAGGAGGATACTTTACCCAAAGTCACAGGCACAACCCTTAAAAAGATGGGCAGGTTTGGGGCCGGAGAGATGGCTCAGCAGTTGAGGGCACTGGCTGTTCTTTCAGAGGACCTAGATTTGGTTTCCAGCATTTGCACAGCAGTCCACAACTGTCTACCACTCCAGTTACAGGATATCTGATGCCTTCTGGCCTCTGCAGGCACCAGGTGTGCATGTGGTGCACTGATACACACACATGGGAAATCCCCCATAAATACAACAAAAAAAAAAGTTTAAAAAAATTTAAAAGATTGACAGGTTTGATAACAGGAGATCCTGGGAAAGTGAAAGGAACTGGGACATCTGGTCAGAAGTGGAAGCAGCAAGGACTGGAGCTTGTGTGGATCCGCAAGAAACCACAGTCGCGATTTAAAACCCCAAGAAAAAGCCTAACGGTGGGCAAACGACAGAATAGGTGGCCATCAGGCATGGGTACACGTTAAAACAGCAGGAGGTCATCACCATACACCTATGAACTTCGCAAAACAGTGGTTTTTCAAAGGCTGAGTGGTAGTGCTGCGGTGTGGCTGAGGCAGTAGAATGACTGGCATGCCAGAGCGGTTCAGTCCCTAACACCACACACGCCAGGTATGTGGCTCAAGACTGTGGTCCCAGCACTCAGGAAGCAGGAGGATCAGAAGTCATTCTTGGTACTACTTAGGGGTTCAAGGCCAGCCTGGGCTACATGAGACCCTGTGTCAATAAAACAATGAAAAAGAGTGTCCATGGCTGCTTCTGGGTCCAAAAAAGCGTTAAAGCAGAGGCTAGGGGTTGGAGTGGAAGGGTGTGTTTCTGGGGACAATGAAGGATGGAGAAAGTGGGGAGCAGAAAGTAGGAGATCTCAAAAGGAGAAAAGCAGCAGTGGGCACCACCCCCCCATCGCTGAACCGTCCTCCCCATTGCTGAACCATCCTCCCCATTCCTGAACTGTCCTCCCCATCCCTGAACCGTCCTCCCCATTCCTGAACCGTCCTCCCCAGATCCAGACCAACTGAGGTAGTTTTCTGGCTGAGACTTTCCCACAGGAGGCTGAAAGGCGTCACGGGGACAAGAACAGCTGTAGGGGACAGAGGTGTCCCAAAGCCAGCTCTCCCTCCCACCCCAGAAATAGCCTGAGCGTAGAGTGTGAGCCTGAGGAAGTGAAGCCAGGGTGGCGGGGCTTGGTGAAGTGGACCAGGACCACCATGGCCCTGGGGGCTTGTTCCAGGCACATTTTCCAAGGCCCCAGGGATCAGTGCAAGGGCCAGAGGCAAGGAACGTGGGGCCAGTCAGAGTGAACTTTCTCACGGGACCGTCCAGCAGGCTCACAAAGGCCGGAAGCTCACTGTCCTGGAGGTGTGCACACTGAGGGGTTGGGTGCAAGGGGACCTCGGAACATGCTGTCTCCATCACAGACATCATCTTGTCTCATTGCTGGTATCTGAGAGGACATCTGCTCGTCTCCTTTTGTGTCCATCCTCGGGTGAACCAGCCACCAGCCACAGGAAACAGCCAGTGCCAGCTCCCATTTGAAGAGTAAATATTAGTCTTTTCAAGAGCTGCCTGTTCTCTGTCACTTGGCACAGAGGATGTTTGGGGTAGGGGACCTCTCGGTCTACACATGCTTGATGGTCTGTGTCTTTCTGTCACTACTGCAAGGGAGGGCTTAAGAAAAAGCCCACCCCTGCTTCCAGTAGCTATACCTGAGAGTCTGTGGAAGGTCACCCCAGACCCTAAGGCCTCCTACCTCATCCCACACCCCTCTCTCCTCAGACACTGATGAAGGGGACTGAGAAGTCTGACTTGACTTCACCTTGGGGTATGTGGGCCCCAGTTCTGATTTATGTGCTTACCAGGAAGGGGAAGCAGCCCATGTCTTCCTGTCAGTGCCTAGAAGAGGCAGCCTACCTGACCACGAAGCCCTGACTCCAGCCTCTAGCCTGTTTATTTCCTCTGCGATTCTCCGTATATGTCTCTGTTATCACTCCCGGGGATATAGTCTCTCACCCCATCCTCAGCATCAGCCACTTTGCACAGGGTGAGTGTGAGCCAGTGTGATGGTGGGTGTGAGCCAGTGTGATGTTGAATGAGTGTGAGCCAGTGTGATGGTGAGTGTGAGCCAGTGTGATGGTGAATGAGTGTGAGCCAGTGTGATGGTGAGTGTAAGCATGAGTGTGAGCCAGTGTAATGGCTATCCTTTATGGCCATGACCGTGTTTGTAATTACATGCCTTTGGGTAGATCTGTGAGGACGTTTCCAGACAGGATTAACTGAGAAGGGAAAGCCCATGCACATCCTTTGAATGTGGGTTCCTCCATCCCATGGGCTGGGGTCTCAGACTGAGTAAAGAGAAGAAAGCAAGCCGTGCGCCAGCACCCATCTCTCCGCATGTCACCAGCTGCATCGCACGCATCCTTCTGTGACTTCGCTGTCATCATAAACAGTGTCCCTAATACCATGACGCTGCTGAATGTATGTGAAAGCATAGAGTGACAGAGTCAGAGCTGGGATTCTAAATCTTCAATCCTGAAAGCCACTGCCCTTTTCTGTCCCCAGGGAAAGGTAGGAAGGGGGGCTTCTATCTCCAGAAGATGTGGGGAGAAGATGCTGCAGAACTGTCTCATGACCTGGAACATCTTGAGGGGGGAACTGAAAGCCGCTAAAGAGCAGTATTGCCCCCTCCCCACCCCTACCCCCTCTCCCCATCAAAACAAGAGCCCCTCCCCCAGCCCTAGCAGCCTTCAGGGACAAAGGAAGCTACAGGTTGAATAGGAGAGGATTTGAGTGAAGGTAAGTTTGGTGCACCACGGAACGCCTAGCTCTTGGGAAGCCGGGCATGATGAGTCAAGGTCAAGGCTAACCTTGGCTGCCTAGTCAGATCTCTTTTCAAAAAAAGTTCATATTAAATTTTGTAAATGGTGGGAGGAGGCAGCTCAGTTGGTAGAGTGTTTGCCTAGCATGCCTGAAGCCCTGGGTTTGATTCCCACCACAGCATACACAGGGCGTGGTGGTGCACACCTGTTACATTAGCTAGCACCCCGGAGGTAGAAGCAGGAGGTTCAAGGTTGTTCTCATACGTAGTGAGTTCAAGGCCAGCCTGGGTTACATAAGACCTTTCTGACCCCCCCACCCTCACCCCCTTAAAAAGAGAGAAGAGGAGGGAAAGCCTGGCTCCGTGAACATCATCCGGCCCATCAGCCCCCAGAAGAGCCCCCAGAGGAGCCCCAGAGGAGCCACAGAGGAGCCCCAGAGGCCTGGAGCCTCCAGAGAGCATAAGCAAACTGGGGCTTGTAGGCTCACGCAGGAGCTAACTGGTGCATGGTGGGGTCCACCCTAGAAGCTGTGGTAAGCAGCTCACACCTGGAAATGGAGACAAGGCTGAGACCGAGTGGATCTGGAGTTCCCCAGAGGAGGTGGCTCAGCCAGAGCCTGCCGAAAGAAAAGGTGGTGAATAATGGCCACAATCTTGTATAGCAAGGCAGGAGAGTGCCCTCAAGGACCCCTTACTCAGTGCCAGGTTCCTCTCTGTCTACACAGACATCTCACTGTGCCCACCTGCCCACCTCTTCCTTAAGTTTCCACAGCAATGCCATGTGGAGAGTATCGGGCGCCTCTTGTGCAGGCTGTGTTAGCTTGAACGTGAACTGTCCTCCAGAGTCTCATACATTTGAGCACTTTGTCCCCAGCTGATGACACTGTTTTGGAAGGTGTTTAAGAAGTAGGACCTCATGGGAGGAAGCGGGTCACTAGGAGTGAAACTTGTGGGTTGACAACCTTGCACCACTTCCTGTCATCTCTTTGCTTCCTCATGATTAACAACCAACTGCCTCCCGCTGCAGTCCTCATGCCTTCCCGGATGTGAGAAACTATTCTTTATTTTTTAAAAAAAATGTTTTTAAGTGACTTACGTGTATGTGTGTGCCTAAGTGAATCCCACATGTGCGTAGATACCTGCGGAGATCAGAAAAAGGCATCAAATCTCCTTAGAACTGGAGTTATAGGCAGCTGTGAGCAGCCCGTGTGAGTGCTGGGGACTGAACTCAGGTCCTCAGAAGGAGCAAGTGTTCTTAACTGCTGAACCATCTGTCTCTCCAGCCTCCTCTCCTCCCCTCTTAAACAGCGAGCCAGGCTCTCCCTCCTTAAGTTACTTCCATCATCTGTTTTACTGCAGCAACAGGAGGAGTAATTAATCAGAACCCTCACCTGGGGCCTTGATGGCCTGAACCTTGGGCAACGGGCAAAGCCAGTCATGGCTGACACTCCTTTTCAGCCCCTCAGGCATGCTCTGCCCAGCCCTTCAGAATCCCAGTCGCCCCGTGGGTGGCCAGCTCCATCAATCTTTCTCCACTTCCAACCTTGGCTGGCCATAGACCTTCCTCACTTCCCTGTGGAGAATGTGTACTGCAAAGCCACCACCACACTGCTGCGGCATCCTGCCTTTCCTGCTGCCCCCTCTGTGGTCCTGTGTGCTGTCAGGTCTGGAGGTCCGGAAGGCTCTAGGAAGGCCTCCCAGATTCTGGATTCTCCTAGAGAGAAGCTTTGGTGATGACTGGACGGCCCTGGGGGGGAAGGGAGTTCTTGCTGCAGCATGGTGGCCACTGGCAGGTTCTGGCTGGTCACAGAGCTTTCTTGCTGCTAGCTGAATAGATGAGCAACAGGGCTGTTGGAAGGGATTTTCTGGGGTTGGGGGCACTGTCCATAAGTCTAGAAGTATTCCCTGACTTCTATTCTCCTACCTGCCCCCAACCATTGCCTCTCATTCTGCATAAAATGCCCAAAGCATGTCCCCACCCTGAGCTATGGCTGGCTTGGTACCCTCGGCTCTAACGCACACATACCAAGCAGCTCAAGTGAAGCCAGCCAAAGACCACACATGTCCCCAGAGAGCTGCAAAAGGAGACTGAGCTAGATTTAAAAAATGAGTCAACTTGCTTTATAGAAGCCTGACTGTCCTAGTTTGCTTTCTGTGGTTGTGACAAAACACCCAAATCAAATCAACACCTTAAAATCTATCACTGAGGGAAGCCCAGGCAGGAACTGGAGTGGCAATCAGAGGTAGGAACTGAAACAGAGACCACGGAGGAATGATGCTCACTGGCTTGCTCCTGCCTCCGCTCAGCTAGCTTCTGTACACAACCTAGGCCCATGGGCCTAGGGGTGACCATGGGTGGACTAGATCCCCCTCCATCAAAACAACCAAGGAAGTACCCCCACAGACATACATGTTGTACTAGATCCTCCTCCGTCAAAGCAATGCCCCCACAGACATGCGTGCTCTACGGCAATCTGATGGAGGCAGTTCCAATCTGATGGCGGCAGCTCCTCAGTTGAGACTTTCTCTTCCTGTGTGTCTCTAGTTTGTGTCAAGTTGAATCCCTCCTCTTGACACCCATTACCCCTCATGCCCTGTGTGGACATTGACAGGGTGACCTCATGACCTGTCCTCCTCATCCTGTGCTCTATAGAAGGCAAGTTCTAGATGGACTGTCCTTCTGGAAAAGGGTGTTCTCCTGTGGATCGGCTTCTGGGGACACAGTGCTCGAGGCACTGGCAGGCATCTTACAGACCAGGGAGAGCTAACTGAGAACGAAAGCGGAAACATTGGGGTCTACGCTGACATGAGCCTTTAGCCCTGGGGCTGTCCCGTCTAGTTGGCATCACCCTGGTCCTTTGTGGAAACACAGAGGACAGAGCCTATAGGCTCCGATACTTGTACCAGTGGCATCCCTGAATTCGGGGATACTGAGACTCCTGGGCTGTGACAAGGGCTAGGGTGTGACGCTATTGAGGCAGTTCTGAGGGGGCAGCATCTAAGCGGATAAACAAAGAAGGGCGCAAGGTAAATAATATTTTAATGCAGTATTTTAAAATATCAAAATTAATGCAAAAATACAGGATAAACAATATGTCAAGACAGAATCAGGACTGCTAACCGGATCAACTCTTTGTGTCTCCAGGTAGGGCACAGTCAAATGACCCCATCTTTGACAATATATAGAATATCTGAGGCACGACCAGGGGTTCTGGAAAGCTGGGTTCAACATCTGCCTCTACAATGACTTTTCCTTCTCTGTTTTCTGGTTATCCCATCTGCCTTGTGTGGAGGCTGGGGCATTGCCAAGATGGCCTCCTGACGCATCCCTCTGGCCTGCTGCGGTTGCTCTGTCCTTTTCCTGGGAGGCCAAGTCTTTGGGGCCATAGACTCCCGAGGCTATTAATATCGAGGCCATCCCTGCCTAGAGCAGGGTGTTTAATGACTGCCAGCTGTGGTCCCGCCCCTTCCCCTTCCCCCAGAGAGATAAGAGCTGTTCTTGTTCCCACATGGGGGTAGGGAAGCTGGTCACTGCTCATTAAAACAGACCCTGTGTGGCAGTTAGGATAGAGGGGCTGAGTCAGTCTCCTCTCCTGACTCCCCATGGGGTGCCTGGGGACTTGCCCGGACACTCACTGTTCCTTCCAAAGGGGTTGCTTTGGTCTTCCTGCCTTCTGTCCCTTTAGGTCATATTTCTAACAGCCTTAGAGGGGTTCTTCTCAGATCCCCTGCAGACATAACATTTAGCATGTCCCAAACCAGGCCATTGTCTCTCTGACTGACCTCCTCCCTTTCCTGTTGATGGTCTGGCACCTTTTCCAGACACCCCATCTCTCAGCCTCATCGGATAGACCTTCTCTTTGTCTCTACTGGCAAGTGCCCCCAAACTCGGGTGTCCCTGACACCCAACACATTCCCTTGGGACTCTAGGACCTCAAACACCTCAGTGCAGTTCTGCCAGCCGGTAATCTAGTTCCCTCCGACAGGCTGTGTCCAGAGTGGGAGGACTGCCTGTGAACAAGCCTTTCCCACAGAACGAACCTTCTCTGGGCTCAGATGGTTCTGCTCCCTGTCCATACCCACTTCAGCTAACTAGCCATTGTCCTTGGAGACCATGGGTAGGGTTCAGTTTTAAGGAGCCACCAGGGGCTGGGTTCCATCAGGTTCTTTTGGGTCAAGGCAAGACTCACAAGGGGCCAGTGGTTTGACCTGAGGGCGAGGTGCGTGGCAAGCCCTACGTATGGCTCTCCGTATGGAGCTCAGTATTGAGCTCTGTGTTGGTTGTCTCCCAGTGTGAGACCTTGACAATATGAAGCCCTAAGGTGGCCAAAGTTGGTCAAGTCTTTGAAGTGTCCACTAGGTGGCGGTAGAGATGAGTTCGCCTGCCTGAAGGACCTGGGTGTCCTGGAAGTCCCAGGGCTGTCACTAGCCTAGGATGCTGGCACAAGTTTTCTTAGCTCCTCACCCCAGCCTCCCAGTCTTCTCCCAGTCTCTATCCCAGAATGCCCTCCACTTAGCCTCTCACCTCCTAACTCTGCCCTTCCTCTCTTGAACACACTTTGAGTTTTATTCACTTTGTCCTCTTGGCTGGTCACTGCTCCTCTCCCAGGGCCCTGCACCTTACACTGGTGCCACAACACAGCGCTGCTGGGGGACTCTTGGTCCCATTCATTTAGGCAGGGGGTTGGTCCTGGGTGCAGCAGCCTTTGAATGGGGTATTGCAGTCAGGTCTGAACCTCTGCTAGCCCATGCTGGCTTCTTTACACCAGCCTGACATCCACAAGTTTACACAAGTGTGTTTGCACAAACCCTTGGGACCTAGCTATCTCTCACTGACCGACCGATGTCACCTGCTTTGCCCTACTGCTCCGTCTACTCCTTTCTGCTCGCCATACGGTCTCTGACTGAGCTCTCTCTCCTTTGGCTCCTAGGCAGCAGCGGCCTGGTTGCAACATTTCCTGTTTGCTGTGTTTTCAAGAAGGATGGCGAACCCTTGCTCTCTGTGACAGCTCTGTTGGCTGTTTTGATTTGGTGTGAGGCAGAAGCTGTCTCCTCCCAGATGGGTTTAGGGGAGGGAGGGTCACAACGGGACCCCTGTCACAACCTCTTCACATTCACATGTGAATCAAAGGCTCTTGTGTGGGGCTCCTGCCCAAAGCCAGAAGGGTGGTAGCTTTAGTGGGTCATCTCTCACCAGAGCAGAGGGGGCACAGCTGCTTAGAAGAAGCAGGAGATCCACAGGGGCCAGGGGAACTAAGCCTGCTAGAGCCAATGTTTATTGTCATACAGGCCCGGTGCAGCTCTGAGAAGAGCCTGCCTACACCAGTTTGGATTAGAAGCCACTATCACTATAAAGGTGGAGGGAGGCATAAGATGCCTTGCCCCCCACCCCCACCCCAGGCTTTTATGTCTGACATAATCACTCTCCACAGGAACTGGAGACCGAGGGTGGCAATAGCATCTGTGGTAATGCGACCTCCAGAGAATCCAGCAGATCACAATATGTAAAACAGGTAGTCTTTAGCGACAGGAAAGGATATCTGCTCTCACTGAGACTCAGTGTCACTACCAGTGATATCAGGGTGACCTCAGGATCAAGGGACCTGTGTGTTCATGTCTCTGACCCTTGCAGCAGTAGTTGGTGTGTAGATAAGCGCCCAGAGCGGACAGCTCTCTATTGCTTTGGTTGTGCATAAGGCTAGTGGGACTGGTCCTACTTGATGGACAAAGTCACTTGGTGAGCACTGGCGGGGCTGTCTTCTCCCTCCCTCCCCAGAGGTAGGTCCCTGAGCTCCAAGGTCTGACGATTCACTGGGGACAATTCCATCCTGAGGGAGGACCACAACACAGCTGTGATCCCCAAACGGAAACTCCAGGTCACAACCATATCTGCCTGAGGTAGAAGAACTCACCCACCCGGAAGAGCTGACAGATAAACGGAGGGAGGGGGCTGCATCCTCAGAGACGAGTCTCAATGGCCACGCTTAACGCAAAGCGACTTGAGCGTCCCAGTGGAATTCTAGGCACCGACAGGGCGGAACCTTTTGCCCTCAAAGTTCCAAAGCTTTGAGGGCAGGCGGTTTGCTTTCCAGGAGGTGATTGCAGATTTTTGTGCGCTTGACTGGCAGAGCGGCCTTGGGAGGTGGAGTCTGGTGCTGGTTCCTCCCTTTATCCTCCAGGGCAAACCTCCCGGCTCTCCAGCTAGCATGGACCGGGTCCTGGCTGCAGCAAAGGATTGCGTCCCTACAAAAGGCTGGAGCCAGCGGTGTCGCGTCGCTGCAGACCTCTGCTCCAGGCGCCGGCGTGGGGAGGATGCGAAGGGGCCTGGCGGCCTCTGGCGGTCAGACCAGGGAGACCTCCGCTTGGAAGCTGGAGGAGCGGCGCGCGCTCGGGCTGACGCGGGTCAGCATGGACACCTGCGTGCTGCACGAGGCGCCGTTGCTGCCTCCCCACGGGTGCTGGGATTTGGAGCTCCAGCCCAGGACGCCCTGCAGATGCCAACGCCGCCACTTCCGTCGCAGCTCTGCCTGCACCTAGGGGCGAGAAGGGTGGTTAGCCTCCAGCGTCATAGATGTTCCCTAACTTAAGTTGAGAGGCCTGGATGCTATCTTGGGAGGCTTGGGACAGGGCTGGGAGCCAGAGGATCAACTCAGGATCTTGGAGAGAAGGAAGATGGGATGCAGAAGGTCACAAAATGCAGTATAGGGAGGCAGAGGGGTGCTGCCTGGGGGTGTACCCCAATTCTCCATCCAGGCACGCATTTGTGTGTGTGTGTTTGTGGCAGCAACTGCACCTTCCTTCGATGTCTTATTCCCAATTTAACCCACACCACTTAGCTGTAAGTATTCTTCACCTCTGATACGCACAGTATCTCTGCTCTGAAACCCACCCAGGGCTTGTAAAGGTGCAGGCTTTAAGTCCTCGGGTCCTTGGAACAATCAGGGTGCATTTTAAATCAGACTGCAGGCAACCAGGGCGCTGCAGTCTGAGAACCATCCTGGAGAGAGGCAAGCTTTTAACTATCCTTGCTCTCCAGGATCCCTTCAAGGTTTGTAGACCCTGAGCCCACCCACCAGGATGTGGGAGGCGCTCACCTCCCCATTGAGGAAGCAGTAGAGGATGGCCACCACAAAACCCTGAGGAGGAAGAGAACAGCAGAGGTGAGGCAAAAGGACTGCGGGCACTCCCAGCCCCACCCAGCCCACCCAGCTTCCCCACAGCCTCTTCAGCCCCTGCTTAAGGAAAACACTGAGCACAATGGGGGTTATGACAAGGAAAAGACTGGAATCTGGGGCCCACGGCAGCCCCAGGTGAATTCCTCAGGCCCACATTCATACCTGGAAAGACCCCACGACGAGTTCAAAGACCATTTTCACCTGGGCCTTAAAGTTGTCGGGGAAGAAGGCAAACATGACATAGTGAACTCCGAACAGGGGGATGAGCAGAAGTGTGGACTTGGCCAGCCTCCTGGGGACAGAGAGAGGAGGGGGTGGGTATGTATAGCTACTAGATGGGTGTGAGCACACCAAATGCTGATAGTGACCAGACCCTGTGAGGACCAACAGTGGCTGCCCCATCCCCACGGCAGGCCCACTCTATCCTGTCCCCTGTCTGTCAGTGATACTGCTCTCCTGTCCCCCGACCTCCTTGCCTGGGGAAAGCACATGAGAGAATTAAACTCCCTTCTTTCTCCCCCTTCTGGAGGAAGGCCACTGAGGATGATGTGTTATGTAAGACTCAGGAGGCAAGACTTCCCGGTCGTCCCCCTCCTCCTGGTCTGTGTCCCCAGCTGAAGAGTGAGGCGATGTCACGCTTCAGGGATGCTGTCTCCTCGGAAGTGCTGTGGGTGTCTCCAAGGACACTAGCTCCTAGGAATGGAGCCTTCCCAGCTCCGGGGCTGGCCCACATGTGCCCGGTGTGCAGGAGGGTGAGGAGCACTCACTCTTAGGCCTGCTCATCAGTTAGTATGTGCACACTTGTGGCTCCTGCTCTTCCGCTGTGGCCCTGTCTCTAGGGGTGGCCACTTTCCCTGAGCCTGCATCCCTCCCATATCTCACAGCAGGGCAGAGTCCTGCTCCAAAAGACCAGCTTGTCTTTCCACTGCCCTGGTGCCAGCGGGGCCAGCACTCCCTCTAGGTACTTCTATGGCCCTCTACTGTGGACACTCAGCAGACCTCACAGCTGATCCAGGCGGTGAGGGCCACGGTCTCCTGATTCCCCGGCAGAGAATACGTCAGGGTGGATGTGGGTGGGGTAGAAACACATTTGCCCCTGCCTCTCCTGCCTTGGTTCTGAGATCCCACCCCATGCAGATGCACCCTAGCCCTTCCCTCCTTCTTGGGCCTGGCTCCCAGCCACACCTCTTTGGCCATGGACCCATCCCATACTCAGAGGCTGACAGATGGAGACTTTCTTTAAATTGAGAGTGGGAACTGACAGCCCTTCCTTGGGGATTGCCAGCTCCAGCTCCCCCTTCTGTCTGCGACAGCTGTTCCCTTCCATCTCACCCACACAGACCTGGCCACAACCAGTTTGGGTTCTGTCCCCAGATTCTAGCCCGTTGCAGCTGGACTTTTGGGAAACAAGGTTGCTGAGGTAAAGGACACCCGCGCGCACGCGTGCGGGGCAGGAGTGCTGCCTCTCAGCAGGGGAAAGGAGAGGGATGTTCTGCCCATGCAGCCTGCTGGGGACAGAATGCTGTCACACGGGAAGCGTCAGCCTCAGGCCCGACAGTCACGGGGTTCTAGAACAGAATCCCAAATCCAGTAGCTCACGACTCCTCTAGTGGGGAATCTTCCAACAGCAGCTGTGATTCCCCTAATGGAGGCCAGTTTAAGAACATCTAGGATCCCAGGACTGAATGGCCCTTGTGGGATGGCCTGCATGGTGGGCCTGTTCTCCATTGCTGAAGTGAGTGTGAAGGTTCTACAGGCCTTTGCAAGGGTGCCCCGGTCATGTTTTGTGTTTCCTTCATGCACCTGGGAGCTCTGATTTCCATAGAAACTTGCTGGTCTTCCCAGTGCCCCGCACAGGGAGCAGCGCCCCTCCTCTTTCCAAGCAATGAATTACGGCCCTTGCAACGGTTAATATCAATCGAAAGCAGGACTTAGAATCACGGAGGAGACAAACCTCTGGGCATGTCTGAGAGGGAATTTCTGGATGGGGTTGAGGTGGGAAGACCCACCCTGACTATTGGTGGCACCGTAGCATGGGCTGGGGTCCCAGACTGAATAAAAAGGAGAAAATGAGCTGAGGGCTAGCGTTCATCTCTCACTTTCAGACTGGATGCAGGATGGCTGGCTGCCTTACGCTTGTGCAGCCGTGTCTCTGCCATGATGGGTGGTGCCCCTGAACCAGGAGCTAAAACATGGTTTCTAATTGCTTCCTTAAATTGCCTGTCAGGCATTTTGTTACAGCATTGAGGAAAGAAAATGCCTCCTCTCTTCCTGCCCATAGTGGTGTACTCAACCTTGGAGGCTGAGGAAGTTCGTGTCTGTCTTTTGTACAGTTGGGAACATTTTACTGCAGATCCTGAGTGTGACACAGGCGGAGGAATGGAGACCTCTCAGCCTGTGCCTGATCTCTGCAAGGATGTGATTGCTATCACTGGGGAGTACTGAACGTGGTTGCCTCGATGTGGAATGGGGTCTCCCAGGACATCCCCTGCCAGGCATCTGTTGTATCCCCTTCTCTGCCAGGCACAGCTCAGACCGTACAGTGTGTGAGGCAGGCTCAGGGTTTCCACTCACTTCAAGCTCCCTGGGGCAGCAGTGTGAACTTGAAGGACATCGAGCATCAGGAGAGCAGACATAGGTGTGGAGGGCTTGGTGATGGTGGGCAGGGGGTGCTGAGCCTGGCCATGGGGAAGAGTAATGTCTGGCTCTGGGTACATGTAGCTGTGTGAGGTCATGTGTTGGGGGTGATCTGAGGACCCAGGGTGGAAGCTTGGAGCTGGGGTGCTGGGCCCACACTTACGAGTATGGGCTGCTATCATTCTTCCCAATGTCAGGTGGCCGTAGCTTCTGAACCAGGATTCGGATGATGCAGATAAACAGGATGAAGTTCACCTGTGGGATGACAGACCCCCAGTGTTGGTCACGTAGAGAGAGGAAGCTGGAGTAGGTTGTTTTCTTCTCCGGTGCTGTCCACCCCTCCATAGTACCTCTTGACAGCTCTTCCCTTTGGGGCAAATCATCTGGGACTCTCCTTTGCATCCCTGAGGACCTGCCCTCCACTTTACCTGTTCTAGAGGGAGAGCTGGAAGCAGGGGTGGATGATGGAAACCTGAGGCTCCTTTCTGACCTAAACCCTCATTTCCTGTGTGCTCTGGGCTTACCAAGATGGAGATGAGGATGGGGCCCTTTATGATCCACCACAATGAGGAGTTGATGATGGTGTCCCAGCACCTGAATGTGGAGATTTGGGTGAGAGAAGTCCTCAGCCTGAGAGTAACCCATCCCCCAGGTGCCTTTGGGTGTGCCCCCACGCCCAGAATCTGCCACTCCCTACATCTTGCTCCAGCCTCTTACTTTGGGCTTGATGCTGTGGTCTGTCTGTCTACCTGCCAAACCTTGGGAGCGGCATCACACCCAGGGACTCTGACCCCAAATGATAGCAGCCAGAGGGAAGGGAGGGGACAGCAGCTCACCCAAAATCCTCAAAATAGATCCTGACGATTGTCCATGTCATGATGAATACACTGGGCACTCCTGTGAGAGGCAAAGGAGAAAGGAAGAGCCGGAAACGAGAGCAGAGAGCACACGGAGAGGGGTCGGAGGAAGGAACCAAAGAGAGGGAGGGAGAAGGAAGGGTGGAACACTTAGGGCTTCGACCTACAGTGTGCAAGTTGTTCATGTATACCATATAAAGACTCTCTTAGATTTAGTGACGATATATGCCTGAGGGTCTGTGACCACTTAGGTTCTTTTTTTTCTTTTCTGATTTGAACCCCTTAGAGATGGACAGTAGCCCTGTGTGTCAGGATCAGAAAGGGGGAATAGATGGTTTTGTTCAGGCTCTGCATTGTAAAGCAGCCGCAGGAGGCTGGGAGGGGCCCCGGGGTCACACGTTCTGGGGACATTCATGAGTGTCGGTGGAGAACCTCATAAGCAGGCTAGGGTTGTACCCTCCCACCTCCCAGGGAGCTTCCCCAGCCTCGCCCCCTCCCTGGTACCATACCCCAGCCGATGAGTATGTACCCCCAGAAGTACTTCCGCTCAGAGAAGAAGGAGACAGCCAGCAGGGTGTGTAGGTAGAGGCCCTCGACCAGCAGCCAGAAGAAGTTGGCCATGACGCAATACTGGAAGAAAACCACAGCTGCCTTGCAGCCCACCTGTGGGGAGGAGCGGAGGGAGGTTCAGGGGTGGCAGGTCCCTCGATGCCCAACCTCTGGTTGTGGGGCGACAAACACAGTTGTGTCCAGCCAACTTGGATGCTGTCGGCTCACAACCAGGCTCTTCAAACGTGTACAGTGGGTTTTCCTGTGATCTTGACTTTATATCCTTGGGCACTTTTGGCAGAGCTGGTTATTTAAGTTATCCATCTGTCAGTGTGTCTTCTGCACGTCTTCTGGCTACGGATCCCAGTGTCTCTGGGCATGTCCAATCCTCAGCATGTGGCTGGCTGCATGTGGCTGAGAATAGCCATGGATGCAGTCCAACACAAAATGGTAAGCTTGTTTAAAATGTTAGGGCATTTTTTTTTTTTTTGGTCATATTTCTGGTAACTGCATTTTGAGGTTCTCCAGCACGAACTTGACTGGTAACAATGTGGTGTCACAATGTCAAAGGTTCCTGTCTGCCTACCCACCTGCCCCTTTGTGTATTTGTCTATTTGTGCTTGAGAGGGTTTTCAGTCAATCTCACACTGTAACCAGGTTAGTCTAGAACTCACTATGTAGCCCTGGCTGCTTTCCAACTCACAGTTATACCACAGCCTTCTGCATCTGGGGTTATAGCCTACTGCATCATGAGCTACCATGCCTGGCCACTTACACATTTATTGACCTCCCCACGCATGACAGCTCGGCCATCCACTTACCACCAAGACATCCATTCATCAACTCTATCTGCTCATCCATCAACCACCCACTCACTTAAGCTGTCTCCCCACCCACTCACCTAAGCTGTCTCCACACCCACTCACTTAAGCTGTCTCTCCACTCACCTACACAGCACCCATTTATCCATTCATCTGCCCATCCACATTTGAGCCAGCCCAGGACTCACACAGCCCTCCCAAGGTAACCACCTCCCTGCTCCTTTCAACAGCCCTGTCTTCATTCCTCTCTCCATATTGTTCTCTGCTCACCGCCCCCATTCCCCCTCCTCACCGCCTGCCCACTGCTCCCTGTGCCCTGTCCTCCAGTGAGTACTGAGAGGAGCTAGGAGCCTGAGGGTGAATTCTTGCTGGAGACTTCAGGAGCTCCCTGACCACAGGTTTAGGATGAGGCTTTGGAGAGGACCCAGAGACAGTGTGGAGAAGGCTGAAGGGAGGGTTGAACAGGTATGTTGGCTAGATTCCTGTCAACCTGACACAAGCTGCTGTCTGCTTGGAAGAAGAAGCCTCAATTGTCCAAGTGTCCCCACCAGTCTGGCCTGTGGGTAAGGCTGTAGAGCGTTTCCTGGATTGATGATTGATGGAGGAGGGCTCAGGTCACCACAGCGGGGCCATCCCCAGGCAGGTGGTGACGGGCACTATAAGAAGGCAGGCTGGGCAAACCGTGAGGAGCAAACCAGTGAGTAGCATTCTGCCACGGCCTCTGCTTCTGCTCCTGCCTCCAGGTTCCTGCCCTGACTTCCCTGGATGATGGACTGTGAGCTATGCAATGAAATGACCCTTTTCCTCCCCAGTTGCTTTTGGTCATGGTGTTTATCACAGCGACAAAAACACTAAGAAGGAGAAAAGACAGGGGGCGCTCTTCCTCCTGGGGGTCATAGGAGCTGGTGTGGAGGATCACAGGAGATCCGTGAGCCACGGAGCAGAGCGATCAAGGACTCAGAGTGGTCTAGTTGACATGACCCAAGTGAAGGTCTCCTCACAGAAACACTCATTCCACAGCCTCAAGTCACCTTCTCACGGGCACCATTTGTTTTCCACTCCTCCTGAACACAGAACCTGGGCTGCCTCCCCCAACCCCCATCCCTGCTTCCCTGCTCCCCCTGACCTTTGGCTGTGAGGCATCCTCACGGAGCAGCCTTCTCTCTCCTATCTAGGATTGGGAAGTCCTTTCCTGGGTCACACTCTAGTCTCTCCAGAGGCAGGCGGGCCCTATCAACTTTATAAGCTCTCTGGAGGTTGCAGGTCTCTCTCTGGTCTTCTCTTGGCCCCAGCTTGTGGGGTCACCCTGGGCTTTTCTCCCCACTTGACATCCCATTATCCTGGGAATCCCACTGCTGATCCGGAAGCAGTGTGCTGCCTCCCTGGGTTCACTCAGAGGCCATGCATCCTCAGAACACAGCGTAGGAGCCCTGACAGAAGCTGGCATACCCCCGTGACTGAGAGGGAGCTCTTGGATTGTGTTAATTCAGAGGTGGCCAGCACCATCCAGTGGGCTGGGGACCCATGCTGAATAGAAAGGAGAAAGTGAGCTGGGTACTCTTTGCTCATCTCTCTGCTGCCCCACGGTGGGTGTCCTGTGACCCACTGCAGCACCACTCCTGCCTCCACACCGTCCCATTATGTTGGGCTGCAGCTCACACCAAACAAAACCAACAAAACCTCTTTCCTTCCATTATGTTCATAAAGGATCTTGTCACAGCAATGAAAAAAATAACAAATACAGAGACAGACTCTCCAGTGCCTGGCAGCATTCCTCGGAGGGTCTCTGAGCCTCCTGGCCCTAGGAAAGCCCAGGACAGGGTTGAGGGGGGCAGGCAGCGAGAGCAGGTAGGGAAGGACATTGGTGTGGGAGCAACATCTGGGCTGTAGGGGACAGAGGGCAGAGCTGGGAGGTGAAACTGAGGCAGGGAGTGGCCCGATGCCAGATCAGAAAATCGTGATGAGGCTCTGGGCACTGACTACGAGGAACCCACTTGCATTTCTTACTAACAAATATATGAACCCCCAAATGGCCCAGAAACCTGAAAGGGGAGCGGAGTCTGACAAGTGGCCAAGGTGTGTGTGGTCCTGTCCCTAAGGAGAGAGGAGGGGCAGGGAGGGGGAGGGAGGGGCAGGGAGGGGCAGGGAGGGGCAGGGAGGGGCAGGGAGGGGCAGGGAGGGGCAGGGAGGGGCAGGGAGGGGCAGGGAGGGGGAGGAAGTGTGTGGGGTAGGTGGGTCCTCACCGAGGCCTCAGAGCAGTGGTCCATCTCCCCGTTGTTGAAGAGGGCCATGTCCTTGATGAAGACGGCGGTGGCCCTCAGGATGAAGGACATGAAGAGATGCATGTGGATGTAGTTTCGGGTACAGTGCAGCTTCCTGCAAGGGGCAGGAACATCTGGGATGCAGAGGGGCCTGGGACCACCCCATCCTGGCTGGCATGGGACCATGCTTTAGACAAGGTGGTGAGAGGAGATGTAGCCTCCGGGTTACAGGCCCCGCCTACAAGGTGACACATGCCCAGTCCCCAGCCTCCTTTGCGACTAGTGTTTTGGCAGGCTCTACCTCTGGTGCCCCATATACAGGAAAGGGGACAAAGACTGCTTTAGAAGCCACATCTTGGCCACCTGCTGTCGGGGTTGGGATGGCTGGGCTAGCAGAGGCAAGGGCAGAGGCTGTGAGCTGCCTGGGGCTGGACCTCACCTGAACAGGCTCAAGATAGCCATGGCAACCAGGAGGCTGGCAAGGGACAAGCTGTAGCCGATGGTGTAGCCGGTCTTCACGGCATTGTAGAACTCAGTCTGTTGCTGCTGTGGGGAGGCAGGCAAGGGTCTTGGGTAGGTGTGCAAGGTGGGGGGACCTCAAAACTGGGGCTGTTGATGGGAATGGTCCAGCTATATGCTCTGCCTGCTGCCCCTGCCTAACTTAAGAAAGATGAGCTTAGGACTCCCAAGAGCAGCTGAGTGGTACTCACTAAGCCCATGGACAAACGGACACTGTGCCCAGAGGGTAACAGGAAGTGAGCGGATTCTTTTTTCTGCTCTGCATGACAGATGTCAGCATGGGAAAGAGTGGAGACCTCACAACTCCCACCTGCCAATCACTCATTTTTTAAAATAGAATTTCGAGAGTTTCCCTGTTATAGCCCAGGCTAGCCTCAAACTCATGATCTTCTTCCCCAGCCTCCCAAGTGCTGGGACTACAGATGGAGCGAGCGAGCGAGCGAGTGAGCGAGCGAGCGAGCGAGAGAGAGAGAGAGAGAGAGAGAGAGAGAGAGAGAGAGAGAGAGAGAGCAGCTTGGGGGTTCTGTTTCAGTTTTGGCTCCTCAGGGGCTAGCCCCCCCTTGGGTGTGATCCTCAAGAAAAGTCCTGTGTGTACCTTGTTAGAGGAGCCAGGGATGGGTCTTGGGCGATGTGTACTTGAAGAGGGTGGACCCCAGGATTTACAGAGGCACAAGACCCCCTCACCTCATCCAGACTAGATTCCCTGTCATTCAGGCCGCAGGCAGTGTGGTAGGGGCCAGGCTCCAGTTGTGACCAGCCTTCTTCAGTGCAGGTACGGCTGATGTTATAGCCTGGAAGCAGGCGACAGAGTGAAGAGACACTAAATAGAGAGCCAGGAGGCAGACCAGAGCTGAGTCCCATTCTGTCTGTCCATGGTGCTGCCTGGCTCCCGTTCCATGACCCTTGAGGTGGGGCCACTGGGGCCCTGCTGTCCGGATGAGAGACTCAGCAGAAGTCACTGCAACTCCATTTTGCAAAACAGAATTTAGCTCTTTTTTTTTTTTTTTTTTTAGCTCAAATGCAGAGGCAGACAGACTCTGGTCTGTGTACATAGCCACCACGTGTCCAGCACCAACTGAAGGCACAGACGGATGAGCGACTTAGTCATGCGAACAGAAAGGTATCATGGCCTACACTTGTCAGAGAACATTAGAAACGTGGGCCTGTGGATTTATTAAGTCCATGTCAGAGGAGCCAGGCAAAAGATTGTCAAACACAGCAGACCAATGAAGGGTGCAAAACTCCCTCACCTCAACCCTGTGAAGAACAGGATATCCAACTCTACGGTGGCCCCCCTGAACTGTCATCTGAGCCGGTGTGTATGTCAGGGGACAGAGAATGCCTTACTGTCCCCTCAGCGTGTTTCCCACCACTCAGCATGGCCCACTTGAATTCCCATCTATCCATCTGCCCACTCATCAACCTGTCTGTCCATCCATCTGTACCTGGTCCTGTGTCTTCCCTCAGTGGTACCTCTGCCAGACTGGGTGCTGTGTCTGGGCTCTGTACCTCCAAGTAGCTTGCCAACTGGGGTCCTTATTAACTCATCAGACCACCAGGTTTTCTTTTGGCGTCTGTCAGCTCTGCCCTTAATTGGAGTCTTTGTCTTGAGAATATGGGGATTGCAGATGGTGCCCCAAGTGTCTGTGCTTATAAGGGTGCTGAGGATCTGAACTCTGGGGCCCTCATGCGTGCACAGCAAGAGTTTTGCCCATGGAACTCTTTCTGTTGTAGGCTTCCTGCAGGCATTTTATCCAGTCACAGTAGAATACTTCCTTCTAACCCTCTGATTTTTTTTTTTTTTTTTTTACCTCCCATAGGAAACAAGAATCTCTGGGAGGGGGGGGTTGCTTTCCTCCGCCCTGCTTCCCCAAAGCACAGGAGTGGGGGTGAGCATCAACCTTGTCCACTCTTGCAAAAGACCCTCTTGGGATGGAAGGCCTACTGTGTATCCCCTCCTTCATACTCTCCCCGGAGATCCAGTCACTAGTCCTAGGCTCCCATTTCTCTCCATCAGAGAGAACCCGTGAGCTGGACCCATGGAGTATGGCTGCTCACTTCACAAGGCCATGTGACCGTAGGGTACAGACGGGTCAGACCTTCATACTCAGGTACACTCTGGGGTGAGGATGGCCGTGCCTAAGGAAGAGCTAGCCTGTTCACATTCATTCCCTCAGGTCCTCATCTCAGAGAGCATCAGGGGCCGCCCCACCTCTTCCTGCCTCCCGGGGACTCTGCCCATTTATTACACATTTGTTTATTGTCTCACTTAAAGGTGTCTCCAGCTAACACTGAGGATCCCAGAAGGCATGTGAGTGGCAGTTTTCAGTGTCCCTTCCCGCAGTTTGTGGAGCAGAGCTTGGCGAGATGGAAGCCGTCACATTCATGCTGACTGAATGTGGTCTAGCGGTCCCCTTACATGTGAATGTTTGACCAGATAGAACACGGCAAGATGTGTAAGCAGAGCTGTGTGACGGTTTCCTGGGGCCCCAAAGGTCATCGGTTCCAGGCCTTGACAGACTGAGTCACAACCAAGACAACAAGAACATGGGAGCCATAACTCAATCAGACCTGCCCGTCAATCAGTTATCAATTGCTGAGCAAATATTTATCAAGCCCTTCCCACGTGCTTATCTCTGTGTGAAGAGCTAATCAAACCCCACAACTCCTCTCCAGACCCAATGCCATTCTTGGCCACGACGTCCCCAGTTTTCTCTAGTCCCTCAGACGGCTTTCCCACTTCCTTAAGCGGCAGAACCCCCTAGCCGGCCCCATTCACAGCTTCTGGTCTTCAGCCCAGGGCTCTTACCGTGAACGGGGGAAAACAGCTGAAATATGAGGGGGCAGTCCAGGACGACCACCTGGCCCCGAGGGGTCGTCGGCCAGCAGGTGAGGTTGTCCCACATCTTGCTGCAGCCTGTGGGGTGAAGGCAGAGGGCACGTGTCATCAAATGAGCACAGTGAGGGCTCTTCCTCCTCCTTTCCTCAGAGGGGCTCCTGTCTGAGTGGAGGCTGCGCCAGCTCAGAGGAGGCACAGGTCCTGTTCTGACAGGAAGAGTGTCCTCTCTCCATAAGGGACACAGCTTCCCTACATGGCGTCATTTATTTGTTTATTTTAGATGGGATCTTGTGTAGCCCAGGTTGGCCCTGAAGGAGACCTTGAACTTCTGGTCCTCCTGTCTCCGTCTCTCGAGTTCTCTTGAGATTACAGGTGTGCACCGTGATGTCCAGTTTATATGGTACTGGGGATCAAACCCAGGACTTGTTGTACACACTAACTGCCAACTGAGCTACTTCCCCATTTAATGGACAAGCAGTAGAGATGCCAGGCAGGGAGCCTAGCTGGTTCTGCCCGATGGGAAACCGTCTCTCATTCTGGGTGAGCACTTGAATGGGTGTCAGTCCTTTTGAATGGCAGGAGCTGAGGCTCTGGCATCCACGTCCTCGGAGCAGTGGCTTCAGTTCTGTGGAGTGTTCGGGGAAAGCAGTCACAGAGAAAAGGGAGCACAGCCTGCACTTCACTTTGTTCTGAACTTTAATCAGAGTTGGTTGACGTTTCGGAAGCCATGTCACCTGCTGCAGTGCCTGTGGTATCTGAGTCAGAGAGGAGCACGGCTTAGACTTCAATCTACGTTTATAGCTCTCCCGTTCCCAGAGCTTGTATTTATAGGCACAACCTTCAGACCATCCCCTCTTATCTTTTACTGCCATCACGCCTGCACATGCACACGACATTTGATTATAAACCACTCTCCTTTCAGTGCTTTCTTTTATAGAGCGTCGTATATATTTCCAGCAGCACAATGAGTGGCCTTCACTTTTACAGTTTGTAAGAAAACAGACATTTAGATTTCAAAATCTTATATTACCAAATTACCGGCAGCACTTTTCAAGCAATTGAACCCCGCAGTTTGAGCCTGCCTTCTCGACACAAACAAGGTTATTAATCCACATTCAAAAAAAGAAAAAGCAAGATCCATCCCAAGAGGCTCTGTTAGAGACTGTCACTGTTTAAAAACACGAGTGTGCGCCACTTGAATTTTGTTTTATAATAGTAATGGCAGCGCTGGAGATGTTTGCTGTAGGATTCCGAGTACAGTGGAGCATACTGGTTGGCAGCTGGCTCTTCGCAGACTTGCAAAGCATGGCATTCCAGCCGTGAGTGAAGATTTATTAGTGTTTGAGACAGGCTGCTGAGGATGCCAAGGGGTGTCTCCAGTGGTTCTTAAAAAAAAAAAAATGAGTGCCCCTGTGGTGAGATGATGCCTCCGGACCCCTCTCTTGAGGGTGTAAGTCTCTTGGCAATGCTTCCAGCCCTACAGATTTGCTCAGGAAACCCAACCCCAGAGTCAAAGTCACTGCCAGCTGGGCCAAGCCCAGACCAGCCCAGGTCCGAAGGTTCACAAGTTCTCAAGAAGGGGGCCTGGGAAGAGGAGGTGAAGGAATGTACCAACTTGGGGGAATAGCAGGCTCTCAGTGCCTTGGTCAGGTGGCAGCCAAGGAAGGGAGTGAGGTGGGAGGGGGCGGCCTCCCTGTGCTGCAGCAGTCAGGTGGCCCCTGCACTGAAAGCTAATGAAGCCACACAGAGCCTCTCTTCCTGTGCCCCCGCGCCCATTAACATTTCCCTTCAGTCTCTCTGGAGTCCCACAGTTTGCTGTGGCTGATGGTCCATCTTCTGCTGGAGGACATACAGGGACATACAGGAGCCCCTCAGGTTGGGCAAATCTGCTCATGATTTATGATCTGTTTCGATTAACATCAGTAAGCTTTGGAATGTCGCAACATTGCTTCAGCCTCTAAACCGGTAGCTTATATAACCAGTCCATTTCACAGATGAGGAAATGGAGGCAATGGCAGCAGGATGAGGTGTGGCAAGTCTCTCGCCTATTCACACATTCCTCTCCTGGTTTGCAGATCTCGGTAGCATTTCTCTGGGAATTTGGCTGCCACTGGACTTTATGTACCCTTGATGACAGTGCCGGGCACACCCTGTTGTGCAGACCAGCTATTGTGTCTGGGTCTCCGCCAGGCCTCGGGCTTTCAGAGTTGCCAGCCTGAGCTGAAAAGTTGTGTGTGTGTGTGTGTGTGTGTGTGTGTGTGTGTGTGTGTGTGGTGTGGCGGGGGATGGGGTGGTGCTGGGTCCTGTGCTCAGCTCTGTCAGAGGAGGGAAAAAACAGGGCTCTGCACTGTGGGGAGGCTGCATTTGGCCTCAGAGAAGTGCAGAACAGCCAACGGCATGCTGTGAACTGTTACTGGGCCCAGGTCAGCAAGCAGGGCAGAGAACAGAGGAAAAGAGACCAGTGGAGTGTGGGTTGGGAGGCCCTTGCAGGGGGTTGCCTCAGGGCTGGTTTGCTGGGGAAGCTGGGCTGGGACACCATGGAGTAATGACAGTCATGTAAATGCTTGGTTTCTAGAAATGTCTGTGCATCTGGGACATTTCCCCACTCAGGGCTAAGACCCCAGTAGGAAAACCGTACTAAGACACGGAGATGAGGGATGAAGAGGCAGGCTGGCACAAAGGCCCAAGTGAGTCAATTTTATAGGATCACCTATACATAACAGCATATACTCACATGTACTCACATGCTGAGCCCAGACATCCATGCAAACCTCTATGCATAGGCATGGGAAGGCAGGCCACCATGGGAGTAGACGGAGTGACACAAATGTACAGATGGGACACACGCTGGTGCACCCACACACAGACGGGCAGGGACACCGCACACCTGTCACATCCAGGTTTAAATAGGGCCTTACAGAGAGACTCAAAGGCAGGCAGAGCAATAGATTCCGGAAGGCGGGGCACAACCTCAGTCAGACTCCACCAGGAGTGCCCACCTGCATCCACATGAATGTACGTGTACAGGAACCTCAGCCGCAGTCGGGGCAGACACGCAGTTTGCACATCTACGCCTGCCCTCTTCCAGGTCCCAGTCTGGTTCCTGTGTATGGGGTGTTGGCACTCTGCAGTCACCCTGTGCCAGCAGTGACCTCATTGGGATCCTGAGTGTGGCCCATCCCCTCACTGGGGACCGGTTTGGAGAGAAGTTGAAATGGATCTGGGGTCTGAGTTTCTTGGGCCTCACTCATGATCTTGAGGCCTGATGAGGCCAATCTGCAGCCTGGCAGCACAGGGTGGGACATATAGGCAGTAGGCAGGTCTAGTCACCCACTGACCCAGACATCGGTCTCAGGGTCACAGGAGTTAGTGGCCATCCTGCCACCCTGAAGTGTGACTCAGGCCAGGCCCGTCTGTGAGACTATGCACCAGCATCCACTCATGAGCACAGGAGGTCTGTGCACCAGGGTTAAGGAGGGACCCCAAAAGATTACATAACCGCTTCAGAGTGGTGTTGGGAGCCAGGAGCCAGCAAGCTGGACAGGTGCGCCCTGCTCCCATTATGTAACCGTAAGCCCAGCCTAGGGAGGTGACCTGGAATGGAGGCCGAGCTGCCTAACTGTCTCTGCCTCACCATGCTAACTCTCTCCCAATACGGTGAGCCTTGAGCCTCCCATCCTCCTAGCCCCTCTGCTTCCCTAGACCCGACCACTTTTCAGATTTGCTGAGCCCTGAGTAAGCAAGCCGAGTAGAGGGAGCTCCCTCACACTTGTGCTGATGGGCTGCTGCAGGGCCTCTTCTAAGCTCTAGGTAAGCCAGAGGGTGAGGAAGTTGATTTGGGGTGCTCCATGGTGGGTGAGGGAGAGCCTGGGGCTCATGGAAACTACCTGTCTCATCATGGAAAGCCTCTACCATTGAGTACCCTCTGCCTCCCTCCTTGGGTAGCCCAGCAGCCACGGAAAGACCCTTAAAGGCAGTTCCCAGATACGAGCTGGGAACTCCCTAGATATGGATGGGGTCAGAAGGGCCTTGTGGCCCTTCTGCTGCATCAGAGGCCCAGAGCTCTGGGCTGTGACCTGTGCCCTTAATCCCCATCTGACTGACTATTGTGGGAGCCACATGCTTTGGACTGGGCTCCTGACGTGAGGGAACTTGGGACTCCTCTGCTCGCACCCGACTCACCTGTGGTTTCATTCTCCAGCTGGGCCTCCTCCAGGCACTGCTGACGCTGTATCTCAATCATCTGCAGGTACTCACACTCCTGGTGTGGGCTGGCTGCTCGGCTGCCCTGAGGACAAGGCAGACAGAAGGTGTCAGCCTCAACCACAGGCTTGTGGAATAGGGGGCCAAGCTAGGCTAGCCAAAGTTGAACCAACTCTCAGCCTGGGTATCTGAGTTCCACACTAGATGTCCACTCTGGCCGAGATCTTCACACTAGCCTCATACTGAACCCCAACCCCAACCCAGTCTATAACCCATCCTAGGCCCAGATGAACCATTATCCCAGTTCTAAATTGTCCCCTACAAAAACCTCGGACTGAGAATCGTATCAAACCCACACTGCAGCTCTACCTCAGCCCCAGACAGCACCCTGATCCCGGCCTGTGTGGCCCAAATGTTCTCACTGAACCCCAGCTTTTGCCTTGAGGGCCTTCTCAGGACTCTTGGCTCCCAAAGAGCGCAGTTGCTGTAAGGATTCCGACCCTGGAAAGAGCCTTTCCCTAGGGTCTTGAGCTGATCACTGGGCTCTGCTGCTCTGGCCCTGCCTCAGTCTCCCTGCACAGTGATTCCATTATAGGACGTTGGGTGCCAGCCTCCTGCTCCTAGGGCCAAGCCCAGGCAGAGCAGAGGAGCCTAGCTGTAGCACCTCCTTCATGGAAGGAGCCTCTGCCCACTCTTTCTCATGAAGAAAGGAAAGCAATACCCGCCCCTTCTTGCCAGACCTCACCATCTTCTTCACCACAGGAAAATAAAAACTAAAATGGATTCCATGAGGACCGGGGAGGCTTAAGTGGGGCCTCACAAGAAATCTGAAGACCACAAGCAGCCTCCCGAGTCTCTGGGAAGTTGGGAGAGGAGGGGATGGAGAAGCCACGATTTCCCCCCTGCCCTCCAGCAGGCCCTGACCAGAGGCAGGGTGAGGTGGGCAGACATTGTGACAAGACATGGCAGTGGGGTAGATATGAGTCTGAGTAGTGGTCGTCTGGGACCAAGGGGGAAATGTCAGGCCTTGAGGGGTTGTGGGTATGGAATAAGGTAAAGGCCTCTCTGTGCTGTGGATGAGCAGTTGGGCTGGGACAGCTTCGGTCTGCCTCTGACATTAGAAAGTGGCTGCTATTCTTGGCAATCCTCTGCCAGTTTCCTCATGTCTGCCTGGGTTGGCGAGCATCAGCTTCCACCAGCTAGGTAAAGCTCCAGAGACCTCAGGGTTAGAGACTGGGTCCGCCTTGCAGTGTTCATACCTGGGCCTCAGTCCCACCCACCCCCACTGCCACGCCCCAACTCAGCGCCTTGCTGAAGTAACACAGACATGGGCCTTCCCTGTATTTTCTCCTCTAAGGGGACCTCCTGGCAACATCAAAGAACATAGAACTGGATCAGTGGTCTATGTAAGTCAACACCAGTGACCGACCTGCACCCAGGCAGCAGGGTGCTCTCCACTACCAAGAGAAAGGTCCCTTCCACCACCATAGGTCTGTTCCTGTGAGCCTCACCATGTCCCAGGCCACCAGTGGTCCAACTAGCACTCTGGTTGTCCTAGCCTAGATCCACGGGAATCCCTGCCACCCACACCTCACTTGTCCAGGCCTGGATGTCACAAAGCAAACACAGATACCCAGCTAACTGGGGTCCAGACATGCATTGCTGCTAAGTCCTTTTCAACTTGGCATATGGAAAGTGCAATGATGTCACGGAGCAGAACCGCTTGAAGACTCGGAAGGCGGTTTGCAGGAGACCTGGTGCCTCTGTATCCTCTTAAGGACCACACATTCCACCTTTTCAGTTAGAATACTTGGAGCGGTGTGGCTTTGGGGATCTGTGACTAGCTCATCCCCAGGTGTGGGGTGTAGGGTAGTTTGGGGAGACCTCTGAAAGAGGAAGTCAGTCTGGCCGGCCAACGCTATCCATCACCATTCCACCTTGTTTGGTATGTTCCTGGGCACCAATCTACCAACAGCTGGATGCCTTTAGATTTGCAGCCTCATCCCAGACTCTCAGGGTCTTCCTCACATTGTCACCCTGTGTCACATGATGCCATGGCTTTAAAGCAGAATGGGCTTCATGAATACTATGTCTGTGCACATGTCACATGTAAAAGCTTTTCTGTCCTCTGGTGCCAGGTTCTCATTTGGGAAGGACCCCCACCCTTGCCCAACCCACTCTGTCACTGCTCCTGGTGAACCCTCTTGCAGAAGATTGGTGTGACCAAGACAAAAGTCAGTCAGCATTCCCAGCCTCAGTGCTTGGCACCCAGCCCAAGCCAGGCTCCTCTGAGGCAGAAGGCTCGCACGCCTGGGACTTTGGATTAAGCTAGGCAAGTAGGTTTAATTCTCCCCACTGGATTGGAAAAAAACCTCAAAGGATCAGAGGCTGGGGCTTGTGTGGTGATGTTACTGACAAACAGAACATGAAGATGAGGCCATTGAGGGTTGGCAGGATGGATTTGGAGAAAACCCAGAGCTGTTTGACAGGGAAGGCGGGTCATGTTTGAAACCAGATCTTCCCACAACACGAGCCAAGCTAGTTAATTTTCCTATCCCAGGAACCCATCATGTTCATTCTCGTAGTCTGAATACAGAACAGTGGATGCCCCTCGCCTTTAGGGTCCCTCTTAGGCCAGAGTAATGACCATAAAGACTGCCAACTGGTATTCCATACATAGATGGAAGAACAGAGCCAGGGCAGCTCCCTCTGGCCCTTACCACTGAGGAATTCAGGCAGACCTTGGATCTCCTCTCCCATTTTTTTCTTTTTCTAAGCATCTAAAGATGTATATGTATCTATGTGTACACATGCATGCATATTACATACATTATATGTACAAACATGTATATGTACACACATGTATATGTATGTATATATATGTATGTGTGTATATGTGTCGTGTGTGTGTACACATGTGTGAAAATGTGTGAATAAATACACATATAGAGACCAGAGATTAGTTTTAGGTACTGTTCTTCAGGTCGTCTCCCTTATCTTTTTTTGAGACGGGGGCTTTCGTTGGCCTAGAACACGCCAACACAGACTGGGTTGGCGGTCTTGTAAGCCCCAAGGATCCACCCACCTCTGACTCCACAGCACTGAGATTTCAAGTTTCTGCTAGCCACTCAGTTTTGTCTTCCTTCCTCCCTCCCTCCCTTCCTTCCCTCCTTCCTTCCTTCCTTCCTTCCTTCCCTCCTTCCTTCCTTCCTTCTTTCCTCCTTCCTTCCTTCCTTCCTTCCTTCCTTCTTCCTTCCCTCCCTCCTTCCTTCCTTCCTTCCTTCCTTCCT
>NC_034599.1:114466786-114494719 GCF_900095145.1 Mus pahari | reverse complement strand
TTCCTTCCTTCCTTCCTTCCTTCCTTCTTTCCTCCTTCCTTCCTTCCTTCCTTCCTTCCTTCCTTCCTTCCTTCCTTCCTCTATTCCTCCTGTTTCTTCCTCTATTTTTAGCATGGGTTCCAGGGATCATGCACCCAGGAGTTCCCAGAGTAATCCTGAATTCTGGAAAGCTGAGAACCACAAAGAGGAATGGTATCCAGTAGTTAAACTGTCTTTGCCAAAATTTAGTGGAGTAAAATATCCCCCATCTGGAGCAATGTAGAGGAAACAGTGACCCAGATAGGGACCTGAGATCACCCAGTAAGTCACATCCCTAGACAGGGCCCAAGTCTCTGGCCCTAGTCTGCGTAGCATCAATTCTTTGACAGAGATTTGCCTTTGGCCATCTGGTCAACCATGGCCCTGGGGAGGACAGAGCCAGGGCAGCTCCCTCTGGTCCTTATCACTGAGGAATTCAGGCAGACCTTGGACTTCCTCTCCCATTTGTTTCCTTTTTCTAAACATCCTCATTATCCTTCTGGACTTCAGACACACAGTGGATATTGGAAAATTCTTTGGCCAAATACAGCCAAGCTTGCTGATCACTGGATGAGCTCCAGGGTGGGATCTAGGTAGACAGTGAGCATCAGGGTGGGTCACAGAGAGAGTTTATACGAATGGGGAAAGAGTCAGACAATAAGGGGTGGTCAGCATCCCAGGGTACACACAGACAGGCAGACATGAAATCACCACGTTGGGGTTGCAGGAAGCCTTGGGTAGATACGGCGAGGAATTCTAGGAGTATCTTGTGAGGAGTCATGAAGATGAGTTAGGTTAGACTTGGGAAGGGCCTAGACTGCCAGTTTTGAAGTATGAGCTTTGACTCCTGGGCTATGGGGACTCTCAAAGATGTGGTCTAGAAAGGTGAGGGTAGGGAACAGACACTTTGCAAAGACATGTCACACTATAGGTGGTTGGATACAGGGAAACAAGAGTCTTTTGGGGGACCGGTGGCCTCTGAAGGAAATATGAGGTCGATCGAGCCAGAGAAAGTGTGCTGTCTGAAGAATTCTAAACTCTAAGAATCACTATGAATGACTTGTACAGTTGGGACCTGTTATAGAATTTGGGACCATCAAAGGAGATTGGAATTGGCAGCAGTTAGTAGGACACACTGGTCCTATTTGATGTCTTCCTATTGTAGAAGCCATCACATGTTCTGCGATCCATTTACATGTCCTCCATCCCCCCCAAACCCAAGATCACATGGCGATAAACACAGAGAGACTCTGACGACCGGAGGAAGGGAGAAGCTCTGTAGAAGAATAAATAAAGACCCATCTTCTTGCTGAGGGCATGAGAAGGCCTGGCAGAAAGGTGGAAGGTGTGGTAAGTTAACCTGTGTGGTTGTCACACCAACACATGCATGCAAGCGCATGCAAGCACACACACACACACACACACACACACACACACCACAACCCCACTACCCCACATACACAAACACAAACACATACACACACAAACACATACACACCATACACACAAACATATAACACACACACAAACACACACCACACACACACACCCCATACACACACAAACATATAACACACCATACACACACACAAGCACACACACACACACGCAAACACACACCACACACACGCACCATACATACAAACATATAACACACACACCACAACCCCACTACCCCACATACACAAACACATACACAAACACACATACACACAAACACACACAAACATACACCACACACACACAAACATATACCATACACACACACCAAACATACAAACATATAACACACACACCACAACCCCACTACCCCACATACACAAACACATACACAAATACACACACACAAAACATATAACACACCATACACACACACAAACACATACCACACACACAAATACACACATATGACACACACAAACACACACACACAAACATACACCAATTTGCTGAGCTGCTACTTTAGATCTGTATGTTTTTCTAATAATAATAATAATAACAATATTAATAATAAAGGTCTTCTGGGCAGTGGTGGTGCAAGCCTTTAATCCCAGCCCTTGGGAGGCAGAGATAGGAGGATTTCTGAGTTTGAGGCCAGCCTGGTCTACAGAGTGAGTTCCAGGATAGGCAGGGCTACACAGAGAAACCCTGTCTCAGAAAAACAAAATAAAACAAAACCAGTCTTTGTAAGCACGGGCACAGTCATGGCCCTTGAGGAAGAAGCAGTCTTGAGGAGGCAGCAGTGCCTTGTGAGGGCCACAGATTCTAGGTCAGCCAGGTGGCCACTACATGGACGGGTGATTGGGTGATTTACCCAAGCACATTTGCACCTGTTCCCCAAAACACTACTGTTCCCAACAGCATGACCCTATCATGTCTGGCTTCACATGCCGAGGACCCATGCCTCACGGTAGGGGATGCTGTGAGCAGGTAGCAGTTTCAGTCGCCTGTTCCCTCCATCTCTAGCACACCTGATTTCTTTTCCCTTCCTGGTATTTTCATGCCTCTTTCCCAAGAACATGAATCCCCCCTTTCTGCTAATCCACACTTTGTGAATCATGGCTCCTCCTGAGGTCCATGATCAGAGTGAGAAAAGTATAACTCAAACTGGTGTGTGTGTGTGTGTGCGCGCACGTGTGTTCATGTGCAATCGTGCGTGTGCATGTGCAAAGTAAGGAAAGCAGAGAAATCAGGTTACAGAGTTGCATTTTGGGGTTAAAAAACTTCCCAGGGGACTGTAGAGATGCCTGCATCTATAACATATTTGCTGAGTGAGCATGAGGGCCTGAGTTCAGATCCTTAGCACCCAGGTAAAAGCCATGTACAGTGGCGCACATCTGGCTAGCCAGCCCAGGCGTTTACCCAAGAAAACAAAACGAATGCCCCTACACAAACTTTTCTGTGAGTGCATGTGGCCACTTATTTACAATGGTGCTAATCTGGAAGCCATTCTGGCAATCCTCTTGCCTCAGCCTCCTCAGGGCTGAGGTTCCATGTATGTCACCATGCCCAGCTCTGTTCAACAATAACAACAATAACAACAACAACAACACTACACACAGAGGCAGACAGACAGACGGACAGACAGCACACACGTCCAAGGGCTCTCCAAGGGCTCTCACAATCAATGAACTCTCAGCCCACCCAACCTGCTCCATCTCAGTACACTTCTAGGGAAGTTTCCTCCGGAGCACAAAACCTTCCAGGGCGCATATTCAATTTACAGCTCCCGTTGTCCTGGGCACCCGTGGAGAAGAGGGACCGGGATCTGTGGGTGCTGCTAATATTGATATCTATCACTGCAGAATGCTGCGCAGCAACCACCCAAGGAGCCCAAGGCTGCAAGTCTTCGATGTACAGATGCCAGCCTGTGGACTCGTCCCCTCCCCCAGTGACCTGTTATGCAGGAAGAACTTGTTTTTGAAGGTAGCTAGGAGGTGGCACTTCCTGAGAGATGCGGATCTTAGACTCCTGAGCCACATAAGATAGAATGCAGAGAGGGCTGGTCCTGCCTGGGGAAGCCCTGCCCAAAGCTCACTGCCAACACACCTCATTCTCACCCCGATACCGGCCAGCTGGCTATCTGACCCTGTCAGTCAGACAGAAGAGTCACGGCAATAAGACAACCCTCTGACGACGTCACTGCTCATCCTGTGGTGCTTAAGTATGGTCGGAGGACATTTAAATATAGGAATAAGGGAGACTAGTGTTAGGTGTGACCAGAATATCACAGCACACAGGAAAGTGGTCTTGCATTTTAGAGATGCATTTTGAACCAAGGAGTTAAAGGTCAACGTTCCTCTAATTGACTCAAATATAGTCTAGCCAAAGTAAACAAATGATGTGAATATTAAATGTTGAAATAATCCAATGTCAAACCCAGGAAATATCTGTATATTCATTATACTATCCTTTTACAGTGATTTAATTTTTTTTATGTGCATGTGTGTGCATCTTAGTGCATGTGGGTACACCATATCCCTGCAGATGCCCAAGGAGGCCACAGGAGGATGCCCTGGAGCTGAGTATGGGTAGTGGGGAGTGTACCTGTATGGGTCCTCTGCAAGAGCCATTTCTCCTGTCCCTCATTACGTGATTCTCATTTACTTATCACTGAGGGGCCCAGGCTGGCCTTGAATTCACTCCACCTCCCTCAGCCTCTTGAGTGCTGGAACGCAGGCAGGAGCCACCACTCACAGTTTAATTGTAATATTCTTTCTACTTGCTTATTTTCATGTTGGGAATCCAAATTGGGGAGGCAGGCAAAGCCAGGGAGATTGAGAGAAGGGTGAGGCTCACATCTGTCTCCAGTCTCCAGCCCTCTTCCACTAACCAAGAGGCCAAGTGGAGGATTGATAATGCCAGGAGGATGGCCGGGTAGAGGGTGGCTGGGTAGAGGCCCTGGGCAGGTGATGTGACACCAGCTGGACGCCACCAAGGTGTCCCTCACTTGGAGATGTCTCATCAACTACGGCCCACTCTCCTCAGAGAGGCCTTGTCACGCCCTGAATACACTTCATGACACCTCACCTGCTCCCTGGATCTTGTCTGCCCTGGCTAGATAAAAGGTCCAAGCTTGGGACCAAGGAGCAGAGATGACCTGTCACATGTGCCACCCAACATATTCATTATTGTCTCCTCCTTCAGAGTCCATGAAGATCCTGTCTGGATGCCCAACTCTGTCTCACTTGAGAACAGAGAAGATTAGGCCTCAGCTAAAAAGTAGGGCTGGTTCCAGCCCAGCCCTGCCTTCCCAATTCTCCTTCACACTGGGCCGAGGGTTTGTGGCGTGTCCCTTCAGTGATGAGGAAACCGGGTCCTTCTATGGATATTAAAGATGTTTCTTTCCTAAGCCAACTAACCATGGCTGTGGGGAGGGGCAGTGTCCAGGCTGTTGTCCCAAACTGTGGCTCCCACGAAAGCTACAGTAGCCTCAGAGGAGGCTAGGTCTCCAGGTTCCAGGATGGGGAGGCATACAAGTCTAGAGAGAGTTCGGTCTTTCAGAGTGCTCCAGGAGTCCTGGGCAGACATAACTGAGGTCGTCTCTCTGTTCAGAAGGTATTCTGGCTCAGTAGCCACCATGTTTCCTAAAGGTCACAGTATGGTCTGCTGAGGCCAGAAGACTGGGCAGTAGTGAGCAGATCCTGGAAAGGCCAACAGTAGTGTCCAGAAGGGGTGTGGCCTCTGCGTGCCTTGGTGAGGTGTGGCCTCTGCGTGCCTGGGGAACACTCAGAGGGCCCAGCCTTGCCTTCTATTCCAGCCATCCAGGTTTTGATAGAAGCCAGGCTAGCAAAATCTGCCTTCATAGTTTGCAGTTGAAGGTTAGCCAGTGGAGCCAAACTTCAGGACATTGTCCTGCTTCTTCCTCTGGGCTTCCCTGTGTGTCTGTCACAGCAGGCCCGACCCTCAGTTCTAGGAGTTGGTGCCCCACATTGATTCTGAGGTTCCTGGTTGTGACATGCTCCTCCAGTGGAGACTCTTGCAAGGTAGGGCCTCAGACTGTCTGTAGTCTGAGTGTCCCCACCAGCCTGGCACTGGGCACCTGTCTGCTGCTGCCCAGGGGGAGGAGCTATGGAAGGCCTTGGGATACACTTCACTTCCTCCTCTGGGACACTGCAAGTTTTCTTTCCTTTTTTTTTTTTTTTTTTTTTTTTTTTTTTGGCTTCTCCGTTCAAAGATTTCCCTTCCTAGGCCAAGGCAGGGCCCCATAAACAGAGTGATAAGGCTCGGTGCCTTCACTGTGAACTCTGCAGCTGCCATTTTATGACTCTGATAACATGTCCCCCCGCAAGTCCGGCTGCAGCAGGAACACTGGGTGTCCGTTCCAGGAGGGAGCAAGTGAGGACAGGGAGAGAAGAGCAGGGGCTGGCGTACCCCTCCAGTCCAGGGAAGTCCCTTCCCTTGTTCTGTGGACCAAGAGTGCAACCAAGGCTGGGAGGCTAGTGGAACTGATGCTGGGGTTGGAGTGGAAAGATCAGGAGCAACCAGGGAAGGCTCCCTGGTGGAGGAGCTAGAGTTGGCACCTCCAAATAAGAAGTAGGAAGATGGGATTGGAGGGACTGGGCTCAATCTGTTTCTAGCTGGATGGTAGCTGCGGTCAGAGGCCTCCAGTGGTCCAAAACCCCCTGGCTTATTCAAAATGGAGTAGCCAGGACACAGAGTAGGGGAAGCTGGAGGGTTGCTGGTGCGGTCTGTGACACTGAGGGCCAGAGTCTGATGAAGCTTGGAGTGTGGGGAGGGACTGTAAACAGGAGGAAGGGGGCAGCGCTGGCCAATTCTCAGAGGGCAGCACCTTCTCCTTAGGGGTTGTGGGGGTGGTGGTGGTGAGATTTCCCAGAGCAGGGTGTGCCAGACACCAGCTAGGTAGAAACAGATTCATGTCCTGATCACTGCCCCGGTAGAGGTTGTGATAAGGGAGGGACCACGGGATAGACTGCACTAAGGTGACCAAGATTCCCCACCTCCTCCAGGCAGCCCGCCTGTTCCAGACCAGAATTCACTAAGGAAAAGACAATCTTGAAGCAACAGCTCCACAGGCCTAGAGCAAAGGCAAGGGAAGATCACCTCTGTCCAACTGAGGCTGGCAGGGACAGGTGTGGCTTCTGTGGCCTCATTTTGTCCGTCTGTAAAATGGGTTTAGGGGGACTCTGAGTCTTGAGGTCTTCCTTAGTCTTAGAGGAGGTGACCAGGTGTCTGCCCCATGGCCCTGGTGAGTCTGTCATGGTCACAGGAGCACACCCACACACATGTCTGTGTGGGAGGAAGCCGAGGTCTAAGGTAGAGCAAGCCCCCCTGCTTTTCCCAACACATGCTTGTTTCTGCCACCAGCTCTGACCTTTACCTGCCCACCATCAGCCATAGTTAGAGAATGAAGAGCACAGAAGGAAATTCTCACCAGATCGCAAGGGTACAGGCACTAAGGCTGTCTGGGTCTGATGCTGTGCTGTCTTCATCCCACAAGTTCACAAAATACCCAGAGAGGCTTCCAGACACTCACAGCCTCCTTCCCACCCGACAGTCTACAGGATCTCCCATCTCACTCGATCGTGCCACCCACAGCTCTCTTCCCCACGTACCCCCACAGGCACTCATCGCAAGGCAAGTCTGGGGCTCCCTCTCGCCCCCAACCTCTTCATCGCTGCTTGGGATCACCTCGCGGTGAGCGCTCTAAGCTGAGCTATGAGGGACCCGGCGCTACCGAGCTCCCACGCCTCTGGGCTACAGAAGAGAGAAGACGAGAACCGCGCTCCTGCTGCCCCCCGATGGCCAGATGGTCCCGGCTACGCTGCCCCCGCAGTTCCCCCATCCCTGAGATCTGGGTGGAGGGGCGCACACTCACCGCTGGTCCGAGGGCGCAGGCGAGGGCTCCTGCCAGCACGCAGAGCCAGCGGGCAGGCGGTAGGCTCGGAGGGCGCATGGTCCTCCCTGAGCCCGCGGCAGGCAGCCGGGAGCGCCTACAGGGTCTGTAGCTAATGCAGCGCGGGAGAGTGGCGCGGGCCAGCGGCCCGGGCGCTTTGAGGCGCAGCTCCCAGCTCGGGGAGGGCGGCGGGGGCTCGTCTGACAGGCGGCGGGGTTAGCCAATAGCACGGCGGAGGCGGTGCCTCGGCGCAGGTAGGGGGCGGAGCCGGGGGCCCCCAGGGGCGTGAGCACAGAGTCCCGCTAGAGGTGCGAGTCGTCCAGAGCTGCTAGCTAGCGTGCGTCCTCTCGGCTCTGATGCGGGGACGCTGTACTCGACACCGCCCAGCGTTCCCCGCGCCCGCACCTTCTCTCCCAACTCCGGCCGCGCCCTCTGCCCCTGGCGGTGAGCTCCTCCAGTCGTCGGCTCCAGGGGGTTTAGCGGCCGGTTCCCCGGTTTCCACGTCGGCTTGCAGCCCAAATTCTTGGACGAGAAGGGCCACAGCTTTCCAGGGCTGAAGGCTGGGCTCCGATGGGGTCCAGCGGATCACGCTGCTGGAATCGTCTGCGACAAGGGAGAAGCCGAGGGGGCGCAGCCGGGGTCGGGGAGTCCCAACTGGGGGTTCCTTTTGGGCGCCCAGGGCAGGGTGCACTCAGAGCTGGACACGTCTCGGCCCGCGCAGCTCGTGAGGGACGAGAAGTCAATGTTCCAGCGCCCCCGCGCGGGGACCGAAGCCTGTACCCTTTCTTGGGCCCAGACTGCCCACAGACCGATCTTCCCGGAGTCCCCAGGAATTAGGACCAGGGTGCCAGTGTCCCGCGCTGTGTCTCCAAGATCGTGCGGGCCGGTAGCGGGTGATCTGAGGCTGCTCTCCCTCCGACGCTTATCTTTAGGGCTCGGATTATTCGGTGCTAGCGTGGGGCGCAGGGTTACCGGCTCAGAGCCCTTTGCGCTACTTCTTAGGGAGCCTGTGCAGATGGCTTTCCGAGAGCTCGAGTGATCACGGTGAGAAGGTGATGTGGGGGGCTGATGGCGTGGTGGGATAAAAGGTGGGAGGAGGGGCGGAGTTGCAGAGGGCCGCGTGTCTCTGCGCGAAGTAGGGTGTGCGATCCCTTGGAAGGAAGTCGCTCTCCAGGCGCTTTCTGGCCAGCAGGAGCGCGGGAATTTCCCGAGGACTCTCCAGCCTTCCCAACCTGCAACGTGGGAAACTAACGCTGTGGGCGTGGCCTTGAGGCCGGTTACAGAAAAGTCTGGAAGCGACCCCTGGCCTTCTCCCTTCCTCTCCTTCCTAGTCTACCGCACTTCCCTTGTTCTCCACCTCCCCCCTCACCCCCATCCTGATCCTGAGCCAAGCCTCTACCACGCATCAGGGCATAGAGGTAAGAGGTAAGAGGCACTCCCTGCAATTTCTGCTTCCAATGGGCTAGTTGGCACAGGCCTTTCTCCAGTGTTGGGGTGTCAGAAGAGGGAGCTGTTTAGTAGTTGCCATTCAGTGCTTCAGGGCTAGGATTTCAGGAGCCACTGTGAGTGCAGGAATAGGGGTTTGCCTCCCTTGTGGCCATGGGCACACTCCTCTCAGGCCTTGGGCCTTTTAACCGGGCACTGAGTTCTTATCTGCTCTTGAGGTGGTATGCTCAAGTCCCAGGTGTGAGCCTTGGCTCTCAACCCTGCCCACCCCCATATGTCACCTAGGCAGCTGCAGAATGCTGATATTCCATCGGCAAATGGGGCATGGTGGCACGTGCCTGTGATCCCACTGCTCTGGATGCTGAGGGAGGAGGACTCCTGTGGATTTCAGACCAGCCTGAGCAAAACACTACGGTGCTCCACCTTATGGTCCTGATAGCATTTTCTTGTTCTCTGTGGACAGAGATCTGGGGATGGGGGTGGGGGTGGGAGGAGGCTTTTGGGTACCTGGAAGGAAGTGGGAAACCAGACTCCATTTTGCTATGGGACCTTCACCAAGCAGGTGAAGTAAATAGATGGGAGGTAGAGGTCACCGGTGGTGACGGCTGCCCTGTCCACTCCGATCCTTCTTGGGCTGGAGGTTGGAAGGCTGGTGCTAGGCTACAGCTGAGAACATTGGCAGGGCCCCCAGGAGAGGAAGATGGCTCAGGGAGAATAGCTTCTCTCCCAATTCTCCGCTGTGAAAGGTACTCTCGGTTCTTTCTGGTTGTTCCCCGGGGATCCATCCTTCCTTACCATCAAAGGACACAAGGCACACTCAAAAACGAAAGGAGCAGGAAAAGCAGCAGCAACAACAACAACAACAACCTTAAACATGCAACCCAGATTACTTTCAACTGCGTCTCTTAAAGCCTGTGGTGTTCTGAGACATGAGGTCAACCATGTCTTAAAGCCTGTGGTGTTCTGAGACANGGTCAACCATGTCTTAAAGCCTGTGGTGTTCTGAGACACGGGGTCAACCATGTCTTAAAGCCTGTGTTCTGAGACATGGGGTCAACCATGTGCCTACTCTTGGGGGAGCCTTGTGGAATCTGAGGAGGAGGCTGCTGTTGTTTACCTAGGCAATAGGAAAGGCTTCAGGGGGGGAAGGGACTTCTGAAGCAGAGGTGGAGGCAGATGGGCTTCATGAGGCTTGGGAAGCAGGTATATCCAAGGCTGAGGGCACAGCCACCGGAGGCTGAGGGAGCAGGTACCCGAGGTTTAAGAGAAAGCACCTAAAGCAGACGGAGCAGATCTCCAAGGCTGAGGGAGCAGGTGCTGCTGCTGGTGTTTGTAGTTACTCCCCCCCCCCCACCATATCCTGAGAAGGGATTCCCACATCACCTGCCTTTGCCTCACAAACCTATGCTGCAACGATCGCAGGAGAGCCCGAGCCAAGGTCTGCCCCCATTTCTGAAGCCCTTCTCACTTGAGTCCTCTGCTAGCTCGATCTCTACCGGATCCCTGCAACCTGCTCCCAGATTTTTGGCTCAGATTTTAGTTGCCAGAATCACAGGGGTGCAGCGGATGAAGCGGGGGAGGGGGAGACAGTCACTTGCCATTCCCCGTGACAACAAGCTCGGCAGAAAGAATCTGCGGTTACTCATCCAGTCCTGCCTGGCTTCTAGCCCGCTGCATCCCTGTGGCGTGTGCCACCCTCTCCCTCCTCCAGGCCCGCAGCCACCTCTCAGGATGTCTCAGTCAGCGCCTTGTGCTGTAGCTGATGAATCAATGAGGAGGAGAAGGAGGTTCTGGTGAATGGTGAGGGCAGCCGTGAGACAGAGAGCGTCCTTGACCTGCGTAATGGGGCTAAGTCAAGGCCAGGTGGCCGACGTGGCCTGGGGAGCCACTGGAGCAGATCGGGTCACATTGCCATCTGAGTGAAGGTAGCTTTACCTTCCCTGAGCCTCTGAACTGAAGGGACCAATAACTTTAGGTCTGTATCAATGCGGAGTGCTGATGGTCGCTCCTACCTCCTGAGTGTGTCCCTTCATTGCAAGCTAGACCTTTCTGAGTGCCAGAGCATTTCAACTCCATCCACAGGTTGGAGGGTTGCAGGGAGGCCTGAGCAGATGTTCAAAGAATATTCTTTTGTTCTTTCTTTTGCTTGCCTCTCTCTTATCTATCGACACTCCTGGCCCTGTGGTGAGGCTAGGCTTGTCATTGATGGAAACATGAACTGTGCCTTCTGAGGACCCTAGCATTGCTTAGGCAGAAGATAGAGGGATCTTGTAGCCCCACTTAGGAGCTAAGCTCATGGAACTCAGGGTAGGAGACGCCTTGAAATGACTGGTGGACATAGCAGTGGAACTCGAGGCCCAAACATGAGATAGTTTCCCTGGTTCCTGAAGGCCGGGCCTAGAGCTCTGTAGAGGGCTGGTACCTGATGTAAGTGTCATTTCAGGTGGTGGAGTGAACAGATACTGAGATGGGTCTTGGAGAATGGAATTTTATTGCCTGGTGAACAGTAAAGGAAAAGAAGGCAGGGTATGGGTGAGATCTTCAGACTACACTTCAGAGATGAAAGCAAGATTTCCTCTCCACTCCCCACCACCCCTTTCTTCGACAGAATCTCATGTAGCCTAGGATGGCCTTGAACTTGCTGTATAGCTGAGGATGACCTTGAACTCCTGATATTTCTCCTTCCATTCCCAGAATGCACATATCACGGCATGCCTGGATTGTACAGTACTAGGCGTTGAACATAGAGCTTTGTGCATTCTGTGTAACCACTCTACTGACTGACTAAGATGCATTCCCAGCTGTTCCAGTCCTTCCTCGAGGCAGGCCCAGTGACTCACCTCTACGTCTACAGAGAGAGAAAACTGAGGCACGGGATATAGAGGGAGTGGGGCAGGTTCAGCCTTGCCCCAAGGGACTGAGGAAAAGACTCTGGAAAAGACCCTGTCACTAGAGCTCCCAATCTGAACAGAGGGATGACTGGAGAACTCCCTTCTTCCAAACTCAGGGGTCAGCGGTGGTTCCTCAGGCCCTTTGGCATGAGGTTCATGGTGTCTAGAGATTCTAGAGGGAGGGGCTGCCCCTCACACTTACTGTCCAGTGGCAACCTCATATGTGTGCACAGAAGCACATGTGTCTGTCTGTCCACTAGGCCCACTATTGCTGTGAGGAAACACCATGACCAAAAGCAAGTTGGGGAGGAAAGGATGTACTTGGCTTACACTTCCACAGCACTGTTCATCAAAGAAGGAGTCAGGACAGGAACTCAAACAGGACAGAAACCTGGAGGCAGGAACTGATGCAGAGGCCATGGAGGGATGCTTCTTACTGACTTGCTCCTCATGGCTTGCTCAGTTTGCTTTCTTATAGAACCCAAGGCCACCAGCTCAGGCATGGTCTCACCCACGATGGGTTGGTTCCTCCCTAATCAACCACTAATTAAGAACATGTCCTACAGCCAGAATTATAGAGGCATTGTCTGAATTGAGGGCCCCTCCTCTCAGATAACTCTACCTGTATCAAGTTGATGTAAGACTAGCCAGCATAGTAAATATGAATACAGTTTTAGTAAGAAGAAGTGTGGGTGGCACCAGTCCTCCCCAGAGCTCTAGGCCCTGGCCTTCAGGAACCAGGGAGGTTATCTCATGCCCGGGCCCTGAGCTTTACTGCTACATCCACCAGTCGTTGCAAGGCTTCTCCTAACCTGAGTTCCATGAGCTTAGCTCCTAAGTGGGGCTACAAGATCCCTCTATCCCCTGCTCAATAAATACTAGGGTCTGAGAGAGACAGACTGGTGTGTGTGCCTGACAACAGAAGCAGACAGAGCTAGGAGTAAGGGTCTGGGGTAGGGGTGGGTGCCCAGAACAGACAGTACCAGGTGGTTGCTCAGAGCTAATTTCTGCAGTGATAGATCCCTGTTGGGGACCCCACCCCAGGACAACCCAGGGTTACCCTCCCCTCCCCTCCTCCAGCCCCGGGTTCTTGTGAGCTATTTCACAGGTGACTTTGGGCAGAGATTCTGGAAGAGACATATAGAGTGGATAGGATAAAGCACGCATGGAGTTTCAGCAACATAATTAATCTCACCAGAGATTAATGAGCGTTAAAATTTTATAGCTGTCCACTGGGGAAATGAAAATTCCCATGTAATTCCTAAACAACCAGGAGGAGAGGAAGAGAGGAGAAAGAGGATGAGGAAGAGGGGGCAGAGGAGAAAGAGCAGAGGGAAGGAAGAGGAAGAAGAGGGGAAGGAGGAGAAGAAAGCAGATGAGGATAAAAAGCTGAATGACTCTTATAGCCCGATAAAAGACTATATATTGGGAGGGTTATAATGAGACTAAACCATCTATAGATGCAAAATAAAATTAGAGATTAGGTATAATTTCAAGTTTCGATCAATACAGACAATGCAAATGAATGAGATTTTAAGATGGAAAAGCAAATTTAAGAAGCACACAGAGCACTGTAGTAGATAGGGCCCTGTAGAACAGCCAGTAGAATACGCGCACGTGGGAAGAGGTGATTCATTGTAATGCCTTACCCATGGGGCTGGGTGACCTCACAGTGGCTGGCCACAAGCTGCAAGTTAAGGACTACAGCTCTTCGGTGTAGAGTCCGTCTCCCAGCCTTCTCAGGCCAGTGATGAAAGTCTGAACGCTCCTGACTGCGCTCTGCAGCCTGAGTATGGAGGGAGCAGACCTGGGCTCGGCACGGCCGGCCGAAGCCAGCACAGCCGAAGCCCCAAGTCTCCTGCGTGCATGCCTTCTTCATGAGCACTCGCTTCACAGTCTGAGGGCAGGTTTGTCTTCATTTTCCAAAGCTCGCGTTCACTCTGACTTCATCTTTTCAATACGTAACAACAACAGAAAAACAACTTTAGCCTTTCTTGACTGCTGGGTGTTTTGCGCAGGGTAAGTCAAACCCACCTGACCCTTCCATGGCTGGTGCCAAGACCTGTGTTAGCCAGGAGTAAATCCTAGCAAGAGCCGAGAGGGACACTTTAGGGCCTGAGAACCGTGGTGAGGTGGAGGGCTGGTGTCCTGTGTCTGTGGCTGCTGACTTCCTGAGGCAGGGGAAGAAAGCAAGTCCAGCGCTTCTGAAGGGAGGCAGCCTGAGGAATCAAGTTCCTGGTCTGGACAGGAAAGGTCTTTATAGCTACTTCTGCCTTTCTCCAGCTGCAGTCCTCCTCTGTGGTAGCATATTGTCTGGCCAAGCTATTACCTGTGGTTGCAAAACTGGGCCCCATGAACCACCCCTCCTGACTTCCTTACTCCCCTTAGGCTGTTCTTAAGGAGTACTACCCCTAGCGAGGAGAGAGCAGATCTGGGGGGCCTGGAGTCGGGGCATCGGAGACCTCACAGTAGAGCTGCCTGGAGACCTAGCGGCTGGGTGGGGCTCCCTGTCCAGAGCTGGGAGGCAAGCCTGCAAGATGGAGGCTTCCAAGCAGAGGAAGAGAAATGAGGACGTGGTGATGGGGAAGAGGACCGTGAGCAGAGGATGGGAACTTGGGAGGGAAAAGCAGCAGCAGCAGCTGGATGCTGGAGCAAGGAGCATGGGGCGACTTCTCTGTCGCTCCTTCCCACTCTGCGCTCTTCCCAGGCCCCCTTTGTCTCCATTACCTGCATCTCTGCTCTCTGAGAATCTTTAGCTTCTCTCTGTGCACAGTCTGCATTCACAGTATTGGGTTGAGTATTCATATTGACTTCTGTGTGTGTGTCTGTACATATATTTAGCATTTATTGCCACTGCCTGGCATGACAGCAGGCGCAGGGCAAAGGTTTGTGAAGGATGAGAGCTGCGGAGAGGTTGCCACCAAGCTGCATCAGGAAGCTCCTCTGTCAGCACTGGTGAAAGGCAGAGGGAGATTCCGTCACAGCTCTAGATCTGTAGTCATTATCTAACCTTTAATTTTCCTTCCCTGTCTTACAATGCTTTGAAAAATGGGTTCTTTGAATAAGCTTCACCCATTAGACAGAGCCCTGGACAGTGCCCCTTACAAGCTCTCTCTCCATCTTCTGCATCAACCGACAGAAGTTGGCGACTGCCTCTCTCAGTTGTCATTTAACATCTCTCTCTCTCTCTCTCTCTCTCTCTCTCTCTCTCTCTCTCTCTCTCTCTCTCTCTCTCTCTCTCTCTCTCTCTCTCTCTCTCTCTCTCTCTCTCTCTCTCTCCTCCTCCTCCTCCTCCTCCTCTTCCTCCTCCTCCTGCTTTATTTATTTCAGACAGGGTTTCTCTGTGTAGCCCTGACTGTCCCGGAACTCACTCTGTATAGACCAGGCTGGCCTCCAACTCTGAGATCCACCTGCCTCTGTCTGCCAAGTGCTGAGATTACAGGTGTGTGCCACCACACCCAGCTTTAGCATCTTCCTTTCAGACTAATTATCTTAAGACACCAGTGATGCCATCACCTTTGACCCTGAAAGAGCTCACAGACCCTGAACTCCTTATCAAGACTCTTCTTGTCTCCTGTCCCCTGACTAGCCACTCTGGCCTCCTGCTGTTCCGAGAATCTCCTAGAGTCTCTCCTAGCTTGAGTACATCAACCAGGGATTCCCACGCAGCACCCCCCCCAGCTGGAAACCTCCCTGTTTAATATTGCAAGCTGCTTCCTCTCCCCATCCCAATTCCTAGTTTCCCTCCTACTTAAACCCAGGCCCCGGCTCTAAGATGCTATTTGATCATTTGTGGTTTAGAAGGTTTTTCATTTCACTCCATTGCTGGAGTGCAAGCTCCCAAGAGGTCAGGGATGCACAAACATCACTTGAGGTCCTGGATTGCTGCATTATCCTCAGCCAATCACATTTAAGAGATAAATGATGCATTTTAGAAGGACCCAGTGCCGACCATGTCCTCAGGTTTCTAAGGTTGCCCCAGATCAGTGGCGGTCGGTCTCCTGGCTAGCCCTCTCTTTTGGCCTTCAAAGCTTTTTCCTGCCTGGGTCCCCTGCCTGGGTCCTGAGGACCAGGACCTCCAGTGAGGAAGGAGCTTGCACTCTTACCCCAACTCAGCCCTGCCTTGACAGGTCCTTCTGGGAGCACCCCACCCTGCCCCTAACCACCCTGTTAGGTCCGCGTGGGGATCTGTGTCAGCTTTGCCTCTGGGAGGACGGAGGGGCTTTCTCTGGGGATGGCAGACCCACACAGTGGCTGTCAGTTAAGGGAGAAGAAGCATGAAAAAGGGTTGGGCTGGTACATTTTTTCAGTGTTGTTCTCTTTGTGACTGGCCCATGGCCAAGCCTCTCATGACTGCAGGCTAATCCCCAGGTCCAATCTCAGGCCTCCACCCACGACTCTGAGTTCACTTCTGACCCCAGCCTGACCTTTGACCTGATTACAGGCTCCAATTTAGATGGACCCCTGATCCTGATAGTTGTTAGCCTTTCAGTCCACATTGACCCATGATCCCAGAACCACACCTGACTATGATCCCTCTACCCATCCTGACTTCTGACCCTGGTACCCTGACTGCAGCCAAGCCCACAAGCCTGGTATGGGATCTAAGAGGGTTCAGCTGGCTCCAGTAGCTGAGTCTGAGCCCGCCTCACCTAGAGGGAACTAGTGGCTCTGGTTAGAAAGCCCCTGGGGCACCTGGCTACTGTTTCTCTAGCTGTCCATCCTGCCTCTATGGCCCCCAACTAAGCAGGCACTGCCTACTTGGTAATGGCCCTGTAGGCCAGGTGCCAGGGGAGGGAGAGACTAGCCAGACGAGCCCGCACCTCTGTTTGCACAGGTCTTGGTAAAAATAGTCTCATCTACGCACACCTGTGTCATTTCCTCCATGACCTGGATGGCGCCCCAGGCCCAAGACACTTGCCAGCTGTTCCTGTCCCGAGGCTTCTTTTTTTCTAGAACAGCACAGAACACAGAGGGCCCTCTCTCAGACCTGCTCAGAGCCACCCTACCAAGACCTGAGTCCCGGGTATCCAGTTAGTTCCTGCTGTTTCCGTGCTCTCTGTGGTCCTTTTCTCTAGAGAGTCACCACAATGGGTTCGGGTGACATCCAAGGGGTAGTAGGTAGTAGGTAGTAGGCTGGGCCCTCAGCATCCTGCCAGGTGTCTCCCTGCTGGCTCAGGAGTAAAGAAACAAAGCCCTAGCTTTACATGAGGTTGGTGTCTACCACAGGAGGTTGAAAATGCATTCCAACAAATGCAGTAACTAAAAATGTCCTGTGTGTCCCCGAGGGACACGAGTCTCCCAGGCAAAGAGACAGAGGCAACACAGGGTGGGAGGAAACACAGCATACAGAGGCCACACTGGATGTGAGGAGACACAGCGCACATATGAACACACACACACACACACACACACACAGCAGCACACATAGCCGCCCTTGCTATACTTTAATTTTCTCATTTTCTTCTCCTGTGTATGTGTGCACATGGAGGCCAGAACTCAAGCTCAGTTTCGTTCCTCAGGACCCGTGCACCGCTGGTTTTTTGCTGACAGGCTCTGTCACTCGTTGATTTAGCCAGGCTGACCGGACAGTAAGCCCTGAGAGGCTGCCTGTCTTTCTCTATCACTGGGGTTCCCAGTGCTTAGAACCACACTTAGCTTGTTTTCTCTGGGTTCTAGGAATCAAACTCAGGTCTTTATTCTTGTGCAACAAGCACTTTACAGACGGAGCCATCTCCCTAATTCAACAACACCCTTTTTTATAAGGTTATATTGGATTGAGGCCCACCCTATAATCTCACTTGAACTTGGTTACCTCACTAAAGGCTGTTTTTAAATGCCACCATGTTCTGAGGTCCTGGGGCTTCAAGCAACAGTCCAACATATGAATTTTGGGAGAACACATTTCAACCCACAATAGTTATCTGATATAGCAAATGACCCTAAGATGGGATGGTTTTAGTAACCCATTGTGGGCTTCTGTGGGCCAAGGTGACTTCTAGCAGTGTCAGCTGGAGGTGGCTATCAGTGCTTTTCTGGAGGTGAAGCGGCGTGGAAGATACGTTTCCAAGGTGACTCACTCACATGCCTGTTGACAGAAGGCCTCTGTTCCCACACCACAGTGGGGGAGGAGGCACCAAAGGGTGTAAATGCTCAGAGAAGACATTTGTCCTCGTGACCACAGCTGGCTACCACTTCTGCTTTCCAGTCAGGAGAAGAAGAAGAGAGGGCAATGCCCTTTCCTAGGAATGAGAGGGCTTGGAAGTTCACAGTGACCTCTTTTCGTGTATCACTTGCTGGGAGTGCTCACATGGCCCTGTGTGGCTGGAGTCGCAGCTGAGAAATGCAGCCTTTGTAAGGGACTGAAAACTCTTGCCTGAGGAAGTCACAGGTCCTACAGGCACAGCTACTGCTGTTGTTTCACTAAATAGACATAATGGGCTGATCAAATTGCCTTCCAAACACCTATGCTCACGCCCATGGGTTGGTGCGCTCGCTGTCAGCTTCGGCCAGAGAGGCTTGTTTTTCCAATGGGCAGCAGTTCCTGGAGGGACACGGAACTGGCCAGATTGCTGAGAATAAGTGTAGTCAGTGGTGCTCAGCTGTAAATAGGACAGATATGTTTATCTCCCCTCCGAGACTCGGGGGACACTGTAGAAGGGAGGAAAATGTCAGAGCTGGAGAGAGGGGTGGCGTGTTGTGGAACACTGTCTTCTGGGCATGGCCTAGCTGTTGCACTCTTGAAGTCAAAAGGAGGTGAGTAGCTGAACAAGGCGGTACCTGTCAACAGTCCCTCTTGGATTGAGAAGGGGCTGCCCCTCCCTGAGGCGTTATAGGCAACTAGTGTTTGCTGGGAAGGGTGTTTTCTTCAGGAGTGTAGCCACTGGTAAGCTGCCCGCACTTCTGCTCTGGTTTCTCTGATGGCAGAAGTTGGGACAGAGGACTAGAGTCAAAGTTCACAGTGGCTTTGAACTTCAGAGGACTGGAGTTGGGGAACGTGGAGGGGGCTGTGGATTCTGTCTGGGAGAGGTTCAGCAAGGGGTGCAGAAATCTCCCAGAAAGAGCTGGGATCTGAGCTGTGGGGACATCTTCCTAGCACTTCTCAGTCACAGCCCACCTCTACCAGCTGACTACGTGAGACGGATGAATGGAGAATCCCATGTGCTCTTGCAACAGGACCCCCCAAAGAATGTTCAGGTGTCTCACATCCCGTGGCTGTCACGGCAGGGCCACAAAGCACCTACCTGCTGGGCCACTGAAGAATTAGGGGCCACCTGGCACCCCGATATAGAGTTGAGCAGTAGGCTGTGTCAGCCTTTGCCTTTCTGGAACAGGTACCATAAATGTACATTAGTGGATGCCAAAGGGCAAGTCTACACCCTTTCACCAGCCCGAAGTACAGCCAATGTGCTTGCTCTCCAGAGTTGTCTGGTGGGAGACTGAGGGCTGCCGTGTGGTTCCCAGGCACTACCAGACCCATCCAGAGAGAAGGAGTAGCTTGTGCCTGCAAAGCTCTTCTTCCTACTCTCCCCATGCCAGGAGCCCTTCTGTTCAACTGAATGCTGGGCCAAGAAGAAACATGCAAAAAACTGGAGCTATACTACACATATAGGCTCCTTAAAAAGGGAGTGGGAATATAGAATGCAATAGAGTTCTTTTCTAGACTTCCCACACAGACTTGCCCCCAAGTCCCCAGCTACCGCTGAGTGAGGCTCCATCTTAGCTACTTCCCTTTTCTTGGGGGATATCTCTCCATGGCAGAAACTTCAACCTGCTCACAGCCACGGGTCTTCTGAAGCCTATGGATTCGTGTTAGTGCTGTCAGGAATTAAACTTTGGGCAAGTGCTGCATCCCGGAGATACATCCCCAGACCAGCATGTTTTTAAGGACACAACAAACCAGACATAAAGGATAAAAATTGATTGAAATATAGCTAATAAAAAAAAACATTAAAAACAGGGCTGGAGAGTTGGCCCAGAAGTTAAGAGCACTAGCTGTTCTTGTGGAGGACCTGATTCAATTCCCAACACCCATGTGTTGGCTCACAACTGTCTGCAACTCTCTAGTTCCAGGGGATCTGATGCCCTCTTCTGGTTTCTGTGAGCACTGTACACATGTAGTGCACAGACATAACACTCATAAAGGCAAAACACTCATACATAAATTATAAAATAAAAGTTTTAAAAACTTAAAAATAATGAAAAGTAAAATTTGATCTTGTAGGTGTTTGGGGAGTTCCACACTCCAAAGTAACTTCTTAAGAAGCTGTGGGGGGCTGGAGAGATGACTCAGAGGTTAAGAGCACTGGCCGCTTTCCGAGAGGTCCTTAGTTCAATCCCCAGCAACCACATGGTGGCTCACAGCCATCTATAATGAGATTGGGTGCCCTCTTCTGGTGTACATGTATACATGAGGCAGAACACTATAAATAATAAAGAAATTTAAGAAAGAAAGAAAGGAAGAGAGAGAGACAGACAGAGAGAGACAGAGAGAGAAGGAAAGAAAAGAAAAAAAGGAAAGGAAAGGAAAGGAAAGGAAAGGAAAGGAAAGGAAAGGAAAGGAAAGGAAAGGAAAGGAAAGGAAAGGAAAGGAAAGGAAAGGAAAGAAGAAGCTGTGGACTCAGGGTGACTAAATTTGAGTCTGGGTTAAACCCAAGAACACAGGGGGCTTTTCATACTTTACAGTGACTTCAGCCAACGCTGCAACCCAGGATGGATCCCACCCTTAGCCTGGGCCAGTGTTATTGGAGCTGGCAGGTTCACATCCTGCACAGCTTCAGAGAAGCTGCAGAGACTGGGTGAGGACTGCCTCTGACTCTGGGTAAGGCCCACAGCATGTAGACCCAGGCAAGGGGCCCTCAGTGTTGAGGCACTATTTGACCCACAGAGGAAGACTTGAGGCAGAGTCTCAGGGCCTAAATACCACCACAGGAGAAAATGGCACCTCAACCTTACACTCAAGATGGCAAAAGCTACTATTGAAAAGAAAAAAGGGATTCAAAATTTAAAACTACAGAGTATAAAAGAGAAACTCAGCCAGCTAGCTTCAGATGTGCAAGTCTCAACACAGAAATATAAACAATATGAAAAACCAAGACTGGTCTCCTCTACAAACAACGACACCCTAATGACCACATCCACGAAAATGACCCAGAAAAGCTATCAGACAAAGAATTCAAAAGACTGATTATAAGTATGGTCAGACAACTCAAAGAAGTCATAAGTATACTCCAAGAGAATGAAAACGAAAAGAGAAATAAAAGCAACCAATCCAAGACCAGAAAATAGAATTCTACAAATATATGGACTTGCTGATGATAGCCCAAACTGAAAAGATGCTGGAAGTGAAATTTTCAACAAGACAGATAAAACCCTCAGCAGAAAGCCTTGCCAACAGAGTGGGTCGTGCCGAAAACAGAACCTGAGATGGGACTGGGTCACTCGGTAAAAATGATCACTCTTAAATATATTCAAAACACACATTTCACGAAATATGAACAGAAAGTGGGAGAACTCTGGGATACCAGGGAAAGCTTTGGGTTATGGGCAACGTATATATAGCATATATAGCATGCCACAGCAAAGGCACCAAGGCTATTTTCAATAAAATTATAAAAGAAGAATTTCCAAACAGAGAAAAAGATGCCTTTCTGGGCTTAAGTGGTCTATGATCACACCAAATAGAAGAGAACAGGAAAGTAACTCTCCATGACACCATCAAAACATTAAAACCACAGAATAAAGAAAGGGTATTAAAGCCGTAAGGGGGAGGAGAGGCTGGAGAGATGGATCACCCTTATAGAAAGAAGACTGGGGATCTATTCCTAACACCAACATGGTGACTCACAACTGTCTGTAACATTAATTCCAGGGGAACCCAACAACCTTTTCTGGCCTCTGTAGGCACTGCATGCATGTAGTGCTCTTACATACATACAGGAACACTTATATACATAAGATTAAATAAATAAAAAGTGTAAATGTTTCAAGAGAGAAAGTTCAATAAGTTATAAAGGTGGTCTTGTCAGACTACCAATTGATCATGTGACATAAACCTTTAAAACCAGAAAGTCCTGGAAAGATGTGTTTAAAGTTCTAGAAGACTATAACTGTCAATCCAGACTATTATACCCAGCAAAATTATTTATTAAAATTGAAGGAGAAATGAAAACTTTGTGTGATAAAAATAGGTTAAAGGAATTCCTAACTACTAGCCCAGCTCTACAGAGTCTACTTATAGGAATATTCAGTCTGAAGAAAAGAATAAACACATCAAAGAGGTCACAGGGAGTAAATAAACAAGTCCAGACCAGTTGATCTAAAGAGATCTGAGAAAACCACAAGACAACAGGAATTAGTATGGATACTTCAATTATAAGTCTTAATAGTTTCAATTCCCCAACAAAGAGACACAAACTAGCCGTTTGGGTTAGAAAACAATATTTATCTGTTTGCTACCTCCAAGAAGCACACACCTTCATGACCAACTAACTACAGGCGCACCATAGAGTGGAGAATAGGAAAATGTACCCCAGGCAAATGGAACTAGGAAACAGGCAGGCAGAGCATTCTCAGATCTGACAAAACAGATCTCAAGCCAAAACTAGTCAGAAGAGATAGGGAGGGTCACACTCATTAAGGGAAAAGTCCATCGATGGGATATTACATTCCTAAACATATATACCCTAAACATGGGGACACCCAATTAATAACAGAGACACTGAAATATAAAACCACACAACACAGATTGCCCCACAGTGCAATTAGAGTAGATGAGTTCAATACCCCGCTCTTATCAGTAGACAGGTTATTTGGGCAAAAACTAAGCATAGAAACATTGGGTTTAAATGACATCATCAATCAAATGGACTTAACAAACATCTCTTAGTTACTTTTCTATTGCTGTGATTAAAAAAAACCATGACCAAGGCAATTTATGGAAGAAAGTGTTTAATTTGGCCTATGGTTGCAGCTAGATAGAGTCCATGATGAAGAAATGAAGAAACAGCCGGGAACTCACATCGTGATCCATAGCCAAGAGGCAGAGAGAGCAAACTGGAAATTCCAGGAGTTTTTTTGAAATCTCAAAACACACTCCCAGTGACAACCCTCCTCCAGCAAGACCTTCCCAAACAGTTCCACCAACTGGGGACCAACCATTCAAACACATGAGCCAATGGGGCCATTCTCGTTCAAAACACTACATCTATGTAACATTCCACCCAAAGACCAAAGACTGCACATTATTCTAGAAGCCTATGGAAATTTCTCCAAAACTGACCGCATATTAGAACTCAACGCAAGCCTCAACAAATATAATCCTACACCTACATAGAGACAGACAGCACCGAGTTGACTAAGTGACTTTAAAAAACAAACCAGAAGAATGTGGAGGTGGGGTGTACAGGGAAGGCGTTGGAGGAGATGGAATGGGGGGCAGGGATTTGATCCAAGCACATTATATACATGTATGAAAACCTCAAACAATCACATTAAAAATTTTGGTCATGTATGTGCTTCTTTTCCATGTGGCACATAGCAAGATGCAGCAGCAGGGTAAGAATGCCGTGATCTCCAGGCAAGGTGGCCCCTCCTTTTACATTCTGTGGTTTTGGTTACCTGACTGTGTCATGCCTCTGGCTCAGTGATCCTTCTTCTGACTTAGCACCGGGCCAACAGCCGCTCGAGGCTGTGTCACGACATTCACATGATTCATCTCGTTTCCTCTTCTGGTGGGCATGTTGCCATCTCGCACCACCTGAGAAGGGGAAAGAGCCAAAGAATGGAGGAATGAGACAGACAGAAAGACAAGCGTCCAGTGATGTTTACTACAGCTCTTTGTTCTATTATTACTAATGTCTTACTGTGCTTTATAAATTAAACCTTACCAGAGGTATGTGAGATCAGGTGTGCATGGCTCTAAGTCATTCCATATTGAAATTACATATTGAGTCCCTCTTGCTCTGAGGGACTTCGTTTGCCACACCCCTTCTGTGTTGACTGCCATTGCAGAGGTACATGACTTTGCACCCTGCTGTGCATGTAGACACCACCACCTGTCCAGCAGTACCCAGGAGGCACAGATTGCTAACCTTTGCCTAAAAAGGGAAAGATGACACCCATAAATTGATTAAAGTGGATTGGGACATGGTGAGCATACTGCTGGGTTACAACCATAACTGAAAACAAGGCCTGAGAATTTACCTCACACACCAGACCATAAGGAGTGACGTGCCTCACCAATGTCCAATAAGGAGAAGGACACTACCCACAAAGGAATGGTCTCATGCCGGCCCTCTGACCTCACAGTGTGCATGTCAAGGGACCCACAGGCAGAGAACTCCCAATGGCCCCTGCAGCTCTGTTCCTCACCTGGAACCCACCGATTAGGGTAGGATCTAAGAGTTAATATTAGCAATTAAGATGGGGACAAAATAAAAATGTGATTTCCAGTGGCCACACATCAAGGGAAATCTGAACTGCTTGGTCAGTCTCAGCCAATGAAATCAACGTGTTAACTTAAGTGTTTACTGTCATTCACCGACTGTTGACACTGTAGAATGTCTGCGGCTCAGCATGCTCATTACAGTGTGTGTTTGGTTCTCTCCGTGGGGAGCCTTGGACTGCACCCCTGTAGAATAGAGGTGCTGCTGGAGGGATAATAGCAATGACCCTGAGACACCCTCACTAGTGATAAGGAGGTGAAGCTATTTGAGATCTCCACTGGTCACAAGCTCCCAGCTCTGGCTGATGTCATCTTTCAAGTAGGAGAAAATGGTAAATAAAGTGACCATTTTTCCACTCAAACATAGGAACCCCCTTTATTTTATTTAGGTGTTTCATGAGGTTGGCGAACCAAGGCTAAAATCTTATGTATGGGAGTGTGACTTAAGGTGGGCTGGTTTCTCAGGCCTCAGAGTCCTAGTTAGAGAGCCTTCTCCTGCCAGGTCTGGTTGCTGCTGAGCCCAGGGGGTTGTGAACCTGACCTGCCAGCACATGGAGTTGATCTATGACATTCTGTGTACCTTGGAGAACAACGGGGTACATCAGCCCTAACACAGGAGCATTGACTTCAGGGAAAAGGTGGGGTAGGGTTGGCAGGAAGGAGCTGTCTCCTGAGCAGGGACTGGGAGGACCCTAAGTCTGCCTGGAAGCAGGGTTTTCACCCTGAAAGACAGAGAGCTGCAGCCTCTTGCTGGCTGGTCTTGTCCTGGATGGCTGAGAATGGTTTGGGGGAAGCTCTGCACCCCAGATGGAGAAGAGACACGGGTCCTCGTATGGCAGAGCTCTTTGTACTGATTGAAGGTGGAATCGCCCAGGCAGGAGCCATGAGAGCAAAAACAGCTCCCAATATCAGTGATGTCCAGGTTTCAGAACACTCCACAGAAGCGCCAGCTTCTACGCCGCCCTGCTCATAGAGTTGTGCATGGAAGTGCTTCACCCTTTCTTCTTGCCAGCCCACTTTCCTCATGTGCCAGCTTTCCGCATCACCCATGGAAGGTCTCTGGATCCCACTCTGCTCCATTCTCCTGCCTCAGTCCTAGGGAGCCTGGTAATGACTTGAAGGAAGGAAAGGAGGATAAGAAGTACTTTCAGTGGCCGTGACAGGCCCTTACGCTCAGCTCCGCTGTCAAGCTGTCAATCCTGGGCCTTTGTCCCAACTGCTGTGAAATCCTGCTGGTTTCCTGGACTTGAGACTCTGGGGGCTGGTGATGCCCGGCACGGAGGGTGTCCTGGACTCCGCCCTCCAGGAATGACATGGCGTGGCTTTGTGAAAGTCTGAGTTGCCAGGATTACCCACGGGAACTCTTAATCAGCTGAGACTATTAACATTCCCCTTGGGGCCGGTGATGTGGCTCCGTTGCTAGAATGCTTGCTCAGCACGCTTGAAGCTCTGGGTTTGATGTTAGCACTCATAAACTGGGCATGATAGCACAAGCTTGTTATCCTAACTCTGGATAGGTGGAGGCAGAAGGGTCAGGCATCAAGGGTTATCCTTGGATGCATATTGAGTTCAAGGCCAGCCTGGGCTACACGAATCTCTGCCTATGAAACTAATGAGTGGAGGCTGAGGTGAGATGATAACACGGTGGTTAAAAGCATTTGCTGCTCTTGCAGAGGACCTGAGTTCAATTCCCAGCACCCACATGGCCGCTCACAACTGTATAAATTGGCATGACTGCTTCGTGGTGTGTTAAGGGAAAGGACTTTATTGCAGATGTCCGAGAGAGTACATTCAGAGGCATCTGAAGAGTCCAGGGGAGAGACGGAAAGTAGACTGGACAAGGCCAGCCTGGATCCTGGCATGATAGAAGCAGGAGCAGCAGAGCTGAGCAGTAGAGAGAGGAAGAAAGAGAGGAGGAGCTAGGGAGATGAAAATAGAAAGCGAGAGAGAACATGAGAGAGGGACACACACACTCAGAGACAGAGGGACAGAGAGAGACACAGAGGGACAGAGATACACAGAAAGGGACACACAGAGAGGGAGGACACACACACAGAGACAGATACACACACAGAGACAGAGACACATACAGAGAAAGAGAGACAGTCAGACATACACACACAGAAGATAGAGACACACACAGAAACAGACAGACAGACAGACACACAGAGAGATAGAGACACACATACACACAGAGACAGACAGACAGAAAGACAGACAGACAGACAGACACACACACACACACACACAGAGAGAGAGAGAGAGAGAGAGAGAGAGAGAGAGAGAGAGAGAGAGAGAGAGAGAGAGAGAGAGAAATAGCAGGCTTATAAGGAGAATGAGTAGTCAGGAGGGGGCAGCCTGTGAGCTGGAGAAGTTTAAGGAAGGGCAGGCCAGGACCAGCATGGGCTCTGAAATGTGTAGCAGGTACTTGTGGTACTGAGGGGGCTGGAGGCCAGCATGTGCTTTGGTGTGCTAATAGTTGCCACAGATAAGCTTTTGTCCCTTCTGCCAGTGAACTGCTCCCTTTGGTAGAGGGGAATCAGCGTCACAAGTCTCTGAGGATTGCTGACATTTGTCTAACTGCTAGAATTCAGGAAATGGAGATTCATTTGGACCTAACAATAACCATCTGCAATTCCAGTTCCAGGAGATCCGTGCCCTCTTCTGACCTCTGTGAGCACCAGGCACACATGTGGTGCACCTACATAAGTGCATGCAAAACACTCAAGCACATAAAATAAAACAAATACAAATCGAAATTACAAAAAAAAAAAAAAAAGCAAGCCAAAAGAAGTTGCCTTGTAGAAAGTGGGGAGAGCCATTAGACCATCCCTGGGGAGTCCAGCCTCTACCATGACATCTATAACAGCGAGTACCCCCCCCCCGCGCCAGCTGTGTGTGCCACTGGGAGGCACTCACAGGTCTCAACAGCAGAAGGCTGGTGTCTGTGGTGGAAAGTCCACTGACTCAGCGGCTGCGAGCTGTCTTTCCTGCTGGGGTGGATGTTGTGGAGATGCGGCTGTCCCAGACTGCTTGCTCTTGTAAGCCGTGCCTGAGGAATGGGCTCATTGGGGACAGGTAGAGTTCCTTGGGCATGGCTGCTTCATGTGCATTGGCTCCCAGGGTTCTTCTCACATCTTTACAGCCATTTATGGGATCTGACCCTTGGCTCCTGGGTCTCATGGCCTTGTCCTAGTGGCCATGCGCAATCTTGGAACCTTCCTCAGAGACCTCTGCTGTCACCTCTGAGCCAGGGAGACCTGAGGTGTTTCTCTGTTTCCAGTGCCTCCGTCAGAGACCCCAGGAACACTGGAGGGTTTTCAGTGACAACACCTGGAAGTGGCCTCGGGAAGCAGAGAGGAAACAGAAGGACAGCATGGGTGGTTACAGGGCAGATCAGCATCGTGGGTAACCTGTACCCGCTCCCCTGCTTCCCTGGGGCCTCTGGGAGACGTCCTTAGTATGGAAATTAAAAGGCCCCAAATAAAGCTAAGCTTCAAAAAGACCAAAAATGAAAATCAAAAATTCCTCACTCTTAGTCATCAGACCCTGACTTCTTGGATCAAAACCCAGTGATCGTGATGCCCCCAAACCCAGCTGCTAATGGCTCCTGGTGTCTCCCCACAAATGACCTTAGAAGATTTACCTCAAGACAGTGAGTGCCACCTCTGCCCATGACATGACAGCCAGGAGACAAGGCCAGGAGCCTTAATGATTGTAAAAGACCTCTCTCTCTCTCTCTCTCTCTCTCTCTCTCTCTCTCTCTCTCTCTCTCT
>NC_034599.1:114459656-114466720 GCF_900095145.1 Mus pahari | reverse complement strand
CTCTCTCTCTCTCTCTCTCTCTCTCTCTCTCTCTCTCTCTCTCTGCCTGTCTCTCTGTCTCTCTCTCTAGTATGTGAGGGTCATATGTGTATAGTGTATGACATGTGTGTGTGTGGTGTATGGTATGTGTATTATGGTATGTGAATGGTGTGTGATGTGTATGTGTGGTGTGTGTGCTTTGTGAATGGTGTGTGATGTGTGTGTGATGGGTATATGTGCTGTGTGTACTATGTGTGTTATGGTATGTGTATGGTGTTTGATGTATGTATGTGTGTGGTATGTATATTGTGGTATGTGTATGCTGTATGATATATGTGTGTGTGCTATGTTTATTGTGGTATATATATGATGTGTGTGTGCATGTATGTGTGTACACACACACACGTGTGTGAGAGAGTGCAGGCACATGTCTGCCATGGTGCAGCAGTGGAGGTCAGAGGATAACCTCTGATGCTGGTCCTCCCCTTCCACATTGAGTCAGGGAATCTTGTTGACGGCTGTGTGCACCAACCTGGCTGACCCACAGGCGCTTGGAGTTTTTCTGTCTCCACTTCTCAGGTGTGGGGGAATCCTGAGATTATATATACAACCTCATTAGGCTTAGTGTGGGTTCTGGGGCTGTAGACTCAGTCCTCACACACGTGTGGCAAGTGCTTTATCCACTGAGCCACTTCTCCAGAGACCTGCAGTTTCTACTCTTAAAATGTTGAGATCAATTCTGGTCTGATAAATACTTTTATCTCCATACACTGGACTTGTTCTAGGTAGGAGAATTCCCTTTAGAAGACTGAACAGTGAGGTGGGCGGGGGTTGGCTGTGTCATGTTATATATAGGTTGAGGAAGCTGGGTTTTCTCTCCGAGGACTCCCATCATCTTGAAGGCTGATCCTAGGAAGAAACTCCCTTGCTCCCTGTCTCTGCATGGTTTTTGATGTCCTGGGACCAGGGAGAAGCACAGGTCCTTGGCAGTGAAAGTTTCAGGGCTGTCTTGATAGGGGTGGTGGGTGCATAGGAGATGTGGATGGGGGTTCACCCTCATCATTCTCCCATAATCCCTTCCTGTGTTCCCATGTCTGTGCTTTTTTGGGGGGGCGTCCCCAAGTACACCTTTGTGGGCAGGTCAGGGAACAGGTAGTTCCCTCAAGGAAGAAATGAAACCAAGGAAGACTGCTGTGAGCAGCATCTGAAGGGGCTGGCAGGCTGAGGAGCATGAGAGAGAGGAGAGAGCCAGTCTCTGGTGGGACTGAGGTAACATGGGAGCTGAGAGGGATGGAGGAGGACAGCCAGGGTGTCCCATAGATGGTACGGGAAGAGGTGGGCACCGTGGCTCGACAGGCCAGGTAGGACACAGTCAGGGCATGGAGACAAGAGCTTGGGCAGGCTGGCTAAGCCCCAGATCTGCCCCGCTGAAGCCTGGGGCATTTCCTCCTGTGGAGGCCACTGGGTGAGCCGGTCCATCCAGAAGTCTTGGCCGTGGGACATTGTGCCACAGCAGTCAGGCACTCCAGCAGGAAGCCATTGTCCTCACTAATTCAAGAGGGATTAGCCACTCAAGGCTCAGTGCCCTGGTGTCACAGAACCTGAGGGTTGTAAATCATCAGATATAAAAACCCCAACTGCAGCGTTTCCCCGGAGCCTGGCTCATCCTGCTCAATGCCCAGCTTTGTTCAATTCTGCTGGAGAGCATAGAGAGGCTGAGAGGCTCAGCGGGAGCCTGGGCAAGCCTGAGCCGCAAGGCTTGGAAGGTGTTCTGCCCTAGAGATGCAGAGGTCTGATTTTCACTGTGCCTGTGCCCACTTGGCCCCCCATCTGCTAGGCAACCAATCACATTCACTCCTTGTTTTTGGAAGCAGGGTTTCTCTGCATAGCTCTGGATGTTTTGGAACACATTCTGTAGACCAGGCTGGCCCCAGACTCACAGAGATTGACCTGACTCTGCTGAAGGTTCGCTTTAATGTATCCCTGCCTCTGTGTGTGTGTGTGTGTGTGTGTGTGTGTGTGTGCGTGTGCGTGTGCGTGTGCGTGTGCGTGTGTGTGTGTGTGTGTGTGTGTGTGCACGCGCTCAGAGAGGCCAGAGGTTGACACCAGGTGTGTCTATCAGTCTGTGCTTTGGTTTTGGGGACAGATCTCCCACTGATCCTAGAACTTGATGATTTGGTGGGCATAGCTGGCCATCAAGCTTCAGAGGCCCTCTGGTTTAGCTGCTTCAGGGTTGGCATTATAGACGTGTACAGGCTCTCGCAGCCTCTGAGACTCCCCAGAGCGCAGCTTCCCTTTCCCCTTAACTGCCGCACAGAGAAGGCTTCCCTACTCTCACGAAGGCCTGCACAATTCATTCTCTTGTCTCCTACCTATAAGAGCTACCACGGACTGATGCACACGGCTCCTCTGATACCCCGCTCCACTGCTCTTGGAGAATCACCACAAAACCTCTTTAAAGGACAGAGCATGTGAGAAGACTTCATAGTTTGTGGATCAGCTCTTGGGCATCTGACATTGGGTGAGGGGCTTAAATTCTCTGCACCCAGTTTTCCTGTCTATAAAATAGGGGTAAACTTGGGTGTGGTGGCTCTTGTCAATCTCAGCACTTGGGAGTTACAGACAGGAGAGTCAAGAGTTCAAAGTCAGCCTTGAATACCAAGTGAGTTTAAGGGAATCCTAACTACATGAGACCCTGTCAGGAGAAGAGGAAGAGGAAGAGGAGTGGGAGGAGAAAAAGAGGAGGAAGAGGAGGAGGTAGAGGACAAGGAGGAGGAGAAAGAGGAAGGGGGAGAGTTCAGTAACAGTCTCCACATTCTTGTGACTGAATGAAATAGATGTGGAGAGTGCTTAGCAGAGTGACTGGGTGCTTAGCATGGTACTTCTGTCCCAGCCAGAGACTGATGAGGAAAGGCTTGCTCAGCAACACACAGAGGTATCTTCTTGGCATTCCCCTCCCGTGCCCTGCCTCTGCCACTGCTGTCCAATACTTTGGCGTCTGACAGTCACCCTGATGACCTGAAGTTCCATCAAAACTCCCCAGTACAGCCCTGCATTGACTGCCCACTATTGTGTAACAGATGGTCTAGAGTTTAACAGTCTAAGACAACCATCCATGTGAACTGGTTCTTGTGGTTCTGGAGCCTGTCATGACTCCAACAGGCTCCTGGGCAGATAGTCAAGGTGTCCATCAAGCCCAGCTTCACTTGAAGCTCATCTGGGAAGGGTCTGCTCCAGGGTCCCGAAATTGTAGACAGTTAAGTTCTGTGTGGCTAGAGGACTCAGGGCCCCATCTTATTGCCAGCTGCAGGCCAATAGCTGGGGGCTCCTGAGTTCCTTGCTATGTGGGGTTCCCCAACATGGCTGCATGTTTCCTTAGTGCCAAGGAGGGCAGGAGACACTAGCAAGAAGGCACCACAGTCTTATGTAACGAACACAGGGAGGGCCTTGTTTGCACAAGCTCACTTTCCTTGTTACCGTTCTGTATTCTGTTTGTTAGAAGCAAGGGGCAGAAACGGCCCAAGCTCAGGAGAATGGATGGTAGGAGGGGTCAGCTCAGGTGATCCACACAAGCTGCCAGCACCAGGAAGCAGGGGTGGTGGGGTGACCTGTCTGCCACAGGCCCAAGCTCTCTATTTCTACCTGGGAGGCTTCTGTGTAACAGATCTTCTTCCTTTGCTCTTCCTCCCCCTTTTCTCCTTCCTCTTCCTCTTCCTCTCCCTCCCCATCCTCCTCTTTTTTCTTTTTTGTGTCTTGAAAACACTGTCTTACTACGCCAGCCTGGACTAGACTATACTTTTCCATCCTCTTGGTTCAGCCTCCCAAGTACTGGACTAACATGCACAACATTCAAGGTCCATTTCGTGCAACCCCCGTGATTCTGTAGCCTTGCTGTGCCCCAGTCCTGTGCTGGTTGGGCTCTTGGGCTACTGATATAAGTCCACTGATTCATCACTTCCAAAGAGCTGTCCAGCAGCACCCATGATTCTTAGCTTGTCTGTAAAACATGACACCTTGTGCTGTTATTTCCACAATAGCACTGTTTGTATAAACACTCTGTCTCAATGGGATCCCAGCCTCCACACTGGCAGGGTAAGTCTGGGTCAAAGTCAACACTTGCTTTGAGTCTAGGCCTGAGAACAGAGCCCTGATTACTTGCCATGTCGGAACTGGACATTTGGGGTGGGTTGGGGGAGGTGCATCAATGAGAAATGGTGAATTTGTTTTAGAAGCAGGCATAGGTCCTTCTACAATGAATACAGAATGACCAGAGCCTAGATCTCTCTGTGATATGATGCTTGCCCTGGGTGCAGAAAGCAACAGCTGGCAACAGAGCTTTAATTTCCCACTCAAAGATGCTCTGCTTGTGGTAGGGGGTGGGGGGGAAGGTAGGAATTATATCTGCAGCTGCTCACCCCCACTTCCCATTTGGCCCAGAAGGGGGCGCCTTGTCCTCCACTGGCCAGGCTGTGCCTGGGCCTGGTTAAGATTCACCCGCAAGCGAATGATACAAACAGATTTTGTGTAACCCAAGACAGCATGATCTCCCAGAAAGGAGGGAGGGGAAGGGGGCTGGGGCTTTCTTGCAAGGTGACCTTAAGTGAAAGTGATAGAGGACAGATCTGCAGGCAGGGGACATACCCCAGACTCTGATGGACTCATGCATGTGTCCACTGGAAGAGGCAAGGGGAACTGGGGAAGGTCACATGGTAAATCAGGGTTCTCCCTGGTGCTGTTGTATAACCATCTTAAGGCTCTGCATGAAGAGTCTTTGGTTTTACATCCTCCTTGAAGAGTGAGATGAAGCTGAGAGATCTGAGATGTAGGCAGGGCTGAGTTCAGCAACCTTCTGGAGTTGCTAGATGTCTATGCTTAGGACCATAGCTATCTAGTAGAGAGTAGGTTAGCCTTCTACCCCTGCCCATAGATGCAAAGGATAGAGTGGGATAAGGGACCTACCGGTGACATTCTAGTTAGAAACGGGACACGGTCAGTCCCTATGGTATGGTTCCGGTCAGAACCTGGGCTCTGGCAGCCATGCCAAGCAAGGCTCAGCCTCTTGTCCTCCATAGACCAGTTAAAGAAAGTAGTGCATAAAAGCTGATATATTCTATGAGACTACACTGGGAAGAGGATCAAATAATGGGGCCTAGTGACCCCCACAAGTTCACTTTCATCGTCCTGACGTGCGTGAGGTTTAGATTTAAATAAATGGCCAGAGATGTGCGCAGCTGAGCAGTGCTGGTCGAAGCGTGGTCTGCTCACCACTGACACATTAATCTTGGCTCTGGTCTGCCTACAAGGTGGTCTGAGAAGTTGTCAGGGCTCTGTGCGATCTTTCAGGGAGACAGGATTCCCCTCTGGCTGGCTCCGGAGTTTTAGGCCCTTCCTCCTCTCAGTATATGACTCCTGGAGAGTCCATTTCCTGTCTCCAACGTCTGATAGTCAGACAGAGGCTCAGTGTCTCTTTAGAATAGCTCCATTCTTATCAGGACAGCCACACCTAGGATGGTGGAAAAGTTTGTTGGCTCACTTCTGTAGACCTTCAAATATCGAGATTCCAAAGCCACACAATACTCAGAGCTTGCAGGGCTAGCACACTTCTAATGGCCTCTCCAGAAGTACAGGGACCCAGGACACAGCTACAAACTCATCTTCCCCCAAAGGATGCTCCCCCATTGAAGCCAGAGGTTTTCTTGGTAGCCAGTGTCTGGTTAACAGGGAATTATTGCTTAAGCTGCAGCTGGAATTAAAGTCCCCCGTCCTGTGGCCCTGGAGGAGGGCTGGCCTTCCTGTGAGATGGTGAGGGTCCCCATGACACCTGGGATCCCACAATGAGACATGCTGTCTGGCTGACATGTTGGAGCAGAGGCAGACCCTAACCTCTTGGGCTGGGCTGTAGAATGAGGCCCAGGTTATCTGCCCTGGACAATGGGCACCCATATTTGGCCTTGCTGAGCAGTGTCCTGGCATGTCACCTGCAAAGGAACACAGTGTTTGCAATTGCATAATGGATCATCCTTGGAGCCCGAGGGAGCTGGCTGGAAGTAGCAGGTAAGATTCAGGTGTGTCATGGGGGTGAGGGGCTGTGTCTTGCGGCCAAAGGCCGATCGGGGAGGAGGGAGAGGCAGGCCCACCTTCCCAGGAGCTTCCTCCCAAGGTCAGAGTGTTCCTCACTGCCAGGGAGGAGTCAACAGCCTCTTTGTATTCCACAATGAGAGAGAGAATGATGCCTGGGAGGGATGGCTGCCCCAAGATGCCTTTAACAGGTTCCTTGTGGAAACTGGATGACACTGGTTTGTCTGGGAATGGAGGAGGCAGAGCTTTGTCCTGAGACTTGGAGTGCAGGTTAGCAGACCAGGATCCTGGGAGGATTGAACTGGAGTCTGAAGCAGATGGAGTTTGCATCACTTCTCCCAATAACCAGCCAGTTCTAGGTGCAGGTGGGGGATTTTATTCAAGAACCACGCAGAGAAGAGGAGCTCGCCCAGCAGGCCTGGAGGCTGGGTTTTCTCTGAGCATGGATCGAAAGCAGTTAAGCCGTGCATGCTACTGCAGGCATCACCGGGGCCGCCTCTTCTCTGTCCTGATTTGATCATAGTTGTGTCTATCATGGTACCACTGGCCTTACCACACAAGTTACAGGCAGAGCCTGGACCCTGGCAGCCCGAACACACCAGGCTCAGCCACCGTCCTCAACAGGACAGCTGAACAGATGACGCAGAGGAAGGAGAATCATTAAACGTGACCACATTCGTGTTGATGTCTGTGGTCTGTTCTACCACCGGAGGCTATGCTGATACCAGAGACCACGTGGAAGTCCGGGATCAGTGTTCCCGCTGACTGTAAAGGACAAGGAAGCTATGTTTGTAGTGGTTTTGATTGATGACTACAGACTCCCTGTTGAGAAAGAGGGACACAGAAGGCTTCTGTGACAACCCCTATTGGCATTTTGTCTAGGCTCTGCCCCGGTTACCTGGCAACAGCCAGGTATGCCTGGCTCACTATAAAAGGGGCTGTTTGCACCCCCTTGCTCTGTCCCCTGCTCCGATTTCCCCTCTTCCCATTCCCCTTCCCCCATCTCT
>NC_034599.1:114457041-114459493 GCF_900095145.1 Mus pahari | reverse complement strand
TATACCATCCTGTGGCTGGTTCCTCAGGGGGAAGGGATGCCTCAGCATGGGCCCACAGAAGCACCCCCTTCCCTCCCCACCTGACTGCACATCCATCAAACATATTCCTTCTCTTCTTATCTTTTATAAAACACAACACCCTTCTCACCCCCCCCCCAAGTAACATTCTAGACAGGAAACCAGGAAAGAGAACACTTTAAAAAAATTGTGATAGGTATGATGAAGTGTGGCTCTCCACTGCTGATGGCTTCTGACAGGGAGGCGGGTGGGGAAGGACTCAGTTCTCCTAAAGGAGTTTGTAAGACAGGGGTGGGGCAGGGAGCAGACCTGGGAGGACAGAGAAGTAAGTGTGAGCATGATGTGAAATCCCCAAGTAATAAGAATATTATGCTGGAAAAAAATGTGGCCACACTGAGAAGGGAACACAGAGGTGTAGTCATGAATTTTTTGCAACCTACTTTTAATAAGGTTCAACTTCACCTCTTGCCCACCACCCAGCAGAGGTAGTGGAAGAGAAAAGTAATTAGGATATGGGGGAAGTAGAGTGCTGTTCAGCAATAGTTCTTTAGGGGTGAGCTTGATCTTCTTTGACAGTTTAGTCCCATAGCAAACACCAAATACGATTCAGCAGCTGCAGACCAGTCCTCTAGGAAGGCAGACACCAGACACAAACTGGCAGCTACTGTATGGTCCTTCCAGCAAGCAGACACCAGGCAGCTGTAGTTCAATCTTGAAGAAACCTCCAGGATCACCAACCAGCCTAAGGCGAGGCCACAGGAGCTGCAATCTGCCGCAGGAACCTCAGGAGCAGTTCGTGGGCGAGCTTCTCTCAATGGCGACGTTACCGCGAGCTGAGCTCAACAACACTATGTAAGGCTAACAAATACGTGTGTGTCTTTATTGAAGAATAGCAAACCAAACCAAGGCTCAGTGCTTGCCTCCCACTGTCTGTGGGGTCAGAATTATACTTCTTTATCAAGCATCCTTTCACATGTTTGCTATACCAAAACATCCTTTCACCCGTGTCTGCTTCAGGAAAACAGTCTTTTATGTGTTTGCTTTAGCGAGACATCCTTTCACCTGTGTGCTTAGAAAAACATCATTTGTCATAACTAACTTTCCAAAGAACCAGAAGTTTCTGCTTCATAGAGGTCCAGTGGATACCCCTGCCCCCAAGTCCATCTGCAGGATCCTGTCAGGAGGTTCAGGTTTAAATGGAGGGCCATAGGTATGCTTATCCCAACAGACCAGGTCACAGTGTTCACACCCATTGAGGTGTGTTCACACCACTTATCAAGGGGTGTTCACAGCTATCCCCAGTCCATCTTTGTGCACATTCTACTCTACAAGACCTCAGGACCGTGTGAGATCTCCCCTGGGAGACGAGTAGGCCTCTGGCTGGCACCTGGCACTCAGGCTTTTTCTCCCCCTGCCTCCAGCATGAGATTCTTGGGTAACTATAATTCCTTGGGTCCATGTTTCAAAAGTCTGATAGCCAAAGGCAATGACATAAATATCTCTTCTTAGGTTATCCTTGCTTCAGCCAGGACAGCTGCACTGTTCAAGTATGTGTGTGTGTGTTCATATAATGTTATAAAAAAAGAGATTATAAAGAGCCCAAAGTAATCAGAAATGTCAACATGGCTTAGAAAGCAGATGGAGTCAGTCTAGAGCTCTGTTTGGCTCTAGGAAGTGTATGGTCTCAGTGGTGTACAGCTGGGAGTACCAGCCGCTTCCAGCATCCAACTTCTAACTTTGCAAGCCAACGGCCCATCAGAAAAGACAATGGGAACCTGACTACCACATAAAACCACTGGTACTGGCATTGGTGTAACATAGGAGAGGTGATAATGGCTTGGCAGCATGCAGGAGCGTCCATGCCTGTGAGTAGTCTCACTCTGCATAAGCTCCTTCTTGTGAGAACTGACCCAGGCCTGAGAGTACTTTCTCAGTCCCTAGAGATGGTACTTGCCTGACCCAGTCACTCTCCCCTCTGCCCTGCCTCTTAAAATCCCTCTACCCCTCAGTATTGCTATATGGAGAACCATTTTTCTAGCACACAAATCTTTTGATACAAACTATATTCTGACCCTAACCATGGATGGTGTAACCTTTAGCCCACTGACAGCCGACCAAGGGAAAGTTTGGTACTGTGGTGGTTTGAATGAGAGTGTTTTATGTATTTAAAGACTTGGTCCTGAGTTATTGGTGCTTGTGGTGTTTTGAAGGAGAATGGCTCCCATGGGCTCATATGATTGCAGCTTGGTCTCCAGTTAGTGGAACTTTTGAGGAAGGATTAGGAGGTGTGGCCTCATTGGAGGAGTGGCCTCATTGGAGGGGGTGTGGCCTTGTTGGAGGTGTGTTACTGAAGGTGGAGTTTAAGGTTTCAAAAGTCTATGCTAGGCCCAGTCTCTCCTCTCCTCTCCTCTCCTCTCCTCTCCTCTCCTCTCCT
>NC_034599.1:114419239-114456522 GCF_900095145.1 Mus pahari | reverse complement strand
CCCTCCCCCTCCTTCCTGCTGCTTATGGATCAGGGTGCAAAGTTCTCAGCTACTGCTGCAGCATCCTAATTTTCACCATAATGATCATGGACTTGCCCTCTGAAACTGTGGACAAGCCCCCAATGAAATGCTTTCTTTTGTAGGAGTTGCCTTGGCCATGGTGTCTCTTCACAGCAATAGAACAGTAGCAGAGACAGTGAGTGTTGTTTGGGGGAATGTTTAGGTATGGAGGTATGTCCCTGGGAGGAGGATTCTGAGCTGTAATATTCCCACCATTTCCTGTGGCTCTCTCTCTGCTTCATGCTTCTGGTAAAAGGCGTGAGTTCTCATTATCCTGCCCCAGCTGCCAAGCCTGCTGTTTGCTGCCACATCTTATCGTCGTGAGTCCTTGCAAGTCAAAGTGAACACTTTCTTCTATAAGGTGCCTCGGCCATAGCGTGTTGATCACAGAATAGAAAGTAATTGCTATAGGTACCAGCTCACGCTGCCTTGCTCTGAATGAGGGCTTGAACTCAGTTCCCCACTGAATCAGAACAAGCCAGTTTTCCCTCTTCCCCTATCTCTCTCTCCCTTGTCATGCTAGGAACTGAACCGAAGACCTTGCACGTGTGAGATAGGTATCCTACTATCAAACTACACCCTAGCCCCACTGGTGATATTTTCTGGCTGCAGGATAGAGGTGACGCTCACTCTGAGGAGGCTCACAGTGCTGGCTCATCTCTTGAGACTTCGCACAGCCTCATTCAGTCTCATTGCTTCTGGGTGCACGTGGACATTCCACTCTCAAGTGAGGCTTCACTGACTCCAGCGATGGAAGGGAAGCTCAATGGTGACCACATCCATCTTTAGATGCCTTGATGGGTTTCACTGACTTGGGCGAGGGCTGACATCAGAAGAGTTGAAGTGAACCAGTTGGATTCAGTGCCTCTCTGGGCCTGGCTGACATCAGAAGAGGAAGTGACGCCTCCTGGTGTGTACGTATCTCCTTTAGTCTTGCTGTTGTATGGCGGCCGAGGTTCAGTTCCCCGCTGGATGCTACCTTGTAGAGAAGTGGGAGTGCTGCCTGTTTCTGCCAGGCAGAGAGGGAACCATTAGCTCCCTGTTCAATCTTACTAATGTCACCTAACATGATGACCCAATTGTGTTTGACTTCCATGAAAGGAGAGCTGGGCGTAGCACCGCCACCCCCACTGGCAAGGGCAAGTTGTGTTTGGCTGGAGTAAGGAAGTATTGCTAAAGTCTTCTATTGTTAAGCCGCTTTTAGCCCTGGTCCTCAGGCTACCGAGATCAGGCTTTTCTTAGAATTGTATGTCTGTGCCTGTTAACAGTTCTGGGTTGGAAATGCTTGTAGGACCCAGTCCAGGAGAGGCGAGAGGCAGGGAGAGGAAGCAGAGGACATATTGAGGGTGTGTTCCTCAAGTCCACCTTTCAGAATCCTTCGAGTCTTGCATTTTTGTTCACATTTTCTATTATCAAAGAGAACACTAGAGGGTTGGAGAGATGGTACAGCATTTAACAGCACTGGCTGATTTTCCAGAGAACCTGGGTTCAACCTTCGCATTCATATGATGGCTTATAGTTGTCTATAACTCCAGTTCCGGGGATCTGATACTTCTCCTGGCTTCTGCAGGTGCCAGGTGTGTATGTGGTACATAAACATACATTCAGTCAAAACACGGGGTGGCTTCATCCAGGAGGAATTAGAAAGCTGCACAATTATTTTCAGATGAAATAGCGTCCTCAACCTTGGTCAGAGAAGCTTTCCCCGCAGAGACTCAGAACTGGCCAGAGAGAATAGCAGCTGCCACTGCTCCACCCGCAAGGCTCAGCAAACACCATCGGGGGTAAGAGTTGACTTAGCTACTGCTCTCATGAACTCAGGAGCAGCTATGGTTACCAGCATGGCAGCAGACTAGACATTCCAGCAGGCAGCACTGTGGACCCAGGTAGGACAGGGGGCATGCTGGTGGTCCTTGGGTAAATGTGGGAGTTCCAGGTGAATATGATCAAGTGCGTGATAACTTCCCAGTTCAATCATTTGATGGAAGGACCCACAAGGCTGTTATACTCATGGGTGCGGTTTATCACAGCGAAGGGACACAGGTTACAGTCAGGCATAGGAAGGGATGTACAGAGCAGAGTCCAGGAGAAGCCAGGTGGGAGTGGAGAGTGGTGGCTCTTCCTGTTCTCTTTCAGGAGTCATGTGGACAGTGCCCACTTCTGACAACAGCTGTGATAACATGTAGGAAGCAGTGCCAACCACCAACCCCACCATGGTATGGCTGCTTGCATTGGTTGCCAACGTTTGTCTTCAGCTACTCAACCAGGTGATACCATGTGACCCAAGTGTGACCCAAGGCTTCCCAAGTTAGTCAGTTGGGTAGCTGGACAAACCAGTGATGGAAGGATCCCAGGGTGACCAGAGACACTCACTCAGGTAGAACCTTTCAAAGTCTCAATGGGAATCTTACAGAAACCAGAGTCAAAGGGCCAACTCTTTCTTTGGGCAATGTTTTTTTTTTGTTGTTGTTGTTTTGTTTTTGTTTTTGTTTTTCTGTGCTTTCTGGTTTTATGCAAACTTGACAAGTTAGAGTCATTTGGGAACAGGGAACTTCAACTGAGAAAATGCCCCCACCAGACTGATTTGTGGGCAAGCCTGTGGTAGACTGCCTTGATTGATGGTTGATAGGGGAGGGCTTAGCTCTCCATGGTGGGGCCATCCCTGGGCTGGAGGTCCTGAGTGCTATAAGAAATTGGGCTGAGCACGCAGTGAGGAGCAGGGAAGTAAGTAATCAGCTCCTGCCTCCAGGTTCCTGCCACGCTTGAGTTCCTGCCTCGACTTCTCTGGATTGACCTCAAGCCGTATGGTGAAATAAATCCTTTCCTCCCCAATTGCTTATGGTCATGGTATTTAATACACTAAAAGAAACACTGACTAAGACATTTTTCAAGTGTGTACAGCATTCTCTATGTTATTTCTTTGTGCACCAGGACAAGTTCAAATCACACCTAATACAGTTTGTGTCAAACTCACCATTAAACGAAATGAAACAAAATGAGTAACAGCTCGGAATGAAGAAACTGCACTGCATGTGCACCTAGCAAGGAGGTGCATGTTATTTTTCCTCATACGTTTGCCAAGTGTCTTCTGTCTTTCCTGACTCTGCTGTCTGATCTGGTGTTGACATGTATGTGTCTCCTCAGCTGTTATCCCACACTGACATGTTATCCACGCCACGTGGAAAGGGAGCTGTGACATTGGACCTGACTGATATGTATGGTACATATGTATACAATTGTCTAAGTTAAAGGAACTAAAGCATTAATCAGTCATTAATCAAGAAAATGGCTCCACTGATGGAGATATTTTCTCGATTGAAGTTCCCCTTCCCAAATAACTCTGCCTGTGTCAGGTTGACAAAAAATAAATAAATAAATAAACATACAAAACCACACACAGAGATGCCAGGACAATCTATATTCTATTTGTATCTATCATATGCCTTGATTACACCCATCGATCCTAGTGGCTCTCTTTCCTGGCTTATGAAGAACTCAATGTGACCACAGGGAGACTGAAGTCATTGTGAGTAGCATGGGGAGATGACCTAGGTGGGTGGAGATCCCAGTGGATGGACAGACATTGCCATCCTAGTGGCAGATACATCATGGATACCACTGTGGAGGTGTCAGGTTCTCTCAGACACCTCACAAAGAACCCATCAGCCTTCATGGACTACCTGTTTCAAAAAGACACATAGCTTCCTTGAGCATTGAAAATTGCTCAACTGAAAGTTGTCCATCCCACCCCAAACAAAAACCCAACATTCGACCCACATTATCCTGATGAGTTTTGCTTTACAAATTTTACCTTTGTCCTGTTGTGACAACTTCTACATAGCTGTTGTGTGACTTTTCCTGGGGAACAGAGTGGGCTGGGTCCTCTTCTATCAATTAGCAACGAGGAAGACATATATATACATGCCCAGAGGTCAATCTGATGGAGGCAGCTTCACAACTGAGGTTCTCTCTTCCCAGAAACGTCTTGGTTGGTGTAAAGGCAACAAAACTAATTGTGACACGGTTTAAGAGCACAGCTAGGTATGGTGGGGAAGGCATGGTGGCAGGGCTCTGAGGCAGCTGGTCAGTCACACTGTGCCCATATTCAGAGAGGAGAGAGCATTGTACACTGCTGCTCAGGTAGAAGTCTTTTGAGCAGTCCAGACTCCCAGCCCAGGGAGTGATAACGAGCACTATTAGTGTGACTGCTCCCACCTCAGCTAGCCTAGTCAAGACAACCCCTCACAGGCATGCACAGACGCTAACCTAGTCTAGACCACCCAACATGGAGCCCAGAAGCCTGCCTCCTGGGTGACTGACTCTAGATGTCAAGTTGCTAACCAGTGTTAACTGTCATTAGCCCTTCCTTGGGCTGGTGGGGGTTGTGGTGTGTGAATCATGGCTGAGTTGTCTTGAGGATGGGTTTTTGGTCCCCTGGTGACTGTTGACAGGGTATGTGAGGGCTGGGGTGGCCGGGAGGGATTCTGTGTTGTATATTTTCCAGGGAAGGGGCAACCTGGCCATGGTAGCATAGTGCATGTTAGATGCATCCACTGTACAAGGGGATCAGGCCAGGATACTCAGAGATCTGACCCTGATCACACACCTTGTGTGTCTACAGACTTTACATCTGGCTTAGAATTGCTTAAATCACCATCTCTTGAAGGTAAAACTGCTTAGTTGTATGCAATTTAAAGTCCACCATCTTGCCAACTTTGTCCTGGAGGTCAGGTCCACCTGCATTCACGTGGGTGGAATGAAGCAGTAGATGATTTGTTTGGTTGTACAACCCCACGAGGTACTATCCAAGTGGCAATCTACAGGCCGTGCCCCAGAGACGCTGTTTGTACAGGGTCTGAATACAAAGTTCCTTTGCAGTGTATACTACAGGGATAAGTAGAGGGTAAAGTATTGTGAGATGAAAACCAAGTGACTGTGAACCCCCAGTGTGGCACTGTCCTAGGTGTGAGGTGGGCAGATGTGCACCCCCAGTGTGGCTGGGTGTGAGGTAAGCAGGTGTGAATCCCCTGTGTGGCACTCTCCTAGGTGTGAGGTGAGCAGGTGTGAACCCCCTGTGTGGCACTGTCCTAGGTGTGAGGTGAGCAGGTGTGAACCCCCTGTGTGGCACTGTCCTAGGTGTGAGGTGAGGAAGTGTGAACACCCATTGTGGCACTGTCCCAGGTGTGAGGTGGGTAGGTGTGAACCCCCAGTGTGGTACAATGTCCTAGGTTTGAGGTAGGCAGGTGTGCACCCCCAGTGCACCCCCAGTGTGGCTGCGTGTGAGGTGAGCAGGTGCATACCCCCAATGTGGCACAGTCCTAGGTGTGAGCTGGGCAGGGGAGATATGAGTCTGAGCATATTGGCAGGACCTAGAGGGTCATGGTCCTCCTTAGAGTCGCTCTTCCATATTATCCCAAGTTGGGGAGTTGGCGTAGAAGAACCAGAGGTGACAACATGAGAGAGGGGCTGTCAGTTACTTCAGTGCCCTGAGCTAGTTTCTCCTCGTTATCTGATGGACTAGGTTTGGAACTACCTAGGGGATATGCCTGACGAGGCTGCTTAGCTGAGGAAGATCCACACTGTATGTGGGTGGCACCTCCCATGGGCTAGGGCCTGGATAAAAAGCAGGAGCTGGTGGGATGCCAACATCCATCTCTCTGCTTCCTGACTATGGAAACAATATGACTCGGTACCTCACTGCTCCACCTCCATGCCTCCCCCCTCCATGGTAGACTATGCTCAAACCACGAGCCCAAACACACCCTCTTCATAAGCTTTTACCAAGCATTTGTCAAGGCAGTGAGGAGAGTAATTAGAAAAGGCTCTATATTTCAAGTTCCTCTATTCCATCCTCCTCCTCAACATGTGCCTATCCCGTGTCTCATCTCCATGTCCTACACAAGAGCTGATGGATCTGGTGAACAGCTACACATTGACATACTAGTGACGCGTACAACTCTTTGCAAACATCGACCTCAAATTTCTTCTCTTTGAAGAGGACACCCTCACTTTAGAATCATGAGCTCTCTGGGACAAGGTTTCCAGAGAATATTCTATGAGTGTGTCTGTCCTGTGGTAGTCCTGGGTTCTCTGGACATCATTGTGTGGTTGTCCCCAGTGGAAGCCCTGGGTTGTGTGGCAGAGTTCCCACTAGGTGGCAGTGGCATCTTGCTCATAATTCCCTCAGCTGGTTCGCCTGAACACAGAAAAGCCAGGCTCTGCAGCCACCACCAGGAAGTGTCAATCACTGTCTCTTAGTGGCTCTGGGCCTGGGGGCAAGACATTGTGGATTTCCTCCTGTATAATGTAGTGGTGTTTCTGATGCAAAACTAGTTGAGTTACCACTACAACAGGCAAGCTGTCTGACACTCTTGGGGTCATATTGTATTTTTTCTTTGCATTTCTTTAAAGCTAAGATTTGTTAAGAACTTATAAAAAAAAAGTCACACAGCAAGGTTAGCCAGGTCCACACCTAAGTGACTTTCTTTAAAACTAGAGCGGCCATGGTAGAGGTATAGAACGCCACCTTCCATATGTCCAGTATCCATTCTACTTTAGTGTACTCACCCACCACCAGAAAACAAAGACTCCATTACAGAGCTAAAACTAGAAAAGCATTAGCTCACTATTGTCTTTCATGACCCAAGTATCCCTTAGCTGCAGTCGGCCCTTCATCTCCTAGTGTTCACCCTGTTTCTCCTTTCTACATGCTATGCTGTACATGTACATTTGTTTACATATGTACACATAGTATTACCCATATACTTACATGCATACATTATTTTATTCATAGATATCTGTATATATTATGTTTATGTATGTACATGTATCAATTTCGTATCATACTTTATACTTACATGCATATATTATTGTATTCACAGGTATGCATATATATTATCTATGTACATACATGTATAAATTACATATTCAAGTTCATAGTTTATTGAGGGCTTGTTATGGTTTAGATATATTCTAAAGGCTTCTAAAATAGCGAATATGTGTATGTGGGTTTGTGCATATGGATGCAGTACCTGAATTTAAAAAAAACTGAAGTTACAGGTGGTTGTGAGACACCCAGTGTGAACTTGGGTCTTTCACAGGGCAGTGTACATTATTAACCATTGAGGTACCTCTCCAGTCTGTCTAGATTTAGCCTAAGGACTTGGAAGGCGGCCCAGTAGGTAAAGTACTTGATACAGGGGCATAGTTGCCTGAGATGAGGACATAATCTCTCCAAGGTATGGTTAAGGGGAAGGTTTTATTGTAGATATAAGGGAAAGCACAGCCAGAGGCACTGGGAAGAGTCCAGAGCAGGGAGAGAGAGTAATAGATTAGCATGACCAGTAGACTGAACTGGGCCATGGTGGGGATATGTGTGGCAGAGAATAAATGTGGAGGACCAAGGGGGTGCAAGTGGACCAAGAGAGAGAGAGGCCCAAGAACAGAGGACCATGAGAGTCAAGCCAAGAGAACAAAAAGGGAAAGTATGTCTGAGGTGGTAGGGTTATATAGGAACAAGAAGCTGGAGAAAGCAAAGCCCATGGGCAGGAAAAGAGGTTTGGGGCATGGTGAGAAGAGCTGAGGAGCCACAGGTACTCAGTGAGCATGGAGGCCTGCAAGAGAGTCCAGTGCTGCAAGAGAGTTCAGTGTTGAACCTGCCCTCTCCAGAGGTGAATGTGCCCATCATGCTCTGCACTGCTCTGCTGCTCTGTGGGCTCTGAAGCTCCACCTGCTGATTGCCAAGGCTTGGCATTCAAGGTCCATGGAGGGCATCCTAGTTTGCTTTTTGTTTCTGTGATAAACTCCATGACCCAAAGCAACTTGGGGAGGAAAGGGTTTATCTTCATAGGATAACTAAGCTAAGATGGACAGGTTTACAGTCCATCACTGAGTGAAAACAATGTTGACACTCAAGACAGGAGCTTTGTACTGGGTAATTTTGTGTCAACTTGACACAGGCTGGAGTTATCACAGAGAAAGGAGCTTCAGTTGGGGAAATGCCTCCATGAGATCTAGCTGTAAGGCATTTTCTCAATTAGTGATCAAGGGGGAGGTCCTCTTGTGGGTGGTGCCATCTTTGGGCTGGTAGTCTTGGGTTCTATAAGAAAGCAGGCTGAGCAAGTCAGGGAAAGCAAGCCAGTAAAGAACATCTCTCCATGGCCTCTGCATCAGCTCCTGCTTCCTGACCTGCTTGAGTTCCAGTCTTGACTTCCTTTGGTGATGAACAGCAGTATGGAACTGTAAGCTGAATAAACCCTGTCCTCCTCAACTTGTTTCTTGGTCATGATGTTTGTGCAGGAATAGAAACCCTGACTAAGACAAGCTTGAAGCAGGAACAACAGAGGAATGCTTACTGGATTCCCCCACCCCTGGGCTCCTGCTTAGATAGCTTTCTTCTATAGTCCAGGACTCCCTGCCTAGGGATGGCACTGCCCCAGAGGTCAGGACCTTCCCACAACAGTCATTAATCAAGAAGATGCCCCACAGACAATCCAGTGGAAACAATTTCTTTAACTGAGGCTCCCTCTCCCCAGATGACTCTGGCTTGTGTCAAGTTGACTGTAAAAGTCAAGTTGTGTATAAAGGCAATTGTGGCACCCTTATGCTCCTACCCAGAACTTGGGTGGTACCCCATAGACTCCCCCATCCTCCAGTGTGGTTCACATTCAGGCTTGAGTTCCATTTACTCACTTGGCCAGGCCTGGGCCCTCCAGGTCCAGAGGTGGACCTGGGCTACTATCAGCTCTTCCCAGAGCTCTTCATATGAGCAGCTGGACACCTGCATACTGCCTGTGGGAGTGAGAAATGCAAAGCCACTTTACAAAATGATCCTGCAATTACATAGGAAGTTGAATGTCTCTATGCCCCACAACTCAGGTCTATCTGCCCTGATGTTCTAATTGGGATTTAACCAAGAGTGTTGGAAAGCAATGAGCAGAAAACAAGGGCAGCCTGAACCTGGAGACAGTGCAGATGCCTCTTGGTAGATGCATGGATCTGCAAACTGTGGTTTAGCAGCAACAGGCAACAGGCTGCTGGGGCTGGGGCAGAACGCCAAGGGAGATGACTTTTTGTTTCTAATTCTTTGAAGTCCTAAAACATGAAAACCCAACCTCTGTGATAGAATCCACACAATGGGGCCACTGGGTAAAGGCATGGCCACCAGGTCTGACAGCACAGGTTCAATTCCCAGACACACATGGTGGAAGGGAGAACCAGCTCTTTTAAGCTGTCCCTAATCTCCAGGTGTGGGCCTTGGTTCACCGTGGTCCCACTCACAGTAAGTAAATGTAATAAAACATTAAGGATAAAAAAAGAAGTCATGCTGGGCGGTGGTGGCCCATGCCTTTAATCCCAGCACTCGGGAGGCAGAGGCAGGCTGGTCTACAGAGTGAGTTCCAGGACAGCCAGGGCATGGTGTTTGCTTCAGAGTTGGGGGAGGGGTGGGAAGAGACCTTGCAACTTTTTGTGTGTGACAGGATTTTACTGTGTAAATCAGACTGGCCTCAGACTTAAGATCCTCCCTCCTTCCTTTTTAAAGACAGGGTCTCATGTAGCCCATAATGGCTTCAAACTTTCTACACAGCTAAGGATGACTTTGAGCTCCCCTCCCCCAATCCTCAATCTCATCTCTCAGATGCTGGTTGACAGACTTGAGCCATCACACCTGATTTTACTCCATGCAAGGGATCAAACCCAGGTGTTCTGTGTGTGTGGTAGGCAAGCAGTCTACCAACCTAGCCACATCCCAGCCCCTCATGTCAGCTTTCTGAGGAATCCTTGGGAAGCCATTCTGATTCCTTGCTGATTCTACCCATGGCAAGCCCAGTGGAAGGATCTGGGGTGCAGGGAATCTCTGAGAAGCTTCCTGAAATGCTGAGGTATTCTGCAATGGACTCTGGAGCTGTCACATCAGCCGTGCCAGCTTACTGACAAATTCAAAATCTATTTGTCTCAGCCACCAATTGGGATTTTCTGTTACCTACAGATACTTGGCAAGTACAGCCCAGGGATTCCTCATACTAACTCAGTGCTTGCTTAGCACACACGGAGCACCTGGGTTTGATTCCCTGAATTGGATAAAACCAGTCAGGGTACAGACCTGTAACAGTGCTCAGGAGGTAGACGTGGGAGGATCAAAAATTAAAATCATCCTTGGCCACATGGCACGTTAGAGGCCAGCCTAGGCTTGAGACACTGACAACATAAAATAAGTTACTCAAAAGCCAGGTCAAGCTTTGGCTCCTGGTCCTGTTCAAATTCCCTGCAGGGTTTCTCAGCTGTCAGAGCTGAGGAAGAACTTGGATGCAGAAGGAAATGTCCCAACATGTCTCAGCATGTTCCTCAGCTGCCAAGGGGGGTGGGGTGTTCTGTTACATCTCCAACACTTGTCCTTCCTGCTCCAGCTTGTTTCCATGGCCACTGGGGCACTGCTTGTCGCTGCTGTCAGATTGCAAAGGACAGGGGAACCTGGGCCATTTACAGCTTCCTCCCCCATCATCTGCCAGAAAATTGGCTCCCCAGGGTGGGGCTGTCATTGTGTCAGCTCCACCTGTTGATGCCAGATGTGAGTGTTGGAGAATCCCAGTCTATCTTCCAAATGCTGGTGATCACCCTGAGATGTGGTGAAGGCTCTGACGCTTGCTCTGCTTCAGCCATCTCACTTCTGAGAGATTTCGCTACAATGTTCTCTTGTCTTCCTAAGGGAGCAGCTACTTACTTGGAAGTCACAGCCTTACATGTGCAGACGTGGTCAGGGGACTGAAGAGAACCAAGTATGACTTAAGCTCTGAGGTATCCTGCCTAGAGCCTGTGAAGCAACGGAGATAGTGTGTAATTCTGGCAAGTGTTTCTCCTCAGCCATCAGGCTAAATATGTATCCATTTGTGTAAACCACGGGTCTCAGTCACGAAAGGATGTGAAGAACTGAAGAAGAGAAGCGTCCCACACTTGGCAAACTTGCGACGAATTTGCACTTCCTGATTCGAAGTCTCTGACATTTTTGGAAAAATCCAAATTTAATCAAGGCGTTTTAAAAGATCTAAACTGAATCAGAGAGACTGGAGGGCCATTAGCATAAATCTCAACTAGATCGCATACATTTTCCTGGGAGGATCGGCTTTCACTGGAGGCAAAGAAAGGCTCATTTTCACAGGGCTGGGGAAGGGGGCTAGTTTAAAGTCACATGATTCAGACAGGGAAGGAAGGTGACACTCTGGCTCAGTCTGGGGAACGGAGTGGATTTTAAGGCACCGTGTGAGAGCTTGAGGACTGTTAGAACAAAGCAAACCTTATTTAAAAGCCAAGTGAGCAGCGCAGGAAAGCCGCCGCTTGTTTCTCAGAAACTGGTGGCTGCCTGAGCCCTGCCATGTCTGTCTGCTTGGCTGCAGTTCTCCTCCAACTTGGCTGGTGCTCATTATTCTCCCTCAAGCTGAGTATGCTCAGACAGGTACCTGGCCTCTGCTGTGTACTGGTTGAGGCTGTGAAAGACATAGCTTCATTACTGGACATTCACTGTTGTTAGGTTTGGGGAGAGAGAGGAGTAGCGGGTGGAGAGAAGAGGTCACTGTTCAGCTAAGAGCTTTATGAACGTTCCACACCTCGGCCAGTGTCACAGGGCTTAAGGAAGAAGTTTCGAGGCTTCCGGCCTGCCAGACAAAGGGGATGTCTGCTCTTTAAAAAATGATGAGTCTGCATACATGTGTGTCTCTGGTGTGCATTTTGTGTGTACACTGTGGTGCAATGTGCCTTGGTATGCATGTGAGGCAAGCCGGGCTGACAGCATCAGGGCGCTCGTCTGTCTCTGCCTCCAGTCTTGCTGTAAAAATGCTGGGATTATAGGGGTGTGTTACCATGTCTGGCTTTTAGTGGGTTCTAGGAATCCGAATTCAGGTCTTCATGCTTTCAGAAGAACCCTGTTTTTCACTGATCCATTTCCTTAACCCTCTAGGAATCGCCAAGGGAGGTGGGTGTCCTGTAACTGAGAGGCAGGCTTAGCAATCACGTGACCCACACCACGTGACTGACCACCTGACCTGTGCTGCGTGACTGCAGTCAGGCTGCCTGCTGTCCCCAGGAGGTAGGGGTGGGTGGTGGTGGTGAGGACTTGGCAGTTCATGAGAACTATGATCCGTAAGGGTTGCAGGCACTGGGCTATCGTCAGCTTTCCACAGCAGCGACTGACACTGTTCTAAGAGATGGTTTCCCGTGTCTGCGAGTCCCTGTCGTGGGCTCAGACATGTAACTTCACCACAACCCTGCATAGCAGGGTCTAGGCTGTTCAGATCTTGACCTCCCTCACTGACTTCTGGCTTTCTAGTCCTTTAACTTAGCATCAACGACAGTTTCTGTGTTTAAGGAGAGTCCCTGGGCTGGCAGACGGGGCCAAGATGTCTTTGTGATCAAGGTTCCTGGCTGGAACTGAGTTTTTCCCTGTTTTTTTTTTCTGTTACCCACACCTGGTGTCAGCTAGGCTGGAAGCCCCGCCCCCTCTCCCTCCCTACCTCTCCCTCCCTCCCTATCTCTCCCACCCTCCCTTCACCCCCATACCATTTATGTATACATGAGTGTGTATTTAGCAGTGCTGGGGATTGAACCCAGGACCTTGCGAATGCTAGGCTACTGATCTATCACTGAGCTATAGCCCCAATCATCTTTTATTTTACTTTATTTTTGAGACAGAGTTACACTACATTGCCCAGACTAGACTTGGACTCTCTTGGACTCTCTGTCCTCTTGTGCCAGGTGTGTGGGCTTGCAGGTCTGTCTAGCAACCTGGCTAGTATCCCATAAGCCTGCAAAGATGGGTCTTGTGGGCTTGTCTAATATGCTCAGGGCCTGTAGGGAGAAAAAGTAAGTGGGTTTTAAAGGGGAGGTTTAATTAACTCACAGTCCCTAGGAAGGACTATTTCCAAAGAGTCCTCTGCTTTGCAAAGAGTTTATGATTTTTTAATCCCTGCATGTGCCCATGCACACATACATGCATGCACACACATATACACCTGCACAAAACGTAAACGTGTGCTTGCACACACATGTGCCTAAACACACCTGCAAGACACATAAATACATGTGCTTGCACACACACATGCACATACATGTCCACAAACACATACGCTGGAACAGACAGACATACAAACACATGTAAAAACATGCATGCGTTCACGTGTGCACACATACATACATGCACACACTCAGGTGTTTGACGTTCCTCCATCCAGAACCTTCAGCATGTCTCCAGTTGTGATCACAGCTGTACTAAGCTCTGGCTGGGCTGGGTTTCAGCATGGCATTTCATGATAAATTGATCAAAGCCACAGAAGCTGTTTCTTTATAAATAACCCTGGCACTTGATATCCTTCATTCTTTGCTAATAATCTGTTGGTTGCAGTTATCTTCTGCAGTAAGTGGAGGACTCCGTCCACATCACTGAGCCCAGGCCCTGGTCATTAGTTCTTATTCATATTCCCTCTGAGGCCTGATTGGTCTTGAAGTATAGGAGGCTTTTCCCATTGTGAAACCCTCACATCTGGGTTGTATGGTGCTGCTCACACAAAGTAGCAGAGAGAGAGAGAGAGAGAGAGAGAGAGAGAGAGAGAGAGAGAGAGAACTCAATTCAATTTCTTCCTTTTTCCCTCGTACTTCGAAAGGGCCCTGTCCCATGGCCTGGGGCTCCCACCCCACCTCAGTTAATCCTCTCTGGACACCTAAAGGTGTTCATCACTAATACCATGGGTGCTTTTAAATCTGTTTACATGACAGTGAAGACTGACCTCACATGTAATACAGTATTTTCCTAATGGCTAGTGCCAACTTGACAGGCTCTAGATCACCCGAGAGACCAGCGTCTGGGCTTGCCTGTGAGGGGTGGTCTTGATTTGGTTAAATGAGGTGGGAAGACCCACCATAAAAGTGAACAGTACTATTCTCTGGTCTGGTTCCTGAATTGCAAGATGAGGGAATGAAGCTGAGTGTCAGCAGCCTCCGGTCTCTGCTTCCAACTATGAGTCAGACAACCCTCCTTCCCTTACACTGGGTATTTTTATCACAGCAGTAGAAAAAGCACTGAGCACAATCCTCTAAGCCCAGCATGGTGGGACCCAGAGAATTAATGTCATGTATCAAGGACACATGGAAGACACGCTTGAAGAGCTGTGGTCAAACATCCTTGAAGCAGCATCCAGGAGAAGTGGAAACCTAAGGGTTCTTTGGAAAGTCAGTTGTGACGGACGGTGTTTTGCTGGGAGTGTTTTCTTGAAGCAGACACAGGTGAAAAGATGTTTTTAAAGCAAGCATGTGAAAGGACACATGGTGAAGGATTCTTTGCTAACAGCACGCATGTATTGGTCCGCCCTTACATTGCGTTGCTGAGCTCCATTTGTCAAGACTCCATATAAACACACCAAGAAACTTCTGGCGGTGTGCTGGCAGCTTCTTGCCGCTTTTTTGAACTCCGGCTGAATGGCAGAGTGATGTCAGCTGACACATGGTGAGACAAGACACTTGGAGGACACTCGATGGTTGGAGGGAGTATAAACAGGACTCAATGGACTGTGAGAGGGGCTTGCTTATAGAGCTAGCCTTTGCAACGCTTCTTGGTCTCTAGTCTTTGCTGATCTTCACTTTGTTGAGAGGCACAGCCAAGAACTTCCCCTGTCGTTCCTGATGGTTCTGGTTCCTGACTCCTGAAGATTTGGCTGAGGGATGGATGTTCCTGCTAGGTCGTGCCACCGATGGACTGCTGGTATATTCATGAAGTGTTTGCAAGTGGATGGAGCTGCCGCTGTTGATCTGTAAGCTGAACTGCTGATTTCCTGACAGCACAGATGGGATTTGCTCCAAAGAACCATTTCTAAACAGGCCCACTCCCCCATATATTCCTTTCTTTTCCACTACCTCTGGTGGGTGACAGGCTAGAAGGGAGGTCATCACGTTTAAGAACCATCATTAAAAATGGGGATTGAAACATTAAAGTTACAGGTAGGCTGTTCCCAGTGTATCAGCACATGGGTATCTTCCCACCCATGTGCCAATGAAGGATCTGAACTCTCAGAAGCACTGGCTCCTCTCATTGCCGGGCTCTGCTTATTCTGTGTTAAATGCAGACTCATCCCAAGATGGCAATCCTCACTTTCTAATCCCATAGCTATGGCATTCCAGACTGGAGCAAACGATTAGACAGCTTTCATAGAATTTTCCTTGAATCTTGTTGGTCCCAGGTAGATCAGGTGCCTGTCCCTGAACCAATCTCCATAGCAAGGCACCGACTGGCTCATCTTGAGGTCATGTGCTCCAACCTTGAGTGAGAGGCTGAAGTGGAGAGTGTGTCATCCAGGGAAGAGTGAGGGGTGTGGGAGGCCAGGCCAACAGAATTCCACCTCAGGCTCGTCAAGGAAAGGATTAGAGCTGAAACTGTAGACATAAGTCCTCATGCTCATGTCCTCTCCAGGGAGAAGTTTCATGGCTTTGGTTTGTCACCAGATCCTGACTTGAAGAAATGGTTGTTCTAAGATAATGGCAGGGGGTAGACCAGACTGAATTGTCTTTCTCAAACTGATATATACTGTTATTTTTAGTGTTTTTCATATAAAAAGTAGAATTTACTGTTTAACAATCTCCACCTCTTGGAGGGGGGGTCAGGGTATGGGTCTCTAGCCTAGGCTGGCCTCGAACTTACTGTGTAAGCTGAGCGTGGCTTTGACCACCCAATCTTCCTGCCTCTACCTGCTATTGAGCAGCTGCTGGGCTTATAAACTTGCAGGAGCACACTCGGTTGGTGTTCTTGCTGATCATCACCGGTCTCCAGAATTTCACAAAGTGTGGAGAAAGCATCTTCCTGTGTTCCATGGCACCTTGGTCTGACCATTAAAGGGCTGACTCCTGCCTATCTGGAGAGCCAGCTCCTGCCTCAGCAACCCCAGTTTGTCTACAACTGCTTGTGTTAGGCAAGAAAAGGCCCTTTGGGAGCTGCTCCTCATAGTGGCTCTGAGGATGCTCACAAGCTGATATTTTCCTGCTAATCCCCAGCCAGGGCTCAGTGTGGACACTGTAGACACCATATGATGTCGATCTGGCTGATACCGTGAATGGTGAGCAAACACGGGCTGGTGGCAGAATCCCCGACTTCCTGTGAATCCACAGTCAGAGATGCATTGAAGTTGAAACACACAAAGACCTGCGCCCTTGCCCTTTGCATGTGCTGGGAGATGAGGTCATCCCTGACCGACCATGGTAAACAGCCACCCCTCGTCTCCCTCTTAGCCTGCACTGTGGATTTTAATTGGGTCCCAAACCTGCCTGGCATTTGGCTCAGTTTCCTGATCTATAGAGCTCAAAGGCTAGTCCAGGCTGCTTACAGTTCTGTGTGAACACAAACCACTCTTATTGCTCTGGTGTGTGTGTGTGTGTGCGTGTGTGTGTGTGTGTCTGTGTCTGTGTCTGTGTATGAGTCTGTCTGTCTGTGTGTGTGTCTGTCTGTGTGTATCTGTATGTGTCTCTGAGTGTGTGTCTGTGTATGTCTGAGTGTATGTCTGTGTCTCTGTGAGTGTATGTCTCTGTGTGTGTTTCTGTAAGTTGCGTGAGTGTCTGTGTATATGTCTGTCTGTCTGTGTCTCTCTGTGTGTCTGTGTAGGAGAGAGTGAGGTTGACGTCTTGTGTCATCCTTGACTGTTGTCCACTTTATTTTGTGAGAGATGAGGTCTCTCATCAAACCTGGAGCTCATCAGTTTTCCCAGAGAGCACCAGGGATCCCCCTGTATCCATTTCCCATTATTGGGTTTCAGCTTTTACACGGGTGCTGGGGATCCCAAAGCAGGTGCTCATGTGCAAGGCAAGCATTTTACTGAACGAGCACAGAAGCAGCGGTGGGTGTGGGTTTGAGCGGATACCCTGTGAATCAGACAGAAGAAGGGCCCACCGCTTATGTTCTGGGTGACGTGGGTGGGTGACTGGATCCTGCAACCATTAGGTCCCCCACAAAATGGTATAGTGGGAATTGCAAGTTCTCAGGTCCCCCAGGAAAAACTGTCAACACCCAGTGCCCCCAGGCATGCCTCTGGGCTGCAACGCATGTTTTTGAGGCTCATGTTAACTTTTCAGAACAAAAGATCCAAATGTGAAATAATGTAAATCTGATTTCTAAAGTTGTTGAGGTTTTGTGTGTGTGTGTGTGTGTGTGTGTGTGTGTGTGTGTGTGTGTGTGTGTAGGTGAGTGTGTGGGGTGCAGGTGCTTGCACATACAGCACACATATGGAAGTCAGAGGACAATCTCTGGCTGTTGGTCCTCAGGCTCCTTCCACCTCTTGCTTGAGACAGGGTCTCTCATTGGCCTGGAATTTTGCTGTCTAAGCCAATCTAGTTGGGCCACAAGTTTCCAGAGAGCTGCCTGCCTCCCACCACGTTAATGTTGGAACTACAGATGTGTTCTGACTTTCTCAAACTCCGACCCTCAGGTTTGTACGGCAAATGCTTTACTGACTGTCCCCCAGGTCTTCAATGTGACCTTCAATGTGAAATTTATTTACTTACTTACTTACTTACTTGACTCATGGCCTGTGTGTTTCTTTCCTGTTGTGAATCGTCACAGCAGGGGGTAGTGAGTTCATGTTGTTGGTCAAATAACTGAATTGACATTTTAGTCACTGGGAGATGATTGTATTAGAACAGAGGCACCAGGTAAAGGCAAGCATTCCTCACTCAGAGTCAGTTCATTCATTCATTCTTCATTCATTAATCCTTTAATCACTGGTGTAGGGACTCAGAGTAACTGACAGTCCTTCTCCTGCTCCTCCGACTGCCTGCCAGCTGCTATTTATTCCATGATAGGGGTGTGAGCATTACAGAGGTGGAGCTGGATCTCAAGTGTATCTCACATGGATTCGTGACTTCTTTCCAGTGGCACCGAGATCAAGCCACATCCTGTCTTCCCATAGCTTGCTGCTTCAATGCCTTCAATGCACCTCGGAGGGCTCTCTGGGGGAGGTGGCCCTGTGCTTTTTGCTCATTCGTTTTTGTGATGTCAGCTCCTAAGACTTCAGGGACCAGAATGGCATTTCTGCCTCCCACCATGCCAAGTCGTGACAGGTCCTCTGCCTGTTCCCTGTACAGAATTTCTCTTGGCACAGCCTGAGGTCTTTCTCCTTCTTGGCACTGCATTGTGGGTAGCCGAGGGAAGCTTTGTTCCCACACGGGTAGCAAGAAGAGTGTTCATAAAAGATACTGTCTCCACCTCCCTCTGCCTTTCGTGGCCTTTCTTCTGGCTGTGAACACGCTTCCCTTCAGACATGGCCTTCCTGATGCCAGCTTGATATTTAAAGCATGGCACGCAACACCATAGCCAAGAGTGTTTTGATTTGAAAAGAAAGGTGTGGCAACCAACTCGGATCCCACAGAGCCGTTAGGGGCTCTCAGCGTCGAACAGTATCTGACTAGAGGGCGTTCGTGAGGCATGCTCTGGAGGTGGTGGGTGCTCACTGATGTGCACTCTGGATGATGATGCTGTGGCCTCTGGGTCCCTTCATTGGCAAGGCAAACTCCTTGCTTTACATAGCTGGGTTTACAGAAGAAGCCAAGTGGCTTAGAAGCCCCCCCCCCCCCNCCCCCCCCCCCCCCCGTCTCTCTCATGAGAATGTCCTTGTCAGACTCTTCCTTCCTTCTGCCAGAGTAGGTCTAGATACCAGCTAAGGACAGGTTCCACCTTCCTTGGAATGGATCTCTGTCCCACACCTAAACAGCACTGGGGTCACTTAAGGCGGTTTTAGCTGCATGCCTGACCAACCTTCTTTCTTTTGGAACTCTGAGTTCTGGTTTGGGCCCGTCCCAGTCTTGGCATGTGGGAATGTCCTGTTCTGAGTGTGCTTGCCTATCACACTCCAGCTTTGCTAGGACCCCTTGGGCCACTGGGGAGAGAAGCAGTATGAGGTTACCGTGAAGGGCACCATGCTGCGAGATGGCTCTGTCTGACAGCTGCACAGAGGAAATGGCTTTGCAAACAGGGAAACCAGAAATCATGTTCTCATCGTGATCTTAGAGTGGAGTGGGCTGACTGGCACACTTTCTGGGCATGGGTTGATACTATATAGATGCTGATGCAGATAACAGCCCAGATACAGATACAATTATAGGCAGTGATACCTGAGGAGTTCAGTTCAGCAGACACAGGCCATCTGTCAGGGGAGATTCTGGAGATGTCTGGTGAGTGCCCAGTGCTGGGGCACAGTGAGGGGCTAGGCTGGCCTGCCAATCAGCTCTGGGGATCCACCTGTTTGTGGCTAGGCAGTACAGGAAGGGGCGGGATTTCTGAGCCCCACAGGAGGAAGGGGGTCTTGGGTAGAATTCTGGGGAGTTGCTATCGGGATGTGGAAGGTGGAGGAGGCCAGGGTGAGACCAAGATGCAGGTAACTGGCCACGTGGCTGGGAAGTAGCCTGGAAAGTAGACTAAGGCCATCATTGTTGTGCTAGCCTGCAAGAAACTTATAATAAATAAAAGGTCTCTATGTCATTATTCAGGAACAAGGGACAGCATAGAAAAACCCATTCTGTTACAATGATGGTTTCCTCTATTGTATCTAACAAACCCAGAGGGAAAGATGCTGCATCAAAATGAGTCAGAAGAGCCCCCACACAAGTGAGGTCTTTGTTTCTCTCTTTGTGTAGTCAGAGATGATTTCAAACTGCTGATCCCCCTGTCTCTCCCATGCTTGGCGAATTACCAGCTGAGTCTCATGCCCACCCCATTTCCTCGCCGCTTTGCTGATTCTCCTTTTGTGTGATTTCTTCCCCAGAAGCAGTTTTAGCTGAAGGCTCACTGACCGTAGAGTCAACCACACCGGAAAGGGAGCACTCATCTTGAAGGATGGTTTGGTTTCCAAGGCCCAGGGATGACCCCACTGGGTTCCTTTGTTACAGATTGTCAAGGCCTGAGCTGCTTCCTCTCCTTGAAGCTGGAGTCAGCCTGTAGCCTCTGTCCCCCTTGCACTTTGCTCACAAGGGGAGGACTATATAAAAAGCCCTGCATTGGAGCAACATCCTGGTACCAGAAACCTGCTGAGCTGGAGCCTAGGGCACCGCGACCTGGGGGTCCAGGGTAGGGTGTGCTGCTGGCGTCCGCTTAGAGGAGGTGGAGCCATGGAGGCATCCGCCCTCCAATGGCAGTTGAGCACTGCGGTACTGGTGGGAAGGGGACAGAGGCAGAAGCCAGTTTGACTGCATCCCTATCTTCATGGTGACTTTTGTCCATCTTCCGAGACTTGCTATCAACACCCACTCCCTGTGCAGGCTCTGAGCAGTGTGCACACTGTGTCTTTAGCCTCACGTAGAGGAGGCGCAGCCGTCTTGAGGCCACACAGACAGTTAGTGGCAAATGCAAAACCAAGTTGGTCCAGTGAAATCCATGCTCCAGGAGAGGATATTATTTTGAGTAATAAACACTTCAGGCTTTAAAAGCCTTTTAACCCCACTGCAGTTCTGCCACTACAGCCCAAAGCAGTCCTAAGATAGCATGGAAATGATCAGCATGGCTTCTTTCCAAAAGAACTACTGCAATAACAGCTGCTATATTTAGCTCCTGTGCTGTGTCTACTGGTCTTTGCCCTCAACCTGTAATGGTAATGGTAGCATGGGGCCTGCTTCTCAGGATGCTCCACAAACCCTCTCTGTGGGAGCTGTTTTCCACAGACAAATAAGCCTGCACAAACAGCAGTGGGGTATATGAGGAGGCAGAGGTTCAGGAAGCCAGCCAACCAGAATGTCTCTCTCCCGAGGAGGCGTGACTCTTGACTTGAGTCTTTAGGGGTGTGCTAACCCAAGTTGATCCTCAAAAGCTATTTAGAAGTTCATCAAGTTACATGGTGTTCTCTGGTGTGAGTGGCAATGAATACTCTGTCACCCAGGTGTCCCTCAGTGCTGACCTGCCAGCTTAGGTGGGTATAAGGCTGAGGCAGGTGACTAACCACACTGGGCACAGTCTGTCACTCCAGCTTGTGGTAACGATAAACATAAGTTGAGTACTTTGAGAAACTTGGAAAGTGGGAGTTACCAAAAAGCATTTTGCTGAAGGAGTAAATGTAGGGTAAATTTTTAACATCTTGTGAAGTGGAAACTTAAGCGTTCTTTGGAAAGTCAGCTGGATGGTGTTTTGCTTGGGTAAACACGGGAAGGAACATTTCAATGAAGGAGACACAGGAGAGAGGATGTTCTGCTAAAGCAAGCACATGAAAGGACATGTGATGAAAGATTATTTGCTAACAATGTGCATGTATTGGTCTGCCTTACATTGCATAGTTGAGCTGCATTTGTTGGGACTCCATAGAGAGAAATGCACCAAAAACAACCTGGTGGTGTGCTGCAGTTTGTTGCCGCTTCTGAGGCTGATTGGATGCATGTGCTGAGGCAAAACCCATGCTGAGGCAAGGCACGTGGAGAAACGTGATGTTTGGAGGGTATAAATAGGACTCCATGGAGTGATGGAGAAAGAGCTAGGCTTGAAGGTACAGCTAGCTGTGCAATGCTTGTGGGTCTCGTGTCTTTGCTGATCTTTGCTTCCCTGAGAGAGGCACAGCTGAGAACTTCTTCTGGTGTTCCTCCCTGGTCCATCCTGCTGACTCAAGCCAAGGCTGAGGCCTGGTTGTCTCTGCTAGGTCATTGTCACTGCTGTTGTTAACCCAACTTTACTGAACTGAACTGCTGGTGTAGCCATGAAGTGTTTGCAAGTGGATCGAGCTGCCACTGCCTGCTGACCTGTGAACCAAACTGCTGATTTCTAGACAACACAGAGGGGAGTTGCTCCAAAGAACCTTTCTAAACAGGCCCACTTCTCCTGTATCCTTTCCTTTTCCACTGCCTCTGATGAGTGGTGGGTTACAAGGAAGATTAAAGCATTTAAGAACCATCATTAAAAATAGGATTTGAAAAAAATTAAAGTTAGAATCTTAGCAGCATAGAAGGGAGGTTTAGAGGATGGCACTTGGCCTGTTTCTAAGTCATTATTCTACTTTAAAGCAATGGAAACTCTAAGTGATACACAGTGTAGTATATAGTATACAACATACATGCACACACACAGTCATACATGCACACTCATACACGACACACACACACACACACACACACACACACACACACACACACACACACACATACACGTTGGTAATGCTTAAAGACCAACGCTGAAGGTTGCTGATGTACTTCTGGGTCTAAGCAGAAGTGTTTGTAGCCGGTTTAGCTTTTTTCTTTTGTGTGCTTCCACTCTTATTTTAAACCAATCATGCAATTACCAGTTTTAACTGAGCCAGACAGAACTGCTTCCTTGTTCCCACGAGCCAACATATCCTCTCCTATCTTAAGATCTCTTATCATTTGAGACCTAATCAGAACCCAAGCCGACATTTTCATGTCTCAGATTAGGTGGCCTAGATCCAAAAAGAGAGCATCCTTGATTCCTGGACCTTGGGAGTAGACAGGCCAACTAAGGGCTTCTCTGTTGTGTTCCACTGGCGGTAATGCTGTGGCTGACAGAGCACTGCCCTGGCAAATGTGTCCCTGACATGACCCTTGGGACATCATAATGTGTTACTAGCAAAGTGGATTTTCAGATATGATTAAGGTTGAGTACCTCAAGAGGAGATTCCCTGGTGTCTGGGTGACCAATCTAATGACAAAAATCATCAGAGTAGTGGGAGAGAAAGCCTGAGGAGTTGACCTGACGGATAAAGATAGGATAGAGTCCTGGTGGGACTCACCCTTGATGTCTTTGATGACCAGGAAGGGGAACAGAGTGAGGAAGGTAGGCAGCCCTCAGTAGTTAGGGTGACCTTCAGCCAACACCGCTGTATGAACAAGGAATGGGCCATCTTTACTGTCTCCAGAAGGAGCCTGGCCCTGCCAGCATCCCGAGGTCCACGTCAGACACATCTGTAGCAGAGGGCAGAAAGCTAATGTGGTTTCAGTGGTGATGATGGATTCCTTCCCCTTTCAGAACATTCTGGTTCACAGATGTCATAGAGACGGTTCTAGAAGACTTTCTCATGAAGCAGGATCGATGGTGTAGAAACTCTTGGGTGAAGACAAATGAGTTACTAAGAAATTGGCATCTGAGAAAGTGCAGGGGACCTAGTGCTGGCAGAGTACCCAGCCTGCAAGCAACGTGGACTCCCTGCTGGGTTGGTAGGTGGGCCTTTGTGGGCAGAAGCAGAGACAGGCAGAGGACATCTGGCTATAGAGCACATTTGTCAGCTAAGTCCCCTTTTGGTCATCTGGAGACACATTTTGGAAGGGTAAGCTTGCTCTTTCTTTCAACAAGATCATTGAGAACCAGCAAGGTAGTGGGTACTGGCCCCTGGGGAGGAGACAGCGTCAGGCAAGCTTTCGTATGAGACCAAGGTTATAAGCAAGAGATCAGACCAACACAGTGAACGCTGTTAGAGTGTATTACAAAGACAACCAAGCCACCTTCCTCCATGGGTCAGTGGCCACGGTTAAACCTGTGGTCATTGGAGCAGTCATGTAGGTGGAGGGAACAGCTGGCACAAAGGTGGCAGGAGCGGTGTGGTCCACGGAACACGTGCAGGGAGCCTGCAGAAGAGCAAAAGGGGATGAAGGGTCTGGAGTGCCTTGGGGTCAGACTGAAGAGGGGATCAGGGGCCAGAACAGGAGGAATTGGACAAATGGTACGTGGAGGATGTTGTTAGAAACCTGTAATTGGTCAGAGATGGTGGTGACCTGGGCCAAGACAGTGGCAGGCAGGTAGGCAGGCAGGTGAGAGATGGGTAAGCCTTAGAACAGCATCCATGTTCCTGCTGAATTGGCTGCTAGAGGGAGGGCAGAGCTGACTCAGTGCCTAGCCTTGGAAAGACAACCGTTTCCTGAAAGATTGTTTGCACGGCTGGAAAATGTCAGCATGGGCTCTCTCCCCATGCATAGAAATTCAGTTATTAATGAGGACCAAGGGTGTGCAACCAGGACTCAGAACGAGGCTACCTGGAGCATGTAGTGCTTTCTGTACTAAACTCATTTTCTCAGCACAATTAGGCAAGGAGTGTTTTCCTCTGTGTGACAGGAAAGGGCTCTGAAGCACAGAGAAGTTGAATAACTTGTTAAGGTCACTGCTGGGGTCACTGCCATCCCAGCTGCTGAGAGCAGAGCAGCTATTAAGGCCCAGGCTATCTGAGAACCAAGATGCCACCTCCTGAGACAGTGGCTGGGCATACACCTAACCACGCAGCAGAATTAAACACGTCCGCCACCTTTGCCCCACTTAGAGGTCTCACCTAAGCCATCAGTCCATGGCAGAGATTCTTCAGGGGACACTTTGCTCATTGCAGAGGGGACCAAATACCCAACAACCTAAAAATGGAAAGATTTATTTGTGGCTCTGGTTTGGTGGGACTGCCCACTGTGGTAACAAGGCCACCAGGTGACAACTCACATTTATAAAAGTTCAAGGTGACTTGTCACATCATATCTGCAATGAGGAAGCAGAGAACAGGAAGTGGGGCTGATGTCACCTCTTAAAGGCTCTAAACCTTCCGGAAACAGCATCAGCAACTTGGGCCAACGGTTCAAACCCTAGAGTCTAACGGCAACAGTTCACCACTTAAGCCACCCTCTAGGTGTGTACCAGATCTCCAATACACAGAATAACCGCCCCCCCCCAAAAGAACTTTCTAAGCTCAAGCCATGGCTACAGGCCCCAGAAGGAAGAGACTATCACTGGGAGGGCGTACGTATGCGTGAATGGCAACACAGTAGCATGAGGTGATTGTCATTGGTCTATAGTGACAGAGTGTGGGGCACACTGGGAGGAGGCTACACCCTGCTTTCTAGTCAGTTATTCTGGTTTGAAGCATGGGACAACGACCAAAAACAGAATTATCATTCTCTAGGGATCAGGGAAGGGACTGTGGACAGCAAAGTCTGGACAGGGGAAGGGAGACCGCAGCAGGGTCGGTCAGTCTTCAGGAGTTGCACCAGGGGTGGGGGCCAGAAGATGGAGAGTGATGTGTGTGGGAACGGAGCGTGTGGGGCCCTGTGGATAGGGAAGGCACCAAGGTGAGACCAGTAGGTGTATAGTGAAAAGGGCGTGGCTTTTGCAGACAGGCCCTAGCAGGGAGTTTTGTGATGGTTTTCAGGGGCAGAGCTGCTTCCTCTTGATGGAAGGAAGCTCAGCAGGGGTAAGATCAGGTTCTAGAGGGCTTGGGAAACCAAGCCTAGGTGTGGCCTTGTGCAAGGAACGAGCAGCGTCTCAAGGTGACATCTTGTACATTTTGGGGACCATTGTTCAGCTGTGCTTGAAGACAGCAGCATGGGCCTGTGCCGGTGAAAGGCTGAGGTGTCACTGCAGAAGTGGAGGACTTGAGGTCAGTGATCCGAGAGACTACCCATCATTACAGACTAGGAAGTGGAGGCACTGTGAGGCCAGTGGCTTGTCCTCTGGGGCTGTCCCCTGTGTTGACAGCCAGTCAGGTCAGTGGAGGCTGCTAACAGAAAACCTGGGAGTAAGACTGTTGAGGCCACAACTTGGGACACAGTGCAGGCTAAAAGTGGGACACAGTGCAGGCAGCAGTGGAAGTAACTCAGCATAAGCAGGAGTGGCTTGCTCAGCATTGTACACGCAGTGAGCTGTCTTCCTCCCCTCTTCCTCTGTTTCCTCTTTCTCACCCCCTTTCCTTCCATCTCTTCCTTCTTTCCTCAATCTTCCTGACCTCCCCCCCACTCCCAGTGCCTCTCTTCTCCCTGGGAAGTCCCGTGTCCCTGTGACCTTGGAAGGAGCTGCCTGAGACTCTCCGTTCCGCTGGCATCCACAGCCTCGAGCCACCAGAGCCTGGAGAAGATGAGGCTGTACCTGGTGCTTCTCCTCATCAGTTACTTGCTGACTCCGATTGGTGCTCCCATCTTGGGGCGCTGCACGGTGGCTAAGATGCTCTATGATGGGGGCTTGAATTATTTTGAGGGCTATAGCCTTGAAAACTGTGAGTAGGACCCTTCCAGGGCATTTCGCCTCACCTCCTTGATCTCCACCCCCTGCTGTCTCATCCCCTACCACCAGCATCTTCTCACCCCACACTCTGTTCCACCTCTTAGGGGTGTGCCTGGCTTATTTTGAGAGCAAGTTCAACCCCTCAGCTGTCTATGAGGACTCAGAAGATGGCTCCACCGGCTTCGGCCTCTTTCAGATTCGTGACAATGAATGGTGCGACCACGGCAAGAACCTCTGCAGTGTATCCTGCACTGGTGGGTCTCTCTCTCTCTCTCTCTCTCTCTCTCTCTCTCTCTCTCTCTCTCTCTCTCTCTCTCCACTCCCTCTGCAATATGTCCTGCACTGGTGGGTCCCTTTCTCTCCAGTCCTTCGGGGCACAGGAGCCTACAGACCTACATGTTTGAAGGAGACAGGGAGAGGGAACTGGCTGTGTCTGAAACTCATCCCTGGGAGGTAGTGTGCTAGCTAGCTAGCCTGACAGGTGTGTGAGAGAAAGGATGTCTGAGAAGGATAAAAGATAAAAGCCAATGGGCCCAGAGATGCTGGGATGTCTGGGATGTTGGAAGCAGGGGCAGGGCACAGAGTTCAGGCAGCTCAAGAGTAGGAAAAGATTGCTCTGTTTGGTCCTATGTCACCCATACATGTCCACTAGTTCCCTAAGGGGAGCCATACTGTCAATATGACAGATCAGAAGTAGTTATAAGAAGGAGACAGGAAAAGCCTAAAGAGAACATGTCTGTCTCTTCTAAGGGACCTAAGAATCTCTGGCTAAGAGGAAGCAGCTGGCCAGGGTCCTTTCCTGTGTCCTGTGAGCTTCAGAGAGCTTTGTCAAGGGTTTTCCTAAGCCCTTGGCAGGCGTCATTTCAGTTAGTGCTCACAGCAGCCTCTCAGCCACTCTACAAACAGGCAAATTGGGACCCAGATACAGTGAACCCATACTCAAGGCCTCATGGCTATTGAGTGGAACTGGAGGCAGACACAAATAAAAAGTGGGTCACGAGTCAGGGCTACACCAAGAGGCTAGGCAAGGTGCCCCTGACACCTGAGGTGTCTCTGCAGCAGAGGGTCTAGGTCCTAGCATCCTCAGGCCTCATTAAAGGAGCATTTCCCTCTACCTTGGTTGATGAGGAAAGTCCAGTGTTTTCAGCCTCTGTTAAAGACAGGCCATGAGGGCCAGCAGTAGGAAGGGAGATTGTAGGGTGGAGAGATACACTTGCTGGCACCGGATGCCACAACATCAATCTATTTCCCTTCCTTCATAGCTTTACTGAATCCAAACTTAAAGGATACAATCGAGTGTGCCAAGAAAATCGTGAAAGGAAAACATGGGATGGGAGCATGGTAAGTGAGTGGCTACAGCTCACTCTGGAGGCTGGAGGGATGGGAGTGTGGTAAGTGAGTGTCTGCAGCTCACACTGGAGGCTGAAAAAGGCTGTGACCAAATCCCTGGCAGAAGCAACTGAGAGCAGAAGGGAACCCATGCATCCTGGCTCACAGTTTGAGGGTCACAGTCTGTCTGTGGCAGGGCAGTTGGTAGGTATGGCAGGAGAGTGTGATGTGTCTGGCTCATGAGAGTCACAGTCAAGGAGTGACAAGAGGTGACTGATAGTTTTCAGCTGTATTTTCCTTTTGGTCGACCTGTAAGCTGGCACTGCTCAGTGAAACCTTCCTGGGTGCGTTCCCATGAAGACACTCAGAGGTGTGTTTTCTAGGTAAGGTTAAAGGTCTGTGATTTACCATCATAGCTCACATCAATAACACACATACTCTGTCTGTCTGTTTATTAGTCATCTGTTGTCTGTACATGTGTGCGTGTGAAAGCTAGGCATTGATGTAAGCCTTCTTCACTTGCTCTTTCCTTCACTTTTGTGAGACAGGGTTTCTCATGGAATCTGAAGTCTTCTGATTCAGCTGTATTGACTGGCCAATGAGCTCCATGGATCCCCTCCTTTTGTGTCCGCTCCACATTTCTGAGATTTGCCACTATGTTTGCCCTTTCACTTGGTTCTGAACTTGAGTTCTCATGGTTGCACTGTAAGCATGACAGCATTTTTATCTTTTAGATCTTTTAGAAAATTGTATTTTATGTGTGAATGTTTTGCTTTCATACATGTGTGTGTACATTATGTGTACTTCGTACCCAAGGAGATCAAAAGAAGTGATCGAAGCTCCTAGAACTGGAGTTATGGATAGTTATGAATCTCCATGCGGGTTCTGGGAACTGAACTCAGGTCTTCTGAAAGAGCAACCATTGGTCTAAACTGCTGATCTATATCTCTCCAGCCCTCTGAGATCAGATCTTTTTATTATTGCTTTAAAAAATCATTTTTGTGTTTGCAATGTGATGTTGAATTTAAACTGCAGCCTATATCCCTGTGTCTAGTACTTATGTGACACTATCCTGGGACAGTGTGAACAAATATCTACTTACCAAAACATATCAAAGTAACAATTCTGTCAAAGTCCAGCCTGGCAAACCAATTACTTTCTTAGTCTTTCTTCAGGCACAGGGATAGCTCAAAGACAATGTAACATCAAGAAGCCCACCCTAATTTCAATGAGACTCATTAAAACTGTAAACCTGAAATGATGTGTGCCTTGTAGGCAGATGGATAGGTTGGAATCTCCTCCCCAAGATGCTGTTCATGGCTTCTGTAACCTTGGAAAAGGAGAAGCCTTTGAGAGTCTTGTAAGTTTCAGGGACTTTCTGAGACTTGTGAATTGTTCACTTCCTAGATCTTAAGAAGCCTCCCTCTGAGAATGGAAATGTTTTGATTCAGAGGATGATCATTGAAAACTGTCATATTATACATTATACTATTTTGAATTTTAACCTATGTATCTATCTGGCCATTGTTGCAATTTTAAAAAATTATGTTGCAAACATTCAGTATTTTAGAACTTGCTTGTTCTTTCGAGTGTCTGGTTGGGAAATCTCCTGCAGGGAACATTTTAGGAATATTTGGTGTATTAAGAAGCTGAAGAGAAATTGGGCTTTGTGTTGCATATGTAAAACCCCAACTTTCAGGAGGTGGAAGCAGTAGGATCATGAGCTTTAGTTCATCCTCAGCAATAAAGTGGGTTTGAGGTCAACCTGGGCTACGTGAGATCCTACTTAAAAATAAAGCAGAATAAAAAGAAATGGATAAATACAAGCTGGAGAGACATGGTAAACTACCATTTGGGTATTGTCTCACCCCACCAGGATGCTTGCATCTCCTCTGCTCAGCAGCCTAGAAAACCACAAACTCTGGCACCATCTTGGGAAGCAGCAAAGTGTAAGACTTTTGTTTTGCACTTTGTGTTTTTAGCCACATGAGAAAGTAATCATCCTTTCATGTGTCCTTGTTACTTTTCTGTAAGGTGCTTATTCATTCTTTTGTTACTGCTTGCAGTCAAATCCCTGTCAGGAAATAGCTTAAGGAGAAAAGGTTTATTTTGGGGACTCTGTCCATCATAGTGGGAGGGGTAAGGTGGTATGGTTGCTACTGTCCGCAGACCACGAAATTGAGCATTGAGAAATGTAGGTACTCTGCTAACTGGCTCCTCCCCTCCTCTGCTTTTTCAGTTGTGTACACCAGCCTGTGGGGTGGTGTCACCTGTGTCCAAGGCAGGATGTAGCACTGTCAGTTAAAGCTCTCTGGAAAGTCTTTCACAGGCAGTCTATGTGAGTCTTAAGATGATTCTAAACCCAGTCAGTCGGACCATCAATATTATCCACTATCTTACATTTTCTTTTATTCCTACCACCTATTTTAAGACGAAGAAATATTTTTAAGTGTGTGTGTGTGTGTGTGTGTGTGTGCAGTTCCTGTAGGGGCTAGAAGAGGGCATTGCCTGGAGCTAGAGTTCTGGGCGGTTGTGAGCTGCCTTGTGGTTGCTGTAAACTGAACTCTAGTCCAGTATAGGCTTTTAACTACTGAGACATCTCTCTTCAGCCTCCTCTTACGTAAGTAGTGCATTCATTATAGTCTAGGGCTCTGAAATCTTCATCCACTACATCTGTGCGAGTTGTTGTCTTGGGTTTGTCATTTGTGTTTGACTTTGTTTATGGTGTCTTCATCCTAAAGGAGACCTAACAGTTTCTTAGAATCAAATACCTCTATCTTTTCTCTTGTGGCTTCTGGGTCTATAGGAAACCCCCTTCTGTGAAATGTCTTTAAGAATGGAGGAGATGGCTCAGTTGGTAAAGTTTGCCTTGAAAGCATGAGGATCTGACTTTGATCCCCAGAACCCGTGTTTAAAGATTGGTTAAGTATGGTGGCAGTCATTTGTAATCCCAGGGCTGGAGAGGTGGAGATGGGTGAAGTCCTGGGCCTCACAGGCCAGCCACTTCAGACCAGTAGGAGACCCTGTCTCAAAAAATAAGGTGGACTGTGCCTGAGAAACAACACCTGATTGTATCCTTTGGCTTCCATATGCATGCACGTGCACACACACACACACACACACACATGCATACACACACATGTACACCCCATACACATGTACATCTGCACATTCGTGCACACACAAGTACACATGAATTAAAGATATTTTATCCTAAAGGTTCCAGAGAACTCCATCCATGTTTTCTCATATCGGAACTCTGCAGACACCAAGTAAACCCTAGATATTTTTGCTAAATTAAAATATAGAAGTTTTTATGATTTTATATTTTTGCGCTTAAAGGTTGGACTCCTTTGGAATTGGTTTGTTTGTGAAAAGTGAGGCAGGCAATGAGGGTCTTTAGTTTTTGCTGTGTCTACTCATTGTTGTCAACACCACCAAACCATTAAAGCAGCCTCATTGCTAACAGAACAGACTTCACGCAGTGGTGGAAATCTTGTTAATGATAACTTCTCCTGAAAGTCTGAGGTTCCTTTCATACGTGACCTGGGATTTCTGGTTAATTGGTCAGCTTGACTGAGTCTCTAGGATGAGCACTAATGAGCTAAGCCATCTTTGTCGTGTGGCACTATGAAGCAGTATACTGGGCCATGCTGGCCAAGGGACCTTATTGTCCAGTATACTGGGCCATGCTGGCCNCAGTATACTGGGCCATGCTGGCCAAGGGACCTTATTGTCCAGTATACTGGGCCATGCTGGCCGAGGGACTTATTGTCCAGACTCCTGGGAAGGGAGGTTCTTGGTAAGCTGACCGGCAGCCATGTATCCTCTACAGCTCAGACTGAGTCGCCCTGCTGCGCTGGGTGGACAAGGGAGAAGAGAAGGCCCCTACAGTGGAAGGGGAGCCCCCTTCCACACCATCTGCCCTGAAACTTTATGCTTATTCTCTCAGCCATTTAATTCCCAGAAATAATGACTCTGAGACTAGTTATTTATTAATAAATTCCGAGGTCATAAACTTTGCCTTTTGTTTGCTGCCTTGCTCCTAACTTCTTGTCCCCTTTTTCCTAACCTGAGTTCAGCCATGGGGCTGTTTTCCTCTCCTTGTAGTCTTATGTCTGTGTCCTCAGAATTCCTGGTGTGAATCTCTATTCTAGCCTGACTTCAGCCACCTGCTGGCTTATGTCCATCTCCTCAGTGTTCCGAGTGAATCTCTCACACTTCTATTTCCCAGAATCCTCTCTTCCTGCCGGATGTTCCAGCTCCTGTTTTTTGTTTTTTGTTTGTTTGTTTGTTTTTCTCAGCTCATTGGCCATAAGCTGTTTAATTAACAGACGATGCTTATAAGATATTCTCTCTACACTGAAGAGCCTTGGGATTTCTGAGAAATGTGGGTGTATGTATTTTCTTGAGCTTCACAGCTTTAAGGGACCAGGCAACTTCTGTCTACAATGGGTCCCCCCCATCCTTCTAGTTTGAGAAACAGGACTGCAAATGGGGATATGGACTTGGGTCTAGGAGTTGGTGCTAGAGACTGGAACTGGGGGAGTACTGTTAGGGACACTAGGAGAAGAGGTTAGAGGTTCAGTCCAGGCACCCCAGGAGGGGAGAAAACAGAGAAGTATTTTTAAAATATTTATTTATTCATTTATTTTATGTATATGAGTACACTGTAGCTATCTTCAGACACACCAGAAGAGAGGATCAGATCATATTGTAGATGACTGTGAGCCATCATGTGGTTGCTGGGAATTGAACTCAGGACCTTTGGAAGCATAGTCAGTGCTCTTAACCACTGAGCCATCTCTCCAGCCTGGGAGAAGAATTTTAAATGCTATAGAACGATATACACAGAGGGGTGGAAGGAGCCCAAGGCCATGCACACTCCTTGGGGCCCTGTGCTAGTCAAAGGACTCTGAAACTGTCTTAGAGGACTAAGACATCACAGGGCAGGGGTGCCCTGGTTGGTGGGGTTCCTGTGTGAGGCAGGGACAGTGTGGGCATATCATGGAGGACGTATCTGCCTCCACACCAGGTTGAGTGCTAAGAGCTTCAAAAGCCTGAGGTCCACATGGGAGACACTCAGATGTCCCGGGGCCAGGCAGTCAGGTCTGAGCAGCATGGCCCTGGGGGAGAAGGACCTCCTGCCGACCACTCTGGCCTTTCTTCTACAGGCCCGTCTGGTCCAAGAACTGCCAGCTGTCTGACATTCTGGATCGGTGGCTGGACGGCTGTGATCTGTAGGCACCTGAGTGACCCCGCCTCACTTGCCAGCCGCGTCTCAGAACTGAGGCTGCTCTTCTGTTTGCTGCTTCAACCCACCCAGTTACCTCACCACTTGGCAGCTCCAGGTGGAAGAGGACAGTAGTCCTCACTTCATCCAGGGGTGCAAGGTGCAGAATAAACCAGCTAATTACTCAGCCTGGGCCTGAAGCCTCTGCCTATGTGATTCACCACTTTGATGACTTACCATTTCTGTGAGAGTGGGGTCTAAAGCAGGGAAAGGAGGCGGAGACACAGTGGAAGCTGAGCGGAGCCACCGAAGCAGGGATGAGAGGTTGGGCAATGGCTTCTTCAGAGCCGGCTTGGCTGGACTTGGAGTCACCTAGGAGACACACGTCTGCATGTGCCTTTGTGGGGTTAGGGTTACTGTTTGAGCTCTTGGTTTTGACCCCTTTAAGACAGTACAGGAGCTACTGTGCCTGTTCTGGGACCCACCCTTCTCACATTTAAATATGACACAAGTAATACACCTTTTGGTGAAGAAAGCTGGCAATACTAATAAAGAAGGTTATTAAAAATACTCCCCCCGCAGCCGGGCATGGTGGCACACACCTTTAATCCAGCACTCGGGAGGCAGAGGAAGGCAGATTTCTGAGTTCGAGGCCAGCCTGGTCTACAAAGTGAGTTCCAGGACAGCCAGGGCTATACAGAAAAAAAACCCTATTTCGAAACCACCCCCAAAACAAACAAACAAACAAACAAACAAAAAACCCAAAACCAAAAACTCCCCCGCCACACACAGTAAGCAGTTATCATTGCTGCATTTTGTATTGCTCTGTAGCCCATGTTGAGAAAGCCTGGGGACCATTAACCTTTTCGTGCATCTCATTCCCGACTTTGAGGATCCTTGTGTACATGCCCATGTCCTTTTTTCCACTTATGAGTATGGGCCACTATTAAATATACAGTATTATATCTTACTTTTTCTGGTAATGATTTGTGGCCTAATATTTCCAGGTCTATATCGGGATCCTTCCTGTGTCCCATTAGATGGGCAAGCCTTAATGTGCATAATCCTGTATTGCTTAACCTACAGATAAATTAAGCAGGCTGAACAGACGGTGGCCACCTTAAAGGCAGGCCACATAAAGAGGGAAGCAGGCCCTGGCTCCTGTTTGCTGTGAGTCAGAACTTAGGAGCAAGCTTTCAGTCAAGCTTGGTGCTGATGGAGCAGCTCGGTCTCATGCTTCCGCATGGTTCCCAAACACAGAGCACGAATCCTTGCTAACTGATGTCAGTAACTGTGGTCCCTGGGCTCAGAAGAAGCTTTGGGGACATCACGGGAAACTTTATTATTGAGATTTGGACCTGGCATTGTTTCCACGGGTGGACCCAAAGCTGGTGTAGACATTAGGGACGCCTGGAATTATCAGAACACTATCATCTCAGGAGGAAACCCAGCTGCCGCCTCCTTCCAGCCCATTACTTCCAAGGATGTCCATCGGTTCCCTAATGGGCTCTATGTCAACAAGGATGTGAGGCTCAAGGGCAAAGCAAATGTTAGGGTATTGATGGGACCAGCGTTTCCCAACATCAACTCCTGGCTTGGTGCCCTCCAGCTGGCTGGTCACAGTGAACACTGATACCTCAGCCAGGTCCCCTGCTCCCGATTCTATTGTCAAAGCTGGGTGAGGAAGTGTCACTCTCATAGAGCTATGTCATTATGACTTCTAGTACCAGAAATTACTATAGAAATCCTGATTTCACACAAGGCACATGACTCTTCCCTCAACCACATCTCCAAACGTTTCAAAACCTTAGATGCTAAATTTGAATTATAGCAGTCTTACAGGTGACAAAACAGCTCTGGAGAGGTGGCGCAACTTGGCTTTAATCCGGTAAATAACAGGTATGAGTTGGGTATTTCCTTAGATCCCAATCTGGGGTTTCTATTCTGCCTTTGATTATTGAGTTCCCAGATAAAAGTCACATACAACCCTTATATTTATAATATTCCTTCATTAAGCAGATATCTATCCTCTATACTATTAAAATCTATTTTCTATTGATAACCTTAAATTATTACCATGTTTCATCTGGGCTGCTCTTAACTCCAGTTGGCCAGCCCTCATGGCTGTGCTTTCTTGACTCCTAACCCATAGTGTCTTTCTCCTCTCTCCACCTTTTTCCTCTCCTCATGGTCTCCTCTGACCCCAAGCCTAGAACACCAAGCTCTACCTATCTCAATTCTGCCCAGCTATAAGCTGTCGGCATCTTTATTTACCAGTCAGAAATAATATGGGGGCAAGGTCACTTGAGTCTACATGTAGACTCTCTCATCTCTGAGGAAACCAGACCTTGGGGGCCTGCTCTTAGCAATACATAGCAACAATACATAGCAATACATAGCAACAGACTGAACCTTAACACACCTCTGCCCCAAACCATGCAATTATATTGGTGTTAATTGTCTCCCCCATCTCCCTCCCCCTCTGTGTATGTGTGCACGTGTGCGTATGTGTGCCCATGAGTACTCATGTGAATGCACACGTGTGCATGTGATTGTTCCTGAGGGTGCACGTGTGTGCCTGTGCCTATGAGTTCATGTGTGTGCATGTGGAGGTTAGGGACAACCTTGGATATCTGTCTTTGAAGCACTGTTGTCTTTTTTCCGAGGGTCTCTCATTGGCTCAGAACTTGGCAAGTAGACTGGATGGCCACTGAACCTCAATCCCCAGGCAGAGCAGCTGGCATCAGAACACCATTTTGAAGGAAGATGTGATTTTTACCTTTAAGTTTCAAAAGTTCTGTCAACAGCACAGAATGCCATTTCTATGAGACACCCTGTTTATTTGTCTATATCTCAAAACTAAGGGCTTGCACAACTTGGAAGCACTTACAGTTGCAGTTTGTGCTGGTTTATAGGAAGCTGCATTTCTCTGACTTTGTCAGGTGCCAGCAAGGTATTGCTGTGCTCACAGCCTGTGGGTCCCTGTGGGCAGTCTCTTCTCAGCTTGTTCAGCTTCCAAGAGAGTGAAGGCTGGTCTCACTCAGCCCTGGAAAACCAGGTGAGCCCGAGGTCCCTGCACAGAAGCTAGGCTCTGGCTGGAGGCAACATGTTTCTATTTGTTTCTTTTCATCCAATGTAGAGCAGTCTGCACTGAGATGTACAAATGTTTCTTTGTATGAGATACATCCTGGGTACTTTATGAAACTTATGTCAATAAATCCCTCACCAGGCCCTTGTGAAGCAAGCATTTGGTGTCCAGCATTTCCCAACCTGGGGAAGGGTTTTTAATCTCTCTAAATATTGCTTCCACCTTCTGCAAGATGAGAATGATAACGACGTCCCATTGGGTGTGAAGATTGATGAAGCGCCACCCTATGACCTCCAGACAAACTCCCGGGACATCCATCTTGTCACCTTGACTGGATTTAGAACCACCTAGAAGATGCAGCTCTGGGCATGCCTGTGAGGGTGTTTGTAGGGAGGTTAACAGAAGGGAAGGGCTGCCCTGCACTAGGGCTGTGCTCTCCCGTGAGCTGGAGTCTTGAATTAAATAACAGGAAGGAAACAGAAGCTGCCGAGCCCAGAGTTCCTTCCTCCGCGTTTCCTGAGGTGAGGGTCAGCAAGTGTTACTTTGCCACCATGAGAAGCCTTACCCTCAAGCCAAGAGTCACAGCAAGCTTTGCAGCTGTACGCTGCTTTTAGTCACAGAAGTGAGAAAGTAATTAGCAAAGTGATGGGAAGAGAGACTTCAGAGACAGGATGAGAAATGGACCTGTGTGCTGGCAACTAGACAGGACTATGGCTGGTGGGAGGGGTGGTTATGTGCCTGTGGCAGCAGCGATCTGAATACCCTTTCCCCGGACAAACTGGCAATGGCTTCTCTCCAAGAGCATGCACCAAGGGCACTGACCTGATGGGTCACGCCTTCTGGCATCTCACCTCCAGAACGGAAGAGAGTGCATTCCTGACTGAGCTGATTTTCCTGGAAGCAGGTTTGGGACGAAAGTAAGCCCTCCTTCACCTCCATGCATGTATACTGACCCTCCCTCCTCCTGAGCAAGAAGGGCCTAGGCAGGCTGGGGATTCCCTACCTGACAAATTCCTCTTTAGTGAAGCCCCATACCTAAAATGTTCTGTCACTACAGAGTAAGCAGGCTGAGCTGGCTTCAGAAGTGGGGAGGGCTCTTAGTATTTAGAGGCTCTGAATGCAAAATGTCTCCATGCTTGGTCCTCAGCTGCTGTGCTGTTCTGGGAGTTGGCAGAAGCTTTAGGGGAGGGCTTCATTGGGGGGGGGGGAATGTATGTTTCTGGGAGGGGGTGTCTTGGGAAGTTACAAATGGTCTCTTCCTGTCTACCCATCATGAGGTGGGTAGCCTCCGCCAAGTGTTCCATCGTGATGTTCAGCCTCATTGTGAGTCTGTAATCAATGGAGCCACTGACTATGGGCTGACATCCCTGAAAGCATGAGCCAAAATAATTCCCCCCTTAAATTATTTGTGTCCGGTATTTGTCACAGTGACAGGACATGATGCTCTGTCACAGCTGGGGAACCCTGGGTTCAGAGTTCTAACAACTGAGTCCACACAGCTATGAGTCAGGGGAAGAACTGAAGCTCAAGTCTCTGTGTGTCCCCTCCCCTTCCCTCTGTCCCCTCCCCTTCCCTCTGTCCCCTCCCTTTCCCTTTCCCTT